>NC_137698.1:71885740-72355740 GCF_964034855.1 Anser brachyrhynchus
CCTTGTCCCCCCCCCCGCCTTGCCCAGCATCCCGGTGGGCGGCCGGGGATGCTGTGGGCGGCGCGCATCCAGCCTCCTGCGGGTCGCTTTTCCGCGATGTGCGTGAAAAAGCGATCTCCCGGCCGGGATAAGTGACAGCGAGGCACTTTATTAGTGTTTTATATAAACTCCCGGCTGCTGGGAGATAAGCGCCTAAACCTGGAGGGGGGTGATGGGCTGTTTAAACGGGGATACGCAGAGATGAGGCTTGAAGGGCGACGACGAGGGACCGTGGGTGCTGCTGCCCCCCTCTCTGTGGGGTGATACCCTGGGGGGGTGACACCCGGGGACTGTCCCATCCCGTCCCATCCCGTCCCAGCAGCACCCACCACCCACCTCCTGCCGCCCCCCGGGCTGCCCCCGGGCTGCCGGGAGCTGAAAGGGAGCAGGCGGGAGAGAAGGGAACTGTTTAATAGATCCTCCGAGGATTCCCCTAGAGCATTATTTAAACTTCTAATTATGATTCATGTGTGTGATAATATTAATTTAATAATCAAGGAGCTGTGCAGGAAGCATTAACCTCAATTAAGCTCATTACTACCCTAACCTGGAATCCCCAGGGCTTTTAAATCTTCTACTATGAGGACCTGACACTGCATTGATAGAGGGCGAGATCTGCTTCAGAATCTTTTATTTTTTTTTTCCCCTGAAATCATTTGCCTTCGTGGGTAGAGTTAATTAATTCCCCGACTTGAGCTCCGGGGGGGGGGGTTTCCCCGGGGAGGGCCGGGCACCCCGGGGTGACTGCTGGCCCCGGGATGGGGACCAAGGCAGGATGAGACCGAGAGCCGTGTGCGGGGCAGGTCTTGTAGCCCTGGGAATAATAATAATAATAATAATAATAATAATAATAATAATAATAATATGGCTACACAACAACAATAATGGTGATGTTGATGGTGGTGATGGTGATGATTTGGAAGGAACCCGCTCAGGACGGGATGGGTTTTGGAGCCCGGCTGCGTTTGGGAACAAAAGGGGGGAGTCGAGCAGCCTGCAGGACCCGCCGGGCCCTCGGAGGCTCGGTGCAGCCACCGGAGTGACCTTCCCGGCTGCTAAATTGGTGCACGGCGGCGATAAATGCCCGTAATTACCCGGAGTGAGTTCCACGCTCCCCGGGGACGGGGAGGGAGGGATGGCGAGCAAATAAAAAGAAATCAGGAAGGAAAATAAATAAAGGAGGGAAAAAAAAAAAAAAGGAAAAGAAAAAGGATGGCTTGCCCTGGAGTTTGCCGAAATCCGATTTGAAATTCGGTGCTAACTGATGAAGGCCGAGGAGAAAAACCGAGCTCGGCTCTGAGCCCCGGCATCCCGGAGCGCCCTGAGCCGGAGGCCTCGGCTCTGGAGGCTGCCAGGGGCTGGGGAGCAGCGGGGAGAGCCGGGGCTGCCCGGTCCCGGCAGGGTGCTGGGCTCGTCTGAAGCCGGGGCCGAGGTGCTCAGCATCCTCCCTTGGGGGGCGAGGGGGGAGAGCCCTCTGCGGGTCCTCCCCGCAAAAAGGGGGCCTTGGAAGCGGCCTCTCCAGGGCGGAGGAGCTGCTCCGGCCAGCGGTGCCTCGGGGCCGTGGAAATATCACCTCCCCGCAGGTATAATTCAGCCTAAGTACAGAGATAACCATCGCTGAGGCGGGGAGGGAGGCTTGTCAAGCCGCCAGGGCGTTCCGCGACTTTCCGTGATTTATTTCGGGGAAGGGAACGGCTCCGTGGGAGCCCTGCCCCGAAGTGCACGGGGGTCCGGGGCCAAAATTTGGGGATCCCCCCACCTGGATGGCCTCCCTCCTGCCTCCAAAGGGAGGCTGTTGCTCGTCTCTCCGGCAAGAGATGGAAAGAAAGGGCTGCCTTCCCTCGGAGAGAGCCGGGACCGCTCACCCGGGCCGAGCAGGGGAGAGATATTGCATGTCACAACTCATCTAGGGCCCCGGAATCAGCGCTAACTTTCTGGTGAACAGATAACCAGAGATGGCAGATGGATGGAGATTGCACAAATGAGCCTCTAATTGACAATCAATTGTGATTAGGAGCAATAGAACATCTTTATAACACTCGATTTAAGCCGCCACCAAACAAAAGCGCCGGGCGGGCCGGGGCCCCGTCGGGAAGGGGTCCCTCATCTGTGGGGTTTGGTCCCCCAAGGGGGGCACATCGGAAAGGGGGTGCCGGGTGTGGGGTGCTCCCCGCGGCTGTGGCTTCTTCTCCCGCAAGCACCGAGGGCGATGCGGGAATTTGGGTTCATTTACCCACCCGGGATTCCGCCCCCGTGGGGATTGTCCCTGCCCGGGCCACCGGGAGGAAAGGTTTAATCGCAATTAGGATACAAATCTGCCGAGGTCTACTGACCCCAGAGATAAGAAATATCCCTACTGCTCCCCACCCTCCAAAATAATAATAATAATTAAAAAAAAAAAAAAAAGTAGAAATGTAGGTGACTTCGGCAGCAAATCTGACCAAGACAAGCCCTTGGCATCTACCTAACCCGCCATCTCCTTTTCATAAATAAATATCCCAGATCTGCAGGCAGAAGAACTGGAAGGAAAAATTATCCGAAACAAAAAGCCGATGGGAGAGACGGCCGGAGGAGGAGGAGAGGAAGAGGAGCTGCAAACAAACAAACCGCCAAAGGAGCCCGCAAACAAACCGGCAGACGTGTGGACACGCGGATTAAAACTTGGCTCTGGCTGGATGTTCGCGGCAGCCCCGCCGGTAAGGTCAGGAACAGGGGGAGAGGTAATTACCTACACACGATCAGAGATTATACATACCATTTCAAGCCAGGAGGTGATTTATAATTTAAAGATAAAGCATAATAAAGTCATAAAAGGGAAAGGACACTGTTGTGGTGTCTGATTAAAATCTAAGGGCTGCTGTATAATATATGAGCGGGGGCTGTTGTGGGCTCCCGCTCAGCGGGACTCCCCTGGGCCCAGCCCGCTGATGGACTAATCATGTCCAAGCCCTACCAAAATTACAAGCTGATTGTTTTACCCATTATTTCTCCCAACTTTTAATTTCTGCTTTCTAAAGGATCATTGCCCGCGGTAATTGCAAAGGACCTGTCCTTGTATGTGTCACCAGCCTCAAAGACAAAAAAAAATCTAATTTTCCTTTTATGCTTTCTCTATTTTCCTTAACACCCCCCCCCCTTTTTTTTCCTTTTTTTTTTTTCCTGGCAGCTAATTCACACTGAGTAGCGAGTGGAGCGCCCAAAACAAGAATGAAATTGATACGATCGAAGCACACCCGGCTACAACGCGCAGGGGAAGGAAATTAGGGTAGGAGAAGAAATTCGCCTTCTGTAATTCGCAGCTAATTCGTGTTCCCATTGCTTCATTTTCCGTAATTAAGCCCTCTTTTAATAAGAGAGGGATTTTCTTTTTGTTTTCTGGAAGTGGAAGTTAGCTCTGGCTGTGGCTTTCCTCCTGCAGGGAGGGGGCACACCTTTTCTGCCGGTTACTCGGAATTTATCGATCCCCTTGCTTTGCCTTGCGCCGTTTTTAACGTATTAATTTTCTCCCCGCGGTTTCCTGACACTTACGTTTGGCGTTTAATTTTAATTAATTAGCTAAAGGAGAGAGAGAGAGAGAGGGGAGCGTGTGAGGGTGCGTGTCGGCCAACACAAGCCCTGCTCCAGCCACTAAACCATAATTTTCTCCTTTTGTTCTAATTTAATAAAAGCAGCAGGGAAGGGAAACAGGTGCTGGGGGCTGGCCCCTCGGACCCCCCCCCCACCACCCCCGCACACACACAATCCCCTTTGATCACCTAACTTCCCTGCCAGGGATGGAAGCCCCCCAGGTTCTCATTTCGTCCCTATAATATCTTCGTGATATTGATCCCGCAATTATTTAAAAGAAAGCGTCATCTCCTCCCACTTCGCCAAATAAGGCTATTTAGATGCTTTCCAGATGAGTGGAGGTGTGCTGAAACAGAGCTGACAGCGAAGTATATCACGGCCAGCACCATCCTTCATTCGCTCTCTCCCTCTGCCCCCTTCCCCCCCCCCCCGGCGCACACTTTCACCGTGCCTCTCTCTCCCAGCGATGAAGATTGCAGACTATTACGGGCGAGGGATTAATTTGTAGCCAATTACCAGCCGGTGCTAAATATGAATGCATAAATAAGAGCCAGCCTTGCCTCCGTGTGTGTGCGAGAGGAGGAGGAGGAGAAGGGAGGGAGAGCGGGGGGGGGGGCCGGAGTGCCTGGGCAGCCCGGTGAGGATGATGAGAAGGAAGAAGGAGCAGCAGAGCGGAGGCTCGGAGCCCGGCATCACCTTGTGAGTCCTGGCCTCGGCTGGCCTCGGAGCAGCCCCGGGGAGCTGCCGGAGCGGGGCCGGGGAGGAGTTTCCAGCTCAACTTCGCCGGAGGAAGGAGGGGGGGGGGAGGAAAAAAAAAAATAGAGGAGGGGAAGGGGGGGTGGGGGGGGAGAAGTTGCAACCGAGAGGGGCTCTGCAAGGAGTCATGAATGTGAGCAGAGACAAGGTGGGTGACATCTCCATCCCGGCAGCGGCAGCCGCGGCGGTGACAGCCCCCGCAGCCTCGCTTGGCATCGGCGGGGAGCCCTGCGGCTTGCCCGGGGAAGGCATGGAGAGCCACGGGGAGCAGCGGCTCTCGGCCGGCGGCGAGCTGCCCCTCTACTCCTGCCCTGGAAATAGGGACAGGCAAGGGGACGGGCAGAGCAACACCCCCGGACAAGAGGGGGCAGCGGGGGCCCTGCCCGCCGTGCACAGAACCACCTCTTTCTCCGTGCTCGACATCCTGGACCCTAACAAATTCAACAGCAAGAGGAGGCAGTGCGGGGGCTTGTACAAATCGGGGGGAGCCCAGTTCCCGCTGGGGGCGGAGGATAAGCCCGAGGACTCAGGGACGGAGCTGGCCGAGCAAAAAGCTCTCGCCGAAGATTTCGACGCGTGCAAGAAGTCCGCGGAGCTCATCAGTAAGTAGTTGGGGGGGGACCCCGAGCCCCTCGGGATGGGGGCAGCCTGGGGAAGGGGCTGGCATGCTTTTAGGGACACCTTTTCCCCCTTGGGAGCTCGGGGCGGGGGCACGGTGGGGCCGTGGGAGCAGAGGGACCGGCCCCGGGAGAACCGGGCCAGGGCCCGGGGATGGGACAAGGGGCCGCATCCCACTCCTGTGGTCCCAAACTCTCCTGCACCCTGCTCCCACAGCCCCCCTGAACCCCTCCCGAGGCATTTATGACTTTTCTCTATGTTCTTCGCAGCCTTCAAAGCCGCTCTCCCCTTCCTCCTCCCCCCCACCTCCGCGCGTTGCTCTGGGCGACAGATTCAATTTTCTCTCTCCCCTTGGCTTTTTTAGGACAAATCAGACTAATTGTGACAAAATGCTGGTTATCTCTGGAAAAACAATTAAATTCCTTCGATTACATTTAAGGTAAAATGTGCTTAGCAGCGTAAAGAGGCTGGATAATGGGGGAAATCGCCCCAGAGTGGCATGTAGGACTGCCTGGATCGATATCCTATTATCGAATTGTGCATATCTCTTTCAAGCACCTTGCAAACTCTTCCCTAACATCTAAATTATAGGGTCAAAATTCGGATAATTACTCGATTAAAACCTATTACACTTATTAGGGCTCGCTATTGATCGGGAATTGCATTCGACCCAAGCTCGAGATTGCTTTTTTCTTTCTTGGGTCCAAAATATCCCAACTTTCTCGCCTCTAAACACCGCGACTCTGGGGACAGCGGAGCCCTCCCGGGAAAAGCCAGCCCCCAGGAGAAATAGTTGGGGCTGCTCCGTGCCCTGAGAGGGAGAAGGGGTTGGCGAGGGGCCGAGGATAAACTTCTCGCAAGGGGGAAAATAATATCTCTGCCTCTGGGGCGGGAGAGGGAGGACTCTGCGCTCTCCGATCCGGCCACAGTCCGATCCGTGACTCTTTCAATTAAAATTAAGCAGGGAAAAAGGGCTGAAATCTCCTCCAGCCCGAGCCTCGTGAAATCTAGAAGTTTTTAATTTCTAAAGCAAAAGCAGGAGCGGGGCGTTAATGGAATTCAAGAGAGATTTTTAAAAGTGGTCTCTACCTGGGGTAATTATTCGTCTAAACCCATCCGGCTTCTGTCATACTAAATAGATCTGTGCGATCGGAAAGACTGACGAGGTCAGCCTATCGCTAATCTTGCACTTTTATCTCCAGACAAGGAGAGAAATGCAACTCTATCGCTTCTCTACACCCAAATATATTTGGAGCCATCAGGAAGCAGCGCTCCGCGCACTGACAACTTTCCCAGGCGCTTCGCACCCTTCAGCCCCGACTTTCAATTTCATGTAAAGCGGCCGCAGTCCCGAAGAGATCTGGGACTGCCCGAAAATCACGAACCTTAATGCCCCCATCGTAATTAACGCAAGTTCAATGGGTGCTTTAATTTAGAAGTGTTCCGAGAAGTAGCTCCGGCCGGCAGAGAGCCAACACCCCGAAATGGGGAAGCTTTCTGGCAAAAGGAGAGCGAAATCAGAGATTGTCACAGGTCGCTCGTAAAACTAAGTGATAACAATAATAGTTAAAACTCCGTGTTTAATTAGCATTTAGCATCTTCCATATACAAAATCGCACCTTCAGCGTCAATCCCCATCGCCAAATGTATTTGTGCTGCATTTTTCTGTTTTAAGAAAATTTTAGTAAGCTCTTAAATGAAGCCACGGCTGGGATTTCCTACAGTTTATTGGGGAAAAAAAATAAACTCAAAAAATTAAACTGTTTTAACACAACCCGCACGTTCCCTGTTCGCTACGGCGCTGGCGCTGAGCTCATCCCGGGTCCCGCAGAGTCTTCTACACGCACTTTTTGTGTATTGTTATTGCAAAAAATTGTGCACGACGATTTATACCAAGTGCTACAGGTTGGGGATACTCGTCTTCACGCGGTGTGTCAGACTGGGGAAAACCTGGTCCCATTCCCGGGTCCGTGCGGCGGTGGTTGTGCGAGTTTTGTTTGCCGGTTTGAACAGAAAGCTGGAAAGGATTGGATAAACCCGCATCGTTATAAGGGATATTTTGGGGTGAAGAGGATTATAATCAACTTCTCTGCCCCTTTTTCTCCTAGTGAGCCAGCCGTATCTGCTGTTAGCCAAAATCAGTTCTTCTAACAAAACGCACTCTTTTAAAACACCCCTAATCTTAGCTAGAAGCTGTCCGGCGTTAGGATGCGGACCAAGTTTGAGGTGCAGTGGTCTGGGGAGTTTTGGGGGGGATTAAAACCAACAGAAGCGCACACGGGATGAGGGCGACAGACGAGCGAGTCTCTTGCTCCGCGCGTACCTCGGGTAACCAAAAGGAGCTTGGGGGGCTCCCGGAGCTGCGGGTGGGAGCGGAGGGAAGTTGGCGATGCCCGAGCCAGCCGGGCCGAAAGGGCCGTGGTTATGGTCCCCTGCCCGAGGTGCCTCCGACCCCGGCCGGCACTTCGGGGGCAGGATGCGGCTAGCATTTATTTGCCTGCCCGTCCCCCCCCGAGGTCCAGAGGAGCCGTTTTCCTCGCCGACGCTGGGTTCTTGCCGGCTTCAACGCGACAGAACCGTCAGGAGCAAGTCCAACAGGCTTAAATATCGGATAATTACCTTGTTCTCCGATGAAGACCCCTTAATTGGAGCGTCCTATAAACCCAAATAAATTAAACGCCCGTTAACTAGTTTCTACATCGCGCGAAATGAGTTTAATTAAGTTTGCATCTGCTCTGCTAATCAATACGAGTATTTACTCCGCTTTAACACTTCCACCTCGCGAAGTGAGGAGAGGTCAAGCCAGGGGGAGAAAGGGTTAAAAACGCCAGAGCCCAAAAACCAGCAGCGAACCGTCGAGGCGGATATTTTTGTTACTAAAAGCGTTAAAAATAAAGCGATGTGCCACCTCCGGGGCCCGCTGCTGGGGTCCGGGGGCCTCCGGGCAGGTCGTGTGTTGTTCCCCCCCCCGGTTCTTTCTGCAGGGGGAGGTCGGACGGGGTGTGTGTGTTTTGTGGGGCCACCTTTTGGGGCCAGCTCTTGAGCTGAGGCAGCTCCGAGCCTTGTCGCCTTACCCCTGGTGCGGGGCGGCACGATGTAGGGTGAGGTGCCCAGGGGGAGCCGGGCGTCTCCTCACTCACGCCTTGCCCTGAAAACCAGCGTGTGGGGCCGGGCTGGGGGCTGCCGAGACCTAACTCTGCCTCGTCCCTTGTTTGCAGAGGAGGACGGCGAGCTCTACAAGGCCGAGGAGTGCGACCTGGACTGCAGCAGCAGCAGCCGGCCGAGCCGCAGCCCCGACAGCGAGCTGCAGGACGACGAGGAGCTGTGCGGCGAGGAGAGCAGCAGCACCAGCACCACCACCAGCACCACCACCACCACCACCACCACAGGCGGCAGCGGCTCGGCGGCTCCCGGCGAGGCCGACCCGGGCCACCACCACCACCACCCCCACAACCACGCCGAGGCCACCCCGCAGCCCCCTCCTCAGCCCCAGCAGCCGCCCCCGGCAGCGCCCGGCGGGGGGCAGCAGAGCCAGCAGGCCAAGCCCAAGAGGAAGCGCACGGGCTCGGACTCCAAGTCGGGGAAGCCCCGGCGGGCTCGGACAGCTTTCACCTACGAGCAGCTGGTGGCGCTGGAGAACAAGTTCAAGTCCACGCGGTACCTGTCGGTGTGCGAGCGCCTCAACCTGGCGCTGTCCCTCAGCCTCACCGAGACGCAGGTGAAGATCTGGTTCCAGAACCGCCGCACCAAGTGGAAGAAGCAGAACCCCGGCGCCGACACCAGCGCGCCCACCGGCGGCGGCGGGGCGGGCGGCGGGGCGGGGGGCGGCGGGCTGGGGGGCGGCCTCAGCCCCCTCAGCCACTCGCCGCCCATGGGCAACCCGCTCTCCATGCACGGGCCCGGCAGCTACGCGGGGCACCCCGCCGGGGGGCTGGTGTGCGCCGCCCAGCTGCCCTTCCTGCCCAGCCCCGCCGTCCTCTCGCCCTTCGTGCTGGGCTCGCAGACTTACGGCGCCCCGGCTTTCTACACCCCGCACCTATAAGCCCGCCGCCGTCCCCACAGACCCCCCCCCTCAGGCGGCCGGGTGGGTCCGGGGGGGTTGCGTGTGGGTGAGGGGGAAGCTCCGAGGATGGGACGGAAGGGGAGAAGGGACGGAGCCGCCGTGAGGGGACGGAGCCGCCATGGGGTGACGGGGCTGCCGTGAGGTGACCGGCTGTGAGAGAACGGGGCCGCCATGAGGTGACGGGGCCGCCGTGAGGGGACAGAGCGACCGTGAGGGGACGATCAACGGTCAGCGATCGCCAGCGGCCACCAACGGTCAGCAACGGTCGCCAGCGGCCACCAACCGACGAGCCCCGGCCCCTCCGGGCAGCTTCGTCGTCCACAACCGTTTCTACGACCCGTTTTTATACGCGACGTGTATACTGGGCTTCTGAGGGGAGGAAGAAAGCCTCCCTCCCCCCTGTACATAGCGGTAGATGTAAATCATCGTTACCTGTATATATATATATATATATATTTCCCCACCCAGGATGTGCCCTGTTGCTGTGTCTTTTTGTTTTTGTCTTTTTTTTTTAATTATTTTTATTGTCCCCCGGTCTGGCCACTCTTAAAAAAAAAAAAGGACTTTAAAAAGCTTACGTACCCATTTGACTCTCAGGGTAAAACAGAGAACTATAGTCTTGTCCCTCGACATTGTTGAGACAACAATGCGCCGTTTCCTTGCCTGATTTCACGATTTTTTTTTTAAATTATTATTATTTTTGCCCTCAAGCGCAGCCGCCCCCGGGGAGGGAGAGGGGGCGGCCGCCGGCCCCCTTGGTCCCCTCGGGGTGGGCTTTTTTTCCCCTCACGTCCCGCATTTCTGTATATTTCTGGTTGTTACAAAAGTTTTAACTTTATAATTAATGTATAAGGTACAGGAATAACGGTCGAAAGATGATACAGAAAGCACTTTGTTTGCTAAAAACCACTTTAACGCAATCAATAAACTTTAAGGAAACCGCGACTCTGCTCTCCGTGGTGCTGTCTCCCTGATTTTCGGGAATTTGTAGGAAAAGTCCCCTCTGGAAAACGCCTGGCACAGGGGCATCTGGAGCGAGGTATCGCATTAGGGTTTTGTTTTTCGTTTCGTTTACTCTGGAAACACGTCGTGTGTTTCTGACACACAAATAAACTTTATTCTTCTACGGCAGAGGGCATGTCCCTGCTTAGTTCCCGTGATTGCATTTTCTTAACTGTTTTTGCCGATCTTAATGCAATATTAAGGGAAAAAAATCTTTTTTTTTTTTCTTTTCTTGTAGATAAACTCCTTTGTTTCCGCAGACGGCGAGTCTGATATTTTGGATTTATGCACGTTTAACAAAGCGGTTCTTCCCTTCAGTTCCCAGCGCTTTAAAAATAAAGCAATCTTTCCACAGCACTTCCGCTGATTATTTGGGAACTGCTTTCAAAGTCTTCCACAATCCTTATTTTATTTTTTTCTTAATTGCAAAGCAAACAAAAGGCTGACCGCTTTGCCCACCAGCAGCCCCCAGCCCGGCGGACCCCCCAGCTCCCGCCGAGGAGAAGCTCCCTGTTTCCACTGTTGCTTTGTTGCTTGCCCGTTTCTTTTGTTTTTCAGCCCAGAAACGTGACGGCCGCTTTCCCGGGGTGATTTCACGAAAACAGCGTTTTCTCGAGTCATTTTAGCGGGCACGGGGACGGAGCAGCTGAACACCTCCCTGCCCGGAGGCCCCGGCAGGCTGTGGGCATCCATCCCCGCTGCCTTCCATCTCCCCTCCTTTAGGGCCGTGCAAATGCCGGATGGCTCCCAGCAGACTCGTTTGCCTTTGCTTTAACAGATCTGAAGTGAATTTTCAAGGGAGAACGCTGCGAGTGCTGCTTGGAGCACGGCTCTCCGTGGCTTTTACCTGTAGGGAAAACCAGCTGAACGGGGAAATGGATGCTTAGTAGGCTCTTCTGTGCTGTAAAACCATCCTGGTGCTGCCCAGGTTTGAGCAAACACTACGAGCATTTGTGCTCTTAGTTCAGATGGGGCATGACCCAGCTTCATATCAAAGCCTGTCTACACACAGCGAACTCCCAGCAGAAAATATTCCAGCTCCAACAGGGGGATGCTCGGAGAGTTGGAGCAGGTGATTTTCCTGCTCGAGTCAGTTAGCGTCCTGCCAGTGAAAGCTGTTTGTGTGAGTGTTATTGCTCACAGCTGTTGAATGAAGAAGACAGCCTGAGATTCCCAGTCATTAAACTCGATTTAACAAGGCTTCTGATATTTTATAGCAGTGCTGAAAGCAAACTCACAGATATCTTTCTCAGCGTAGTTTAGGAAGTTATTGATAATTCTTGCTTGAATGTCTCATGCAGCTGATCCTCTGCTTGCAGAAGTCAATAGGAGAACTGCAGAGCCTCGGCTGCAGCACGTCTTCCCCAGCACTCGGACTGTGCAGCAGTGCTGAGCACACCGTGGGCTCGGTCTCAAGTCACAGGATGTTGCCCACATGCGGAGGGCATTTAGTGTGAGTATGAGCAGTACCAAAGAGCGAGCTCTCAGATGCTGCTCCCTGGACCACTGCCCTGTAACCAGGCTGCATGTTTGGCAGTGAGACATCTGATGGTATCAGCTGATGGTATCGGCTGTTGTTCAGAAACATCCCTGGTCTGAACGTGCAGCAACCAGTGCACTAAAGCTCGATGCTCCCACCTGTCTGAATGTCCTAACTCCATCACCCTATGTCCCTGCCTCTGGCTCTCCAAGAGAATGGAACAAGCTGTGGGCTTGATGCAGCAATATGAGGTTATCACACCACAGCGATCCCACTAAATAGTCATAAAAAGACCCAAAACATGCTAACGCCTAGCAAAACCCAAAAGCAGATTCCCATACAGTGATGCACCTTCTGCTCAGCATGCCATAGTTTGCGCTTTACCCCGCACGGAGGTTTTTGCAGAGACTCAGCTTGGTTTTCAGTGAGCAATAGAGATCCTGGTACAGCATGAGTATAATCTACGGACTGAAAGCAAGGTGATTATTTCTCTGTGGCACAAGCAGAAGGTGGTTGCTCTGGTTCATTCTGTGAGTTATTTTTTTTTTAAATGACTTTATTATTCATTCATAAAACTTAGAGGCTTCACAGGGTATATGACAAAGCATTTGCCAGAGGACAAACTCTCTTCTCAGTTACACCAGGTAACACATTCAGAGTCTGATTCAATGTTTTCAATTGAAGCCTTTGGCATCTACCAAAGAAGATTTGGGATCATCAGCATATTTTTGAGCTAATTCCCACGAAGTCAATGTTAAATCCAAGGATGCAAGCCTGTATAGTGAGAAATGTTTCTGACACTAATTGAATCTTACCATTGTTCACTGTGTTTACGATAGAATTAGATTGAAAAAGAAGGAAAATGTGTCCATTTTACTTTGTTCTGAATATTTTAACTTATACTGAACAACAAATTTCAGTAGTTTATGCTTACTGAATAAATGGAGTAAACTTCTTACTCTTAAAGGAACACGTAAATGCAGGCAGATATGTTCCAAATGTTTGGGAGATATTTGAAAATACTTTGAAATATTTTGTCTCATTGCTTACACAGCACAGTCAATTAAATTACACAAAATCATTGGAAACCAGTGCTCTATAATTCTACCCCCAAAAAAATTTCTTGGTGTTATTGCAGGTTGGGCAGATCTTCAGGTGGTTTTAGTAAGTTATGGTTTTAGGTGAATTCTTGGTGTTTTTTTAATTTGTTTGTTTGTTTCTGTTTTCACAAGTATCACAGGCTTTTTGTTTTGGGCTGAATTCACAGTCATGTTTCACATTTCTATTCTTATACTACGTAAGCAAAATGTTAAAAAATAAAGTTTTGTCTTTAAGAACCTAAATCATTTCCTGAAAATACACTGTGTCTGCCCTGTTGGCAAATATACTTATCTATTAACAGGTATTACAGGTATAAAATAATTCTGCTCAAACATAGACGTATTTAATTCAAATAGTCATAGGAATGTCATTTTACAATGTCTGGACAGTTCTGGTCTTGAGGTTCTGCTTCACAGAGTAAGCAAGAAAGTGTGGCTGTCACAGAGACTCACATAAGAACAAGTAAAAGAAGATTTTTTTTTTTTATCATATTGTGACAAAAAAAGATGTGACACACTTTGGGATTTAAGCCAAGGCACAGATCAGAGTGGACACTGAAGATGAAGGGGACAGGTAAGTAAACGAATGGGATTGTAATCAGTTTGTCCCACAAGGTGGGTTTACATGAAGTACATTTTTCTCTATCTGGTGCACTTCTGTAAGTTTTTGTTTGTTTGTTTCTGACCATCCTGTTTTGCAACACACGGTCACACTACATAGACATCTCAGGGGGACAGAATGACAGCTGTCACGGTGCAAATAACCCTGGCGGGAAGAGCTCTTTCTACTTGTCCGATACCGTCTGGCAGAGATGTGGATTGATCATATAGAACAAGCTTCACAGCTATGCAGGAGGATATCAGAGCATCAGAAATCTAGAGCTGCTAAGTCTGCAGTGCCCATTCAGAAGAAATCCTGCGGGTGCTGGAAATACTATGGATGCGCAACAGAGAAACACCAGGGACACAGAGGGCAACTCATGATCAGGACCCAAAAGTCCGTGCATGCTGGGTTCAGGCAATGCGACAAATAACTGCCAAGTCCAATATATGATTTACTAATTTAATCTCAGTATATGACAGATCCTTAGCTAGTTAAAACCATCACTCCAGGCAAAGTGCTATAGATTTAAATATATATTTTAAATATAGTTTATATTTTTGTCTGCTCTGTCACAAACCAGTAACATGTTAAAGTCACAGTCAAGAAGGGCAATCTACAGCAAAGAACTGCAAGTCACAGGAATATTTGTGAGATGAGGATTGACACAATAAAGATTCACTCCCTTTTGTAAACTGCTGCGTTTTCAATAGAAAAGATAAATCTTCTAACCTTAGCACATGTATTTCAACTATTGCCCATTTTCTGGTTTTTTGTTTGTTTGTTTGCTTGCTTGCTTGCTTTGTTTGCATGCTTTTTGTTCTTCTTTTGTTGTTGATGGTGGTTGGTTGATTGTCTTTGCTTGTTTGTTTTTGGTTTTACAACCACAGACACACACTGGAAGAACCTGCCCTACACAGCTGAGCATAAAGGGACTCTTTCCCAACCTTCCACCCATACCATAACTTTATTTCTTCTGCTTTGGACCCCAGAGACTGCATGAGGGGAAGAGAAGCACAGGAACAGAGCATTTTGGTGGGCTGTTTGTAGGTTTTTTTCAACTGGTTGTGTTGACAGACAGCAAGCTGCACTATGAACTGCTAAACATTTTGAGATTTGCAATTAAGAAAAGTCTTTGGGACTTAAAAAAAATGCTATTACAAAAAATCAAAGATATCCAAAAGCAATTTCCAAACAAGCAGAATCATATATTACATTTCCATATACCTTTTACAGACTGGAGGATAAGAGCGGCCCCATAATGACATTATAAATACAGCAAACTAATGCTGGATGCAATGCCAACACCTCGTCATTATGCAAATTGGACTGTTGGCAGAAATGGCTATCCAACAATCTCTTGAAAAGTAACCAGACCCCTAGTGCTGTCCATTACAGCTAAACTAATTAGCACCACATTTAAACGATTTTAATAAGCTTTTTCCTTAACCCCTTGACAGAGACGACTCCTGAAGCTAACGCAGAAATGTACGAGCACTTCACACAGGAGGGCTGGGGTTTTGCTCAGGGCACTGACAGGCAGAAAAGCAAGGGGGAGTCTACCTGGAAAGGCAGATGACAATATTTATATTACAGACCTGTAGGGATGGAGAGGCAGATTGCACCGGAGTAAAGTCTAGCTCAGTTTGCCAAGGCTCTGGTGGAACCTATCCCTAGCACTTACACTGCTGTCCCTTCCACCAGAGACCTGCCCCAGTAACCTCTCCTGAACTGGTTCTACGTTTAGGCTCTGTATTGGCAAGTATAGAAGGCAATGGATTCGAAACCTCTCCATTTCAGACACTGCTCTTGGAAAGCTGCAAGAATGAGATACAAAAAGTGGCTTTTGCCTACCAGTGCTGTCATTTTAGGTCCACCAGTCTCAGAGGAATCCCTGTGCAGAAGCTGTGCACAGCACCCAACTTGCATAGGGCCAGGCATTGAAGAACCATGATCAGCAACAGCTGAGCTGCTAGGAAAAGCTCAACAAGGGCATGATTTCATTTCTCTCTCTGCTTGATCAGTTTTGAAGTAGAGGAAGAGGAGGGAAAGCATCAACCAGAAACCTGAGCAATTAATAGCTTTCTCTCCTTTTTCTTCAGAAGCAGCATCTGTCTCTGGCAGCTTGAAGGGCAATCATTGCCCAATAACGTTGTCCCACAGGGCACAATTTGTCCATTTGTTAGGCAGACCCAGCTCTCCCCAGTGTGCATTTTCCAAGGGATGTGCTAAGTTTTGGGGTCTCCAGCATCAATTCCAACTGAAGGGGTCACCAGTGCTGCTGGACAGGGAAGGTCCACACTGGTCTTGATCTGCAGTCTTGGAGCTCTTAGCTTAGGGTGCTTCCCACCCTCTTTCTTAAGTCCTTCAGCACCTGCAGAGGATTTTGTAATAGAACTGTCACCACATGAATTTAAGAGAGATGCTCTGAGGGCTCTGAATGTACCAACAAGCTCCAATTTCTATCTTTTGTCATCTTTCTCTGCAATCCTCCTTGGCATCCTCATCCCAGCCCCTGGCAGGTGTTTGAGGTCAGCACTGATGTGGCACAGCTGCACGACCTTGGCTCAGACTGCCATGACACCTACTTAACCGGGAGAGCCCTAGGCTGGGGTCTTTGCCCTTCAGTTGTTTGTGGGGGAGCTGTGTTTAGGTGAAGTGCCTTGCTGGATGTGTGCTTAGTTTTGTACCTTGCCTATGCTTGCTGACTTGACTTCAGACCTGCCTTTTATCTTGGTGGGTGTGGACTTTCAGGTAACTGCTAGCTGTTGGCTGTCTCTGGTTGCTATCACCAAATTTGTTTTTCTTGCTTGGGTGCTGGGGGATTGGGCCTGTTGTCAGGAAGGCCACTGCCCCTTCCTGCCTTGTTGTCACCTTTTGCTCCTGGCTCACCTCTCCCTGGTGCCTAGAGCCTCTGTCCTGTCTCTTCTTCCTCGGTGTGTTACGGACTGGGCATTGTTGTGTGCTTTTTGTGCTGTAGAGTTTTCCTTGGGCAGCACTTGGTGCAGGGCTCTCCTTCCTGTTTCCAGACATACATTCAAATGTTATTTTCTCCCAGGAGCAGGATATTGTTCTGTTTTACTTAAATGTAGCCATCCCAGTGTGTACTAAGAGAAATTATTTTCCAGTAGTTGCCAGAGCAATGCCTTTCTCTCAGGGGCTGGTGTCCAGCAGGTCCTCAGGACTGATCTTCTACCTGGTAACAACAATTTTTATGAACAAACTCCAAGCTCTTGCCTGAATCTGTGAAGCTCAGCAATGTTTTTCATGGTAGATGCTCAGGGAATGAGAATGAGGTTCCAGTCCTCCCTTGCCCCAATCTGGGGACTGTAGTCTAGAAGGCTCTTCTCGCCTCATCTAGTCTCCTACACGAAGTATTTTTATGTCCACTGTGGTTGAGTTTCAGGTCCCCCACCCCAGAAAAACAAGTGATGAGAATTGTTTCCTTCTAGTTCCTTTGCTAGTTTAGTTGCCTGTGGCTTGGGTTGTCTCCCATGGTAGGATATGTGACTGTTAAGCCTCCTAGGCTGAGAAGGGACCTGGAACTTCACCTTCCTTGTTTGTGTGCTCCAGCACTGCAGCCATTAAGGGCACTAGGATTCCCACTGCCTCTTTAAAAACAGTGACTTTTAAACACAGGCCATGCATTTGGTTAGTGTTAGATGTGCTGTGAAAATACAAGTCAGATCAAACCACCTTAAGGGCTCATACTTTTTTTTTTCCCCTTTCCTCCTGGGTCTTATTAGGCTTAAGTGGGAAAGTCTTCCTTTCATAAATAAGTCTTTTAAAGAACACTTCTAAGAGCTGTTAAGGGTTATAATTTTCCAGTAGAAAAGTAGAAATCTTCAACCAGACCTGGATTGCTAGCATGCCTAAAGTATGTTTAGAGATAATAAAATTGCAAGGAATGATGTAAGAGATGAATATTTTCTATCAGTAACTTACGAGCAATCCTTCAGCATGTGCCTTCTAATTCAGAAGCTCTGTGTGAGCACGTGCTCTGTTCACGGACCTCATACCAGGCCTGTTCATGTCACTATGCACTCACTACGTGCTATGTATCAGAGAGCCAGACCCTTCATTTCAACCTTAAACAGCACTAAATTTAAGTATGCTATAGTTTCTTCCCTGCAAGTTTTTACTTCCCAGATGCAATTGTGCTCTAGTAGGAAAAAACTGGAGAAGCCTTTGCTTTCTGTTCCTTGTTTTTACCACGGAAATAGCATCCTTAGAAAAGGATGTCTCAGATGTATCAGCATAGCTCACTCCAGCTCAGAGCTACTGTGTCCTTTTAGAAATATAGAAAGATTCAACCAGAAGATTCTACAGCTATTCATCTTAATAACACCCAGATAACACAAACTGAGGGTCAAATCAACCAAGGTGTTTAGGTATCTGAAAATCCTATTAAGTATAGGAGTATGTTATAGTACATTGCAAAGGTATTTGAGTGAGTTATGACAACAAAAGTAAACACCAGAGATTATGTGAATGACCTTCCCCCCCCCCAGCACTTACAGAGCACTTATAGGACAGGAATAGGGAGGTTTCCAGTAGAAAAGTCACAGACAGTTAACTAAGATGTTTGAAAAGGTGTTGAGCTCAGAATCATGAAACCTGAAATTTCTGAGTTGTTGTGATGCACAAAGAGGTCTGATACCTCTAAAAGGAGGATTCATTCCTTTTAGACTTGAAAGGATTTCTTCTTAATGAAGGTGTAGAGGATAATTGGTGATAGATGCTGTTCTAAGATTTTTTTTCTATCAGAGCTACAGTTAGCTGGCTCAAGTCTGCTGCTGGGAAACCTTAATTCTGCAAATTGCCTTTTTGCATGAGGCAATCTACAAAAATGTATGTGTATGTGTGTGCCTTAATTAAGGAAGGTGGGAAGTGACGAAATATACAGCTGACCTAATAGGATCAGGTTTAACTGTTGCCTTCGATACTTGGGTCCAGGTAAGAAGTTTCAGTTGATAACTATAGAACTGATAAGACTCTGAGTATGATAATTCTAGAACTGATGTGACTCTGAGTAGCATCATAATTACTTAAGCATACTACTTTCTCTCAGATTTCTATAATTTCCTTTTCCAATCTTATTTTTTTTAAACTGAAAACACCAAATGGGAAAATCTGAGGTGCAGTGAAGTACACCTGTTTGCTGGAAGTTTTATAGTGCTGACACCTCATGCCCACAGCAAAGAAGGGATAAGTGTCACTGCACCATACAAATTCCTCTTTCTTTTTACAGGGAGGAGCTAAAACATATCTTACAAATTAACACCTTCAGGCTGTGCAGGCTCAAAAATATCAACAGTGTATAACTGTTGTTGTGG
This sequence comes from Anser brachyrhynchus, assembly GCF_964034855.1. Taxonomy (NCBI): domain Eukaryota; kingdom Metazoa; phylum Chordata; class Aves; order Anseriformes; family Anatidae; genus Anser; species Anser brachyrhynchus. The sequence goes on from NC_137698.1 coordinate 71,904,303, forward strand.
CTCTCATGAATATTCATTTCCAGATTCATTTGGACTGTTCTGTAGTATCAGCATCCAATGATCTATACTGCACTCAAGTGTGTCAGCTTTGCCTTGTGTTGCTTTTTTATTTTTGCTAACAAATAAAATCAATTCAGCAGTTGATTCAACTGACCTGGTGATGAACATGGTTTGTTGCTGTCTACACTCTCACCTGCAGCCTTCATTGCCAAGTTAGATAGACAGCTAGTAGATGTGGCTCTGATTTCCAGTGCAGTAAGTACCTTTGAAATTCCTGCTTAAACAGCTGCTAGCTATTTATTATTTGTTGTAGTTCAGGAGTATATTTCTAAGTATGTATTGGAGAGGAAAATATCTTCCAAACTGTAAAGACCTGCAAAATAAATTATCCAGAGTAAACATTGTTTTCTCAGCAGTACTTGCTCAAATCAAGAGGTATTTGGCAGAGCTGTAAATTATGTTTTGTCTGAGGTGGTCAGAAGCTACACTGAGGATTTTAATTCTTAGAGACTCTTGATGCATGAGGAAATACCTCAAATAGGTGAGCAACTAAGCCAGTGCTGTAGAGAATCCATTCTAATTTGTATTTTGTGTTTTACTGGAAGTTAACTTTAAAATTGAATTTCACACACATTACCCTCCTTGATATTCTTGATTTTCTTCACCCATAAAAGCTGTATGAGACCCACCAAGAGCACAACTGGTCAATGTTTGTTTCACTCTACTTTAGGCATGACTAGAGCCAGTAAAGCAGGTGTGAGAGATCTAAGTACTCAGCCAGTAAGTCACATCAGATCCAGTTGCTTGATTTCAATGTGTGTTAAACCTCTGGAGTCAGAGGAGTCTAGATGGTTGTGTTTATTTAGGTCCTTAGATGCACTCTTGGGGTTGAGTGCTGATATAAGCCAAGCAGTTCACTTGTGCAGTAAGCCACCCAAGTAATTTTTTAAAACTTCCTATTTTCACTTTGTACTGCAGCTTTATTATTTTTTGGTATCACTTAGACCCCAGCACATTCCCCATATCTCCACAACTTTTCATAATGTGCTTTCTAGATTCAGTTCTGAAAGATACTGGGAGAGCATCTTGGGAAGACAAGAGGTAGACCACGACTAACTTCAACAGTTCAGCTTCTACACTGGTGCCACAGCTACTGACTTTGAATTAGCTCCTGGACCTGCTGGAATCAAACTTGATTCCATTTGTTATCAGAAGCCATCAATTGAATGGCATCTTTTTTCATATGTATGCAAGAGGCCTTCAAAGGTACTGCAGGGGCTAGAGGGCTGCTTGATGTGGTACTCTTTCTAGAATAGTAGGCTGAGCAAGTACTCCATGAATTGCCAACTCTGATTTAAAAAAAATCTAATTGATATTGTTGCTAAGGTATCTTTCTGAAGGTATGAAAGTCAAGACAAATTACAATACACATGCTGACAAACAAGGTATCGATTACATGAGTCCCTTAAGAAGGCAAAAAAAAACCCTGACCATTTTATTCAGAGTATGTACAAATCATAAAATAAGTTCTATTTCATGTACATTTCAAATAATTAACTTGTTAAATGCAATGATATACCACCATATCTTTGCCAAAAATTCATGTTCTTTATAAAATATATTAGAAGTTGAAAATAATTTAAAAAATAACCCCAGTAAAAATACATACAGCACCATATTTTAGTTTAAAGATGAAGGCCTGTGCTAAAGGTTTTGAGCAGTTGCAGTCTTGTTAGTCTTCTTGCCCTTTGTTTTATTACAATTTAATTCAGTGCATAGTTAAACTGGTTGGCAAACTTCTCATGCTTTCTTTGGTCCATTTGATTCATTGCTTTCACCACCCGTTTCACAGCACCTCTGAAAGAGAAACAAAGTATAAAAACAGTTATGTTGATTCTAGGCAATCTCAGAGACTGTTTATGAATGTTGGGGGAAAAATGAACTATGATTAATCGCTATCAGGCTTCTGAACACTGCACTGATGAGGCTGAACAAATTTGTCTTGTTAATCAAATTAGCTGCAGCAATACAAATAGTTTAATTCGGCAATGATTTTATTAACATGAGTAAACAAATTAAAGTCTTTCAGTTTAATAGCTGTGCATTCCACCCTCCTAGCATTATTTCTGACAGTCACACATAACAAGTTTAATTTTTTCAGAAGCAAATAACCACTCTGTGATGAAAAAAGTGACTAAAAGCACCTAACAGGATTTTAAAGAGCCTCGCTAACACTCAGAAACCCTTACCAAATACCACCTGCAAAATTTAGAATGTTTTTATATGGCAAAGGGTTGGTGTTCAAGTATGACTCATTTAGCAACTTCCCTTCCAGAGGTTCCTAAAAAAAACAGTTTCATCAGTCATATGCAGAGTAAGGCTCTCTTTTACTTACACCATCAGCATCCCCATTGCTGAGCAGCAACTGCTTAATCCATGAACACAACACTAGCTTAGGAAGACAGCAGAGACTGTCATACCTCTATGCGGAGAAATAAATCAGTGTTGCAGAATAGCTAAATGGTGTCCTTCAATTGGAAAAGCAGAAGGAGTTCACAGTTTCAGAGATGCAGGAAAGCAGAAGAAATGCAGCAGCAACAATCAAGAGAATGTCCTGTTGTGTGTATCTGTCCCTACAAAAACTTATGGAAAGTGATGAGTGCAGGATGCCCAAGGTATTTTCTTCACTGAACTCCAGAGTTCCATTTTTTTCAGTTACTTTGGAAGCTCCTAGCAGGAAAGATCAAACATCTGAGGCTGATAGTTGCAGGTATGTTAAAATGTCACCCCGGTGCTGCTTTTCAAAAAGTCATTTCCCAACACTCTGTAAAGGCCTGGATGTTCTGCCAGTCTGGGAAGTATAGCAGCTAAGGGCTTGATCTGAGGGGCTGTGTCCAACTTAAGAACGTGGCACTCACAGATGTGTCCCTGTTTGCTTCTGTACCAGAAATGCAGTCTGCAAGTCCTCTCGCACCAAGGGGATGGTTTCAAGTCTAGTGCTGTTAGGCTCTGTGTTGTCACAGTCTACCTTTCTCTGCCACTTCTGAGGATGCTACAGGGTGTCAGGTAAAATGAGGAAAAAGCATCTACCAGGTACTGTGCACTAGCCTTTTTCAGGATGAGGCCTGACACTCTTCTAGCTCTGCTCCTATGGTTACCTCTGAAAGGCAAGTTGATTTCTGTTATAGCTAACTGCTCCTTTTAATGACTTCATTTTAAAAGCAATTTTGAAACATCTTTAGACAGAGGATACTTCTCAATAATGCTTCTAAATGGTGGGATTAAAGATTTTCTCAGCAGCAACTGTAATCAAAGACAGCATTCTGAAAAAAACCACCTTGGAAGTGGGCTTTTTTAGCAAAATTCTGCCAATAAAGTTACCAGAGTAAAGAAAATGTGGTCATGGTTTTGCACTTCAAATATTGCCTAATTGGTAGGAGAAAAGTGAGCCTTTAGCAGTGCCGAGTGGCCTTGACACTTTCATGTCATGTAGGTTTTACATTAGCACCACTGGATTGTGCGATACTGTAAATGAAATGAGATCCCACTTTGATGATCTCTGTGCAATTTCACTTAACTGTATTGGCAGACCAGAGCCTGGGTTTATCACCTATACATTTCAAGTAATTTGGGGTTGTTATAAGGAGCCAAGGTTATCATCTTGTTTAGTGCTGCAAAGCATGAAACCTATTAAAACATGACAGGTTTGATTCCCTATGCCTGGCACTAACACACACTCAAAATCATTAGCACAAAGCATAGTAAACCAAAACCAACTTTTTCAATTTATTTTGTTTAACATGATATGAATTTCTTCTTATAATTGTATGCTTTTTTGACTTTAGCTAGTATTGAGTAACTTGACAATTTAACAGAAAACGTTATTTTGTAATAAAAAGCAACATGGATTTGGCTTTGTTATTGTAACCATTACATCAGAAAAAGGGAAAATAGATTTTAAACAAATATTGTCTTAGATGTTGTTCAACTCATCTAGTATGCTTCGGGAATAACTGTTAATGATTTTAACCTTTTTTTGATTTGACAACTTTCCACTGCTTACTTGGCTTTAAATACTACTTTAACATGTGAAACTCTTTAAATAGTTGTGGCTGCTTCTTGTAGGATAAAGACCAGAGCATGCTTGGACAAATTTGTTGCAGCCACACCTAACCAAGACTAGATATAAGAAATGACATAACGGAGCGGACATAGTGCTACATATGTTCTAACATCCATTCAGCCTGGGGGATTGTAAAATCCCACTTGCATCTGAGCTAGGTTTTTTGCTTTAAAGTTCTCATATGTCTACATAAGTTACAGACAGCCCTTTGTCCGAAATGTCTAAATGCCAGTGAGTGTCCATCAGGATGGCATGAGAATTTCTAGAACTAAATTCTCTTTCAGAAAGAAGAAAAAGTAATTTCATCTGTAGAGTCATAAAAATAAGTGAACAGGTTTCTACAATGCCCATATTTACTGCAGTTACTCAAGCTACTTGCATAAACTAGTAGTCCCCAAATAGCAGTGGCATGAGGCATTTAAGCAATATAGGTTCACATCTTGTACCACTGTAGATTTTGGGGTAGAGAGCTGGCTGACAACTTCTGGAATTTTAAAACTTAAGCTTTAAAACTTCTGGAACTTAAACATCACATTCACAGGCCTACTGTGAGAGAGGCAGGTACGCTGCAAACCACTTTGGTGCCATGTTTGCAGTAGCAACCCTGTGATACTTTACTTTTCTGTAATATTCTTACTTCATCAGAACCACATTACTAACAAACAACCTGGAGTTTCAGAACTCTATTTACCTTGAGCTAGAAAGTTGTGGGACTATCGAGGTGAAATTGTGAGAATGTTCAGTCAGTGACCTGAACAATCAATTCATTAAACTGCTATCTCAGAGAAGCCAAACTTTCTTACAAATAAGTAGCTATTAGTTACATTTTTTAAAAGTAAAGGTAAGGGTGCATAAATGATCTTGGGTGCATTCATGTTTAGACTTCAATATGTGGAAGTTATTCATTATTTTAGGATCTTAACGCTTCTGAGGGTTGCTGCTTTGCAACCCAAATAGTTTGCTCTCTGGCTAAACGTAGGCCTGGAGCTACTCTTTGTAGCACATGTGCTAGGAGGAAAGGGAGAAATATAGGAACAGCACCATGTCTGCATGTCTCTGGTACAGGGAGTATTCATCTCCAAACTCTTCCACTGAAAAGAGATGTGCAGCAGGTTCCACTCCCTGATATTAACAGTGGATGGCAAAGGTTAAGTGAACAAGAAGCATAATACAAGGATCCAAATATTCTTCTGAACACATTCAATGCATTCTCAGTAAAGGAGAAGAAAACGCAATGGCAGTGTCTGAGTAATACATAAAAAGAATTGCTGTGTATATTGGAAAGTGGTGCATCACGCCTGGCTACAAGTTCAGTATATACAGGAGTGAGAAAAAATACACAGGAGCAAAGAAGCCCAGGTGGCAGTAAAAAGTTTGGGAAGGTCTCTAAACGTACACCAGAGGCTTGAGGGCAACTGCCAAGCTACTGGTACATGTCAAAATGCTGAGGGTTTTTGACAGATGCTTTTGTTAAAGTACTGCTCAGGACAGCCTGCTGTGGGCTTTCAAAAGGTAAAAAAAAAAAAAACACTTCAATTTCACTCTATCAACATTACTACAGTGTATGTTTGGTGCCACAAGTTGTCACACTGAATGCTTCATCTTCGCTTCAGATCCAGTATTTTTTGCATACACACAGTAGCATTCATCTGGTTAACAAATGATCATCCGAAGAAGCCACTACAGGTTTAAAAAAATAGGATTTTTTTCTGAATTAGCTGCAAATCAACTTCTAAGAAATAACCACGGTCATCAGTACCTGCTAGTCTCTGCCCTCCAGAGACATGAAAGGCATTTGTGCTCTGCCATTGGCCAAGGAAGCTGTTTGCTAAGTGCATGTTAATGTAGAAAGGGAAAACACTGCTGAAACAAAGAGAAACAACAATTTAGCAGATTTTAGAAAGCTTAAGTATCTTACTTATTGAAGACTTTCTTCTCAAGTCGTGAACGAGAAGTGTTGGCCTGCTGCTTCAGGTCTGTCAGATTTGGGTATTTCTTCCTCTTCCCTTTCTTTTTCCCTCCTTTCCCATCATTTTTAGAGGAACCGAGATCCACTCCTGTAGCTGCTTCAACTTCTCTCATGAATTCTGGGTCTCGCCACTCTGTTTAAAAGAAAAAAACCACACACTTTGAAACTTCAAAACCAAGTAGAACTTGCAGTCTCCTAAGGTAACAACAGTTCTTGCCACCACTAGGCAAGGGCAGGGTCAGTGTGCTGTAAGTTGCATACACAAAAGGAGGGAGGATAAGGCAGGTAGCCAAAACCACAGACCTTGATGAAAAAGCCCTGCCAGGCTGGGATTGGTATCTATTAGCTGCTGTAGACAAAACGGGTCTGTATAAAGGCTTACGTTTTTACAGCAGCACAGCAGCAAAATTTCAAGGAAGCTAATCCATGCATGACATAAACACAGTGATCATCAGTTAGAAACTGAGCAAAGTGCCAACAAAGTAGCTGAGGTACTTGTGTCCAGAAATAAATTCTGAATAAGCTTAAAAATAAAAAAATATGGAATTTGTCAGAGTGGGGTGATATCGTAACATTTCTTCATCTGATATCTTAAAAGCATTCTTGAATATGACAAAATAACCCTGTTGCCATGAGCCCAATTTTACATCTGAAAAAAATCTCTTTCAAAATATTCCACACTTCATCAGCTTAATTATCTAAATCAAGTTTTTCTTTTTCTCTTGACAATAGCACAAGCAAATTTCTCTCTTCACAAACTTGTTTTACGGTTTTATCAAATTCTCATTGCTTCAGAATCCAACCACCCACCGCGAGTGAAGTCTGATCGCAGTTGCCACCATGGGAATAAGCATAAATGATTTAGACTGTAATTTCAAGGAAGCAGTCATCTTTCATCATTAGTATTGTGTCTTGCACACCAGAACAAGAAGAATGAAAAATAGTAGTAGTAAGTAAAAAATGCAGCTAAAGGACAGATATCTTCAAGTACAAAAATTGACCTATGCAAACTTAAGAAAATGGTGCCACATTTTAAACATTTTGAGCATATGGTTTGAGAGTAACGCTGTCCAAATTCAGCGTCAATGTCAGAATTCCTCATTTTGATAACCACTAATTGCCAGTCATTTGTCATAGAGGTTCACGTATGTCAGCCTGACTTTGCTGCCTGCAGAAACTGCAACGCCAAACTTCTTCTCTTATTTAACATCTATGCAGATACGGGAGAATATGCAGTGCTAAATGACAATACAACTTCACTTCTGCACCACGATGGTCAGTGAGCGCGACAAATATCGGTAACACCATTTCAGGAAGGTCAGAGGCACTTAAGAACACGGCGTTTAGGAATCCCAGAGCAATTTTCCCAAGGAACGGTTGGATCTAACCTACTAGTATGATATGCGAAAGCAAGGACAGATTAAAATCCTACATAGACAAAAAAACGAGGAAAATGGAGCTATGTAGGAGCTGAGCAGGAGAAGCATGAAGGGAGAAAATAGAGCACATATACTTGATAGATCATAAGACTTCAAGAGGTGGGTTCTTTTGGTGTCTTTTTTTTTTTTTGAGGTAAAGGAATACAGAACAGCACAATTCAGATACAGGAACGATTAATCCAAGATTAAGGAAAACTGTCTAAACAGTTTATCTCCCAGTAATAAGAAGGCGTCACAGTTTAGGAACCCAGTGAATGGAGCAATTGTTTAAACACAACGAAAAAATGCCGGCATCCAGTAGAGATGAAATGAGCATTTGAGTAAAATGAAGGAGCAATTTAAAAGCCTTTGAGAAAAATCAATAGAATGCCAGGGAAGAGCAGCCTTTTTGAGCATTGATGGGCCCCTAAAGCTCTTCATACATTGTTACTGAGTTTAGCAGCAGGGAAAAGAAAATTACACAGTTTGCAGGGGTAGGCGGGAATCAATACTGTAGTTAGTAAAGAGATGCTATTTCACATCTGACTGGCCAGCGGCCTGCCTTCACCAGCCTGTCCTGATACCTGTTTGTTAACAAGTCACTAAGGGCTGAAAAACCAGATACTCTTCAGGGTTGACACAAAAAATAGGCACTTAATTTGCTCCTGTGTGCGAACTATTGGAAAAGGATGAACAGTGCAGATTAGCAGGTCAGCTTAATCCCTTATGATTCATTGTTTCAGGACCAAAGAGCCCAAAGCACCATTTTGTGGACATTAGCTAGGATTCAAAATTTTATATACTAAGTTGAAAAATGCTTCATGCTATCAATGACAGTGTTATCAAAACACAGGGCCTTATCACACGAACTGTGTTACTTTTACGTAATTGTTTTCCTCTTCAACCATGTAAGGATGAAATTAACCTACTGTCCAATAGGAAAAAGATGTAGGAAGAATGTTTGTGGAATTTAATTATGCAACTGATCTCCCAATTTTAATGTTTGGCATTTTTCAAGCTGTCATCATTAGCAAATGATGTTTTCAATCATATGATCAAAGCACTTCCTGTGGTTCTCTATTTGTACATTTTCCACAGCAGCACCTTCTTCAAGTCTAAGCTTAAAATAAAAGGAACAACAAAAAATAACCCTCCCTCCACTCCCCAAACCACAAGCGCAAACCAACCAAACAAAAAACCCTTTGAAAAGGTTAATGAAAATATTATAAAATATATATAAAAATACAAGGCAAAGGAAGAAAAGAAAGAAACAAAAAGCAGCGGATAAAAGTATTCAGTGACATCTGGTATATATATGGCTTTAGGAACCTTGAAGGTTTTGTCCAATAAATTAAGTGCTGTAGCCTGCTCAGTATCTCCCCAGACAGCCAGGATGGACCTTTGTGTGACATCTCAGCTTAACAACGGCACTCAATAATGCAACACAGCAATGTCAACACTGGTTTGGGACTAACACACACATCCTTGTGGGCCAGAGGTGAGAAGCCTCTAACAACACCGTGCTGACACTGTAATAAAAATAAGTATTATGTCTAGCCTCGAGCAATGGCAATTTCACAGAATAAATAAAAAAATCAATATTTTTCAGTGCAAGTGATTTTTATACCAAAGTATTAGTTTCCAGTTTGAAACTAGTCCCTCAAGAACACCTCGTAGCTTAATTTGGTGGTTTTAGTTCGTCATAACTGAGTTGGGAACTTTCCTTTTTAGCACAACATCCCCACTCCTGGCCTGCCTCCACTGTTCAACATTTCCTATATTTCCATTTCCACTGTTGGCTGGAAGCCAGCTTAGAGCACTTCACTCTACTTGGAAAAGGATGGAAACTGCCTGTGAACGCAGCACTTCTTGACCCATGCGGACACCGAAAGGTGTTCAGTGACTGCTGCTTTCGTGGGGCGCTGGTAATGCCCAAGCACAGTCACTTGAATCTGTACCACAGGAAACTGGTTGGATCAATTGTATGTTTAAATGCACCTTTATTCATCCCTGACCTTTATGGATAACGGATCAATTACTGTTCTTTAGGCTCGGAAGAGGATTTGTGAAAAACTCAGAAGCCTCACTCAGAATGTACAGAACTATGAAACTGGTGAGAAGTCAGCCTGGGCTTAAGAAAGAAATAACCAACTCTCTTCTTAAGGGACCATACTGCAAGGTATTAAAATGATAAAGCCTAAGGGTAAGTTTAATTGGAATGCAGAATACTCACCTAGACTAGTTTTAAACAGACAAAACTAACACCTGCTGGGGGAAGGCAGAGTAAATAAAACCTCTGAAAACAAATCTGTTCCCTCCAGTTATACACTATGTCTCGCTGGATAGATCCCTCCCTCCCATCTTCCTTTGTAGTGCATCAACTTCCTTTGGCTTCCTTCCTGATATCCTCTTGGGGATCTGTGAAAATCTACCTTCTGTCTATTGCTAATGAGGTTTAGTTGTACCACTGAAAAAAAAACATCCCTTAGTCTCCTTGGAAGTCTTCCTGCCTGTGTATTCATTGGTTGCTGCCCTTCTCGCTGCCTGCATTGCTTACCTAACAGTCCAGAGCTTTATCTCACCTAAAAATGATACAATAATCTTGGGGAATGACAGGGCTTCACTCCACAGCATTCTTCCTGAACGCAGTAGCCAGAATACAAGGATCAGACTAAATCATTAGCTTTGTAGTCCATCCCCATTGTTTAAAAACAAACAGAATATTGTGCATTAAACAGTAAACAATTAAATAGCACAGGTTCTTTTGCTGCCTTCCTCAAGCCCATTCCAAATACCGGGTCTGCTACCAGACTAGATAAAATGCCAATAGAGTTCTAGGTGAGTGCTTCCCTAAGTCAGACTATTTTGTAGCACAGCACAGTAAGAAAGCATGAGAAGGACAAGAATTCTCCTTCTAAAATATACGTAAATACAAATGAGAAGATACAAGAAAAACAAGTGCCTGCATTGTGACAACAAAAACACTCTGCCAATATTTGGAGTAGTCCTAATAATACTAAAATTTCATCACATAAACTACAACTGTTAGGGACCAGCGAGGTTAGACAACATATTTTGCCAAGGTGTGGGAATAGTTACAGTCAAGCATCTCCCAGGAAATAGGCTTAATTGTCTTCAATATACATGTTCTTTGTGATAAAAAAAGTAATTGTTCTGCCTGAGAAGTGTTAGGAACATTATGAGAACTACTGAAAATAAAGAACAAACGCAAAAGTTAACCTTACTCTGTGTATACATTCATCCATACTTATGAGATAAGCAAGAATCATTGCAAATGATCTGCAAATTAAAATCAACAGGAATTTAAATGAGGGAACGGGGCTAGGAGCAAAACAGAAATATGATCCAGTTCTATGGCTCTTAACCTGTGCCTTCTTAACAAAAGAATCAGGTTTTCCTCCATATAATCTCTCAATTGATGTCCAACTGTGTACTGAGCTTGTAGATATTGTAGATACTGTAAATAACGTAATATAAATATGTAAATACATTGTAGACAGTGTAAATATTTTATACAGTGTATGTAAGCATATGTAAAATAATCTTTGAAAAAAGCAAAATATGTTTAGCTCCCACATCTATCTAATATTTTGACATTGTTTTTAGGTGCTATGGAGACACAAACCTGGCTGAGCTGCTTGCTTCTCAAACCGCATCTTTTCTTCTCTGGCTCTGTCCTCTGCATTAACAGGAATCCCAAGGTCATCCCGAGGAATTATCTTTCCATGGAAAGGGCACTGCACAAAGAAAGGGAAAAAAATTTCTAAGCTTCTGAATGAAAAGGTGTTTACATATTATCCAGCATAGCTTGTGCCTGGAATCAAGTCATAAAACTGTACACCTGAACCCCAGTCCTCCTTAGAAGGCATCAGGATCCCATAAGCATCATGTGTTGAATACATTCTGAATCTCAAAGAAACAATCTCTTTGTGATACGAATACTTGGTTTCAAGAGAACAGGTAGCACAACCTGTCATGTCTGGAACAAGGGTGCTCATCCTACATCATATTTGTTGTGTACACTACATCCTTATCACATAACAATCCCATCTGAAGTACTTCAGTGCATTCAGATCCTTCAATCTCAGATAATACAGGAAGAACAGAGATATTAGAACAAAGTATTTAAGCAAAAGATCTCTGCTCAGTAGAGCTCATACTTTGAGGTTGTATAGGATTTAGCTTTCATAAAATCTAATTTGCAAATAAAATCTCTTTGCCCCCCAAACACTCAAGTTTCTAAAAACAGTTTATGTCAAAAATGCTCCAAACAAGGAAATTTTTTAAGCAAGCATCACTGCTTCCCTGTGAGGTACTTAAATGTAACAGTAAAAAATATAAATACCTATAACGAATGCTCAAAATATTTTAGAGTTCTTTAAATTTCTACAAATTTGTTACAGAAAGGGCGCTTCCTATATAAAACACACACCAACAGCAAACTTCTCCAGAAATAACTTTCGTTCAACCCCTTGAGCCATATTTACAAAGCAAAATTAACATTTGTAGGTATATTTTAATGACATCCTCTCCATACAGCACACATTCTGGAAGTTACGTTACTCAGTGCCCACCTTAATCCGATCTTGTCTTTCGCACAGACTTCCATCAGGCATGGGCGCTCGACATTTATGCTTCACTGGTTCAAACTTGCCAGCAAATGTTATATATCTAGTTTTTAACATTTCAGCTATTTCATTATTTTCCACCTCTTCCTCTACTTCACTGGGTGCCCAAAATCGATGTTCGGAAGTAAATCTGGGAAAACAATAAAAAAATGTATTTGTCTATAGAAATGTTGTGCCTTTCCTGTCCAGGCTTGCTGAGCCATCCGCATCAGACACAAGTTCAGCGTATATAAATCACATAAAGGGGCCAGCATAATCCTGTGGTAAACCTGCATGTAAAAGGAGGGGAAACTTTATAGTAAATTAGAAAAAAATAAAAATAGGAATCTACCACTCTTTTTTAAGACTCCCTTTCTTTCTTAAGATTCCCTTGTTGTGAAGGCAATTTAAAAAATATTACCAAAACCTGTCTAGTGTCAATTTCTTGTTTAATCTGCTCACCTTCTACCAGTCTTAGCTCTAGCTGGTGACTTGGCATTGAGAGTCAGTTATTCAATATCCAGTTTCAGTGACTAATTTTGTAATTCTGTATTAATATTCTTCATAACAAAATACTTTTACAGTGAATCACAGAAGAGATCAGGGAGGAAACGGCTTGATCTTAACTTGCCCGATCTTATTCCTGGAAGCTCTACTCCTGTAGCAGCATTGAAAGAGAAGCTGAAATCAGGGCATATGGCAATATTTTGATACCCAGAAAAAGAGCAAACCCTCCACTGAGTCTTACAGATTTTTTTTCTTCTAGGTTCTGTGGGCTGTTCTTCTATACGGTGTTAATAACTCTGAGAAACTTATGAGGTGTTCCTCCAGGAAATTAAGCTAATCCATTGAAAATCTATTTTAAAATTAAAGAATCTTACCTGCATTTACAGACATATATATGCAAATAAACTCTTCATTATTTACTGTAAAGATTAGTATCATGCCAATAGATGTAGGGAATGGCAGAGAAGGGAAGCAAGGATTTCATGGTGCAATTTAAGCAACGCTTTAAAAAGGCAGATTTTTGTTTGAAAAAAAGATGTATGTGACAAGTAAAATCTTTTCTTAAGAGGCGTGAGTAGGGGAACAGATGAGCAGCCAGAAGCCCAACACCTCACTCCTACTCACGCAATCTATCAGCTAAAGAAAAAATCTTTGAAAAACAATCTTCCCAATAGCTAGTCTCACTATCAACATTTTAAAATCTTTCTCATACATGCTGTTGGGAAGCATAGTGTTAAATAAGTGAAGGGGAAAGACTTTTCCATTTCAGATTTTAAAAATTCAAATTCCATACACACTCCATTGTTGTCTATTGTTGGTGGTTTCTTTTTTTTTTTCTAGGCATGTCTGTGAGATAGTATGTGTGCATATAGAAAAGTTAAAAGAGTTGGTCAATGACTATCTTAATTTTTCAATAAATAGATTTTACATCCAGGGGTCAATGCTATTGTGTGTGCACAGTTACTTAAATTATCTTTGGTTAGATTGGCATATCTGCAGTTATAGACCATAAGGTTCAGAAGTGTGCCCTCTATTTTAATGGGAAGCATAAAAATAAAACAGTACAACATAAGGCAGACAGGCAGTGAAATATGCTTCTGATTTTACTTATGGCTTGAATAACTCATTTGCAATGTAAAATAAAGCCTTACTACCTTTTTGGCATTAGCACAGACAAATGCTTCTTAAAGCCTCGCTGAAAATCGTAACCAGTCTTTGAAGAGCTTACACCTCACCAGACAGAACCCAAAGCTTGGAGTCTTGGAGTATTTGTGTTAAAGCACTATTACGTATCAAATTTCACTTGTTTTCAATAATTCAAAACATACTCAGCAGTTTATACAAGTGAGTACTGGTAAAAAGTTTTCCCCTTGATCCTTTCTGCAAACACTGTCTCTTTATAGCTAAATCAAGTTGGAGTGAAATGTACCCAAACAAATCTAACTGATGGAATTGAGGGGGTATTATCTTAAAAATGCACTGGAAAACAGAAAATTAGGCTCATTTCCAAAGCGTGGAAATACACCTAGCTATTGTGAAGAAGTGAGGAATAAAAATGTTACATGATATAAGGCAGGGCAGAAGACCTTGTCATGAAAACCTAAGTTCCTCTGTGTCCAAATGTGGAGACGATGATGAAGTGAACCCCTTGGGTTCACACTCAAGCACCATTTCTGTGGTTTTTTTTGTTTGTTTGTTTGTTTTGCATAGCATTATTACTCCAGCCCATATAATGCTTATGGGGTTTTTATTTGATTTGTTTTAGTAAGAGAACAAACTAAGTTAAAGTAATACTGCTGAGAATATACGAGTTTGATTTGCAATTCAGCCAGTCAGTGATTTTTGCTTTATTCAAGCCAGGTATGGTACTAAGTTTCTGGTGGACTTGTATGGAATTTATACACACAGGAAAGACTTTGCAACCCAACTTTCATATAAAAATGCTAGTACTAAAAAACAGGCTTTAAAGACAAACTGCCAGAAACAAGTTGTGATGTATACCTCCTAATCTATTCTCCCCAGCATTGCTAGAGCTTTCCCCAAACCAGCAACACTTCATCTCCAAGAAACACAGAAACTTCCCAGACAAGGATGGAAAGTTAAGAGATTGAAATGCAAATCCTGTAACTGCTACCTCCTCTTGTGCGACTAAACAAGCATATCAATTTCCTCAGTTACCACTCTGTAAAGTCAGGAAAAATACCCCCTGACACCTCCCTGGTCTTTCTCCTGCCTTGTCTGTTATTTATTTATACTGTGAAGCCTCCAGCAGAGGGACTGTCTATCATGGACTTGCACAGTACTTTACATAATCAGGTACCAATTTAAATTGGAGTGAGTGCTGCCATACTGCAAATAATACACAAACATGAAAAGAGCAGAAAAAATGTGCTTTGAAGCATCAAAGGATATTTAATTAGTACCACATCTTCTCAAAACAAATACCATTTTAAGGTAGAATTTCTGACTTTGTTTATGGGTCCTACAACACAAAGAAAAGAAAAAAAGTAATTATCAAAAGAAATAGCAGTCACCCCACTGCATGACCTCTGAGTAAAAGTAAATCTATGTATTTGTTTAATTTGTCTTAAAAGAAAAAGAGCATTTACTTGAGAATCTTCCCAGCGCTTGGCTGATCCTGTCCCCAGTAGTGAAGATCTAACCCAAAAGGCATGAGGGGAGCTTTAGCTCTTTCCTCTTCTAGTTTTCTTCTCTTACTGTCAGGCTCTTCCAAAGCTGCTGGCTCAGTAGATGCAGACTCGCTGGAGAAAAATGATGAAAAGTCAATAGAGAACAACCAAAATCACAACTTTTTCTCTGTTTACATTAGTTTTTCATACCAACATTAATATTAGCTTAGATCTAGGACTACAACTACCTTTCCAGGGTTGTCTTTTTTTTTCCCCCCCACCCCAAAGGATACAGACTGTAAAACCACACACTGTAAGTATAGCACAGTGCATCATGAAGCTTAAGTGCATATTCAGATAAAGCAAGCTAAAACATATTATACCATGAATGTAGAAGACTGCAGATCTAATGAGGGCAAAAGTGCTGTACACAGGTCATACATGCTGTACTGTAACAAGAGCTACAGATCTGGTATTGCAAACCATTTTCAGAATGATCTTGCTTCTGTAAAACTCATGCCCATGTTTGCATGACAGATGCACAGATTACAAAGTCTGTTTTTGTTGACAAAATGCCCTCTTGCAGACCTGCAATGCTCATTGTGCAACATCACTGCAGAATTCATTGGTTCTCAAGAAACAGCACTACTTAATTTGGGTATTCACTAATACAGCTTAGAATGGTCTTAGTCACCTTACTGAAACATTAACTTTTTAAAAATTAAAACTCAGAATGTATACCTGGTTATTCCAAACTCTGGAGTCCTATTGAAGTAAACCCCTTTCTCTTTCTGAGATCACATTCCGGTTTGCTAGGTTTTGAGGGCTTTCCCAAAGTGGCTTCTTTCGGACAACACAGAAGTGTCTTTTTAGGAACACACCACTAAGTAGATTACTCCAGACTTATCCCCCAGAGACTCACAGATAAATGTTAAACAAGATTAGAATTTCACCAAGCTTTGAATAGGATTGACAACAAATACTTCTTTGGAATCAGCACAACATGCCTCCAAACAGCACTGATAGCGTAAGTCACTAGGAACAAGAGACTGCTGAAACTACTTTCTAACTTAACATAGGATACGTTCTGTTTAGCCACAAACCGAAAAATCCCCCCAATAAATGGGGCTGGCTTTGTTGGTTAGGAGATGGGATAATGTTTTATCTTTTCATAGAGGTCACTTACACAAATCAAACCTAAATCAAGTGATTAGTAAAAGAGTCCTTAAGGGCCTACTGCAATCACTAACAAACCCCTACATTTTAGGCAGTGAATGTATATCTGAGGAAAATAAATGTAATTTTAAGATGTAAACAAGACAGCCTAAACCTTAGCTTGCCCAGTTCAGGAGTACTTTTCTGTGACTAATAAACACAAGTAAGAGCAAGAGGTTTCTACAAATCATAAGAATTAAAATGAAAATAACCTGGCATTTGGAGGTGTTAACTTTGGTAGTTTGTCTCTGATGAGTTTCAGTGTTGCAGCTGCACAAGTTGGGTCAAGTTCATCTTCATTCCCTTTCAGCTGGGCTCCGGAGCTCGCTGGAGCTGGTCCTGCTGGTGTCTTCCTTGCTGGTGCTTTTGGGGGTGACTGAGGCTCTAGCCCTGAAAAAGAACTCAATGGTGAGTTTTGCTTGAGGTTTGCTTCCCCTGCCCTCAATGCTTCACAACAGGGCCAAAGTGGCTCAGAAGGCTGACTACATGTAGAAAGCTGTCTTTTCAATTTGCATTAGACATCAATCCCACTCACAGAGTGGGATTTCTATCTCTGAAATTTTTCTTATTTTGGAACAGAAACATACTGAGTAACTAACTGCAGCAAATCAACTTGTAAATTGTTATGACATGGTGTGACAACAAGGAGTGATATTGCTTCATCTTGGGAAGAATCGTTTTAACAATACATGTTTGCCTAAACTGTGATGATACACGTTTCTAATGTTTTTTGTATTCAAGTTCCTACAATAGGAATCATCACGGCACAGCACAGCTGGCAGGGAAGCACACCTGGTGGAAAAACTGTGTAAGGCACATCCCTGTGCTTTGGAGATCCTCTGCTACCATACTCAGCCTTTAGAGCAGAGACTATAAAAGCAAATATTTCTTTTTTCTTATTGTTAAGAGGCACCACTGACAAGAGTTCAGTTTCAATTCCTAAATACAACCTCAAACAGAATTATCTAGGGAACGTTCTTCTTTCGCAGATAGTAAAAGATACAATTTGCCAAGATAAAATATCGGAGCAGCACAATGGTATAGCCACAGGGTGTTCTGAAGAGAAAATAAATGCATGAATGACACCTGAGGAACAAGCCCACACTGGAAGGCAGTGCCAGACACAGAAATTCAGCAGCAGCAGCTCAGTGGTGGGGCAACTTAATTAATTTATACAGCTCGATTAGACCATCAGCATGGACTGTAATGATGCAATTAGATAGACCAAGCAGTCAGACAGCACATACCTCTACCAGCTGAGCTAGAGAAGCAACTCCATTAGCTGGCAGTAGTTACAAGAACTTTTCAGCCAACGACAGCTAAAACGGGAGAGATGTGATCCCTCACACTAACATAATAGCATTTTATCCTTCGGAAAGCTTTTTCATAAAAGAATTGGTTGAAACGCCACCCACCCAAAAACTATCACTAAAAAAAGTCACAATTTCACATGACTAAAATTTTCAGCAAATATTCTCAGCTTTCTTACAAAAAGCAACCTGTGTTTACCCGACATGTTTTAGCTGTTATTAAATTGGGATTTTCCTTCCATCTCTTGCCCACTTCTAGACAATTCTGAAGCAAGTGAGTCCCCCAATCCTGAAGCTGTATCCTGAAGTATTCTTGCTTGGATAGTTGTTTTTTTTTAATCATTAATTATATCACAAGCTATCAACTAGAAAAGTTGACTTGGTATCTGTGACCTGACTACTACGTGACAAACTGCAGGACCAGCAGTGGCAGGTAGCTTTGGTGCAAAAATATTTGCAATGATAAAATTAGATCAACATGACTTTATATAGAGACCATATAGGCTTACATCAAAATTTGTCAGAGAAGATATCTAAAGTCTATTGCATGCTGTCTTTCCCTTCTTTGTTATCTACAATACCAAAGTTTCCATTGAGTGTACTCTGTACTTTATGTAATAGTCAGTAACTAAGCATTTCATAATTAAAGACTAAATCATATACATTTAAAAACAGAAAGCTTTTGAGGACAAGTAGAAATTTAAACATCTGCCTAACGCAGGCACCTGCTGCAAATTCTGTTCTGCAAGTGGAAACCATGAGACAAAAGTCTTCAGTGAGCCTCAAGTGTGACGACAGAACACAGGGTCAAATTGTCCTTTATGCCCTGGGCAAGCCTCCCAGGCTGACACACACCATCTGCACCCACACTGGGAGCTCTTACAATGCAAGCAGTGCATCCACACTACCCCCACACAGGACCCACTGAACAGGACATCTACCTTGCCAGCCCTGACCCCCCCCCTTTCCACCTTACAAGGTCTTTCAGTCCTGATTCACGTGCACCATCCTGACCTGGATTCATCTGCACCACACGTTCCCTGTAACCTACGGGGTGCAACCAGGCAGAAGGCATTGCCTGACTCTGGCTACAGGTTACACTGGTGAGCTGGTGACCTTATAGATCTGCCCCCTAGGTACATATGGGCCTACAATTTCCAAGTACCTAAATCAGGAGGCGAGTCCTTGTGCAGGGAATGACATCTCCTCCGCTCCCAAGGCTCCGAGCTCAGGGCAAAGGAGGAAGCCTTGTCAGCTCCCTGATTAACCCAGCTCTTGCACATCCTCTCTCTGCAGGGAGCTACAGTGCCAATCCAAACTCCACAAAGCTGAAGCCGCTAATAAAGAGAGGGTAAAGAGAAGAAGACGTCCAACTGGATCTGGCTTGTGTATATGTGTGGCCTTTCAATTTTGCTATATACAGTCACTTCAGTCATTCCCAGATCTTCTGAATACAACTGATTCCACAAAGAAGACAGACACAGAACACTCTCAAGGCTGAGGACTCTTCTAAGACCACTGGAGAACAAACGTCTCTCTCTAGTATGGTTTATGCTAGTCACAGCAAAGGAAAATGTTTTAAGAACAGGTGATGCAGGGCAGAGGTCAGTAACAACTGTGGCAGACGGCTTACCTTTCCTTTCACAAAAGAAAGAAGCAAGCAGGACTCAGAAGAGGATAAAAGAGCACTAGCCATCAGCAGTCAATAAGCACTCACGGAGACTCTCTTACTCAGCCATGCCCACATCATCTTCTCTAATGAAAGTGAGAACATGTCACATTCACCTTGTTGTCTAACTTTGATTCCTAAAGTCAATAAGGCTTTAAAGAACACTTTTTTTTTAAAAAAGAATCATTTATAAGAGCAACCAATACATTAGAAAACATTAGAAAACAGTCTCAAAATTAGCAGAAGGACCAGTAATAACAGAAATTATAATTAAGCATAATAGGATGGAACTAAGCAGAGGAATATCTAGGATAAACAGCAAAAGAAATGATCTCACGTCATTTATTCAGCTGTGGACTTGCCATTCAAGAGCTATAATGGTGCCTCCACAAAAGTGTTTTTAACAGTAGTTAATATTTCACTGAAGGGAGTAATTCTGAGTTTGTCTATCTGGTAAGCAGGAAGGATAGGACTGCACCTCAGCTTCATTGCCTAGAAAGGGAAGAAGCCCTTCTAAGGTGCTTTGTATCAAAGTGAAACAGAATTAACCTGAAATATTTTGTAATAAACTCTTAAAGCATCAGGATTTAGATGAGCAAACTTTCTTTTATGTTAGAAACAGTTACAAGCCAACAGAGCCTTTGGCATCAACAAGGTTAGCTGAGAAAAATGTGACGGACAGTACCTGTAATGCTTAGACTGTATTTGCATATTAAACATTTAGCATTTAAATGTTCTTTTTGTTCATCTTTTTCTTTAAGGACAAGAATACCTTTCTGAAAAGAGCTGTTCAAAGCAAATGTTTTGAGAGCACTTGCATGTGTACCTTTTGCAAATTGCCTTTAAATCAAAAAGAAAAAAAACAGGTATGCATCTCTCACCACACCTTTATTGCTCCTTCAGAGAGAATATGTGCATATGCGTCAAAAGTTCTCAGAAAATCCTCGTTTTATTCAAAAACTTTCTACGATGCTTATGGCAAGCATGATTGCTCATACACTACACTGATTTTGTTTGGGGGGAGAGAGGAGGAGCACAGCAGAGACAAGCACTCAGCAACACGCAGAAACGAGATAAATGGACAATGTGACATTTAGATAGATAAAATCACATTCAGAAGATCAATACAGGAATTCTTAAGAGTTACAAGAAAAACTATTTTTTCCATTGATTTCTTATTTTAAACCATTAACAGAAAAATGGCTAAAAGTAAATACCTTGCTACATCACCTCTACTGTGTGTGTGGTTGTTTTTAAGTCTCTGTTTATAAAATTAGTTCTTGCTAACCAGATAAAGAGTCACCATGCAGACACCGGTATCTGAATGGTATCCAATGTCAGGGTGGGTTTTGTTTTGAAGACACAGGTGGGATTAAGTGTGGTTTTCAAAGTAAAATTCCTCTTAAGATTTCTGCTGCTCTGTGTATTTTCTTTAATGCAAGTACAGTACCTAGGTTCAAATTGTTCCAATAGCAGCTGTTAGAAAGAATCATAAAAATGTTCAAATCCCCTTTTTTGTTTAAATTGACCAAATGGCACCTATTTGCCTGAAGCAATAAAGTAGACCGTGTTCACAAGACAAATCAATAGAAGGAAAGAGAGAGGCTGGGGTTTCAGCTGAAGTTAGGCTGCTGAATGCTGACATTATTGATTTTAGCTAGTTCAGCTGGCCTTGTAATTAAAATGTAAATTTGAGAAAGAGATTATGTCCTGACAGAAATGGTGGGATTAGGGGGAGATAAAAGCCCCTCAGTGAAAATTCAGAGAAAGAGCGAGCACAGGTTTCCTCAGCTGTGTGGATTTAGACGAAATCTAGCTACTTCAGATTCACTCAAGTTTAATTGAAAAAACAGAGATAGAATATAAACAAGTACTACCGACTTCAACTTGCCTTAAAAATACAGTAATTTCTGCTTCCCATTCGTTGAATCTTAGTCAAGCTGAATGTATGTGATTTGTATTAGTACAGACAACTCCAAAACTGTCAAGAAAATCTAGCAGTTGAGGTAAAATATTTATGCACTTACTCTCTACTGTGCTCATAATGAAAAAATCCGAATGTTTTTTATTCAGGAGCCACAATAAGCTTTCCTGTTAAGTAAGCAGAACTTTGCAAAGCTTACTTTACATGGACTTACAGACCAGAGAATTTATGGCAACATCTGGGGCAGAGCTTCTGAACAGCTTCAGTGTTTCAGGCCAGTTTTGCTATCTCTCACCAAGCACAACTGCGTGTGTGAACACAATTATCATAGGTGATCAGGTGGTAGGAAGATTGCATTATCTCTGGTTCTGCTACTCATAAGGGATGAAACTTTGAATTACATAAATCATCCCTGACGGATAGCTGATCATTATGAAACCATTACAAATTAAAGGAATATTCAGTTGTTTTTTTAATTGGGAGAATGAGAAATTTCTCACTACTAGATGCTATAAGTGAACTCTAAAAAGTCTTCATACAGGGATAAACAGGTTACAACAGTTATCAGTTTTTTGGGGTAGGAAACTTCCTCCTTAGTTTTAAAATTGAGTAACAGATACAGTTTCTTATCTTACCCTTGAATGCCACTAATCAAACTGCTGCCTGCTGCTGCTGTGGGAGGATGCTGAAATGCCAGAAGTGGTTTCAGCAGAAGTCTCACAACACAGGGAAGCCGTGCACACAACCCAAGGCAACTTATCGCATGGTCAGCTGCACATTACTGTTTCTACATGAATTACACTGCTTTCAAAAAGTTGTTAAGACTTCATAATCTACGATTTTAAACAACCAAAAGAAATGCCCACAGCTGCCTTTTAATGCATGTGCAATCATTTACATTTATCAAAAATTTTTTGAATTCTACTTTTGAAATTCAAATTTGGAAATTCAAATCATTCAAAGAAAAAAGGTAAGTTAGTTAACTACAAGAGTTCATTAACATTACATAAAGTGTTTAAGTAAAGTATTTAAAGTATTTGTTTAGTATTTTTTTAATTATAGATTATGCTAATTTGTTATAATGATAATTGTCATTAATTAACCCTAATTTTTATGTTTTGAAATCATAGTTAAGAATCAGAATAAACCAAAGTGGCAGCATTTAGATTAAA
The DNA here is from genome assembly GCF_964034855.1 of Anser brachyrhynchus. NCBI lineage: Eukaryota > Metazoa > Chordata > Aves > Anseriformes > Anatidae > Anser > Anser brachyrhynchus. The sequence goes on from NC_137698.1 coordinate 71,926,868, forward strand.
ATCTTTCTATTCCTTACACCCTGATCTTTCAGACTTCTTGCTTATACGTTTGCAATCCCTGGCCATTGCTTACTTCCTGTGAGGTACACTAATATCACAAACAACTCAGGAGTATTATCAGCATCCTGTACAGTCATTAATTTCTAAGAACTTCAGAAGGCATCCCATATATGCTGTGTCCTGTCAGATTTCCCGTGGAACTTATTTACACAGAAGGACCTTGCTTGAAAGTGAGGAAGGGCTTGCAGAATCTACTGATTAGGATGCATCAGAAGAAACATCTACAATCAATACTTCTACATGGATGCAGAAGTATTTTATTGGAATGTTTTTTTCCACAAATATGCAGTTATCTTCATTTTAAATACTGTATTATAAAAGCTTTACTCAATTATTGTCCTAAATGTAACTATATAGAATGTGTTTGCCTATATATAGATATATTCAAAATATTACTATAACGAGGTAATCTCACCAGTAAAATTGTAATTAAATACTTCTAATGTTGTAAATGCTAAGAAAAATTCAGACTATATGTCACATATTCAATTATAGCAGATCAGGACCAGGGTCCTAACTCCAGTGCTGATATCTGTTATCTACACATCTATGCTAAAACAATGCATGCTATTTCAATCATGTAACAACTTTGTCTGATTTCTATTAAAGCACTTCTAGCAATATTAATATAAATCTTATTCTAAATAGCAGGCTCCCATCTAGGGAAAGAAACGCAACTCTATGTGAACTGCTTTTTTTTTAAAATTTGGGAAAGGGGATCCAAATTTCACAGATTACCAAAAGCTGAAAGTAACTAATTCTGCTTGTCCTTCCTCCTGCAAAAGCTGATTTGAGTTTTTCCCATAAAAAAGTCAAGTAATACCCACAAGTCCTTCTTTAGCCTAACAGGAAAGAGCACAAAGCATTAGTAGTGATAGCATGGTTCCAAGTTTCAAATTCAGTTCCCGACAACTGTGTTCCATACACACTGAAGCCTGTCAGTTTGCCTTCCCCACGGTCCCCACTGAGCTGTTTCTCCGTGCAGAACTGTTCTCCATGTTCTTCACCTGTAGGAAGAATTCCCTCAGGAAGCTCCCAAGGTATGGAGAATAGACAAAACAAACCAGACTAAGAAGCCATCAGGCTTTTAAAGCAGAACCCAGAAAAACTGAGAAGCCATCGTTTCATTTCTTCTCGTTTAAAGAAAAGCTTAAGTGTAACTTTTAATTTCCGTTTATCTATCATGTGTGTGTCTACTTAGTGATTCAACAGTCAGCAGAACCTCAGCAACTTCATTCCCAGATACTAAAGCCATCAAAAACATTTCATTACAGCTGACGTAGGACACAATCTTTTGGTTAGTTTCAGTGATGCACTTTTTTTCATGTAGCTGATGAAAACAGTTTGCTAAGGTGCTCTTCTGACATACATCTCTCCCCAGATAAACTCACCTTTCTTTTTGTATGAAACACAGCAACCTGTTGGCAACAAAAGCTGCTGTACCAAATCCACAGTGTTCTCTTACTTGCATTGACTCATCCTTAAGTCTAACCATGAGAAACAAGCTCTCTCCTGTGGATGCCTAGGCTTGACGGAAACCGAACCATTTCAAAAGCCATTTCAAGATGACTTTCAGTAAGTTTTGCAAATATGCCTACCACCAGGGAACCATAATCAATCCTAATAACAGAAAACTAAACAAATTATTTTCCTGAAAGACTAATAAGTACTGAAAACAAGTCTTTCACTAAGTATTCAGACATGTTTAGATGCTCTAATTAGACGTGCTCAACACTAGGCACATAGAGTTTGTGCTTTTTCCCTGTGATTTCCAGATTTTCATGTATACCATTAAAAAACATGGAATAGAGAAATACCTAACTGGAAAATCAACAGACAGTAGAAATGTAATCTGTTAGTCTATACAGCGTGTATATATATATATATATATATATATATATATATATACACACACACACACACACACTTTGTTGTTGTTACTCCCAGTACAGGCTGTTAACGGTTATAGAAAATGCCAAAGCTGTAAAAATCCCACACCTTCAATGACTGGTTACAACTGTGAGTTTATCCATGTTTCTAAAACGCTCAGGGAGCTGTGCTAGAATATTTTGTGTAGTCTAAAATATTCCAAGTTCTCTCGTTGTAAACTCAGGTGGTTAATTCTCTACTAAGGAAATAGTCTGGTTTTGTGTATATACTTGTCAAGTTGGGGTACAAGCCTTCTTTCCCGTGTTGCTATGACATCTCATAGAAGAAAAAAAAAGGTACTTAACACACAGAAAAGACATGACCCAGACACCATCAGATTAGGAAAGGCAGTTTGGGGACATCTAACCCACAAAAGCACATCACTCTGTGATGTGAAGAGGGAAGAATTTCTGAAATGGATAGAACTAACCCCTGGGATTTTAGAACTGCAGCATTGATCTTGATATGAAAAAAGCCCAAACAGATTTTAAGACACAATGTGAGCCACTGAAGTGGTTATCAGGGACCTAAAAACATTTTAGTATGAGGCTTAAATACAAGAGAAATAATCTGATGAACAAGATTTGAAATAACGATTTATGTTCTTGACTGAACAGTCCTTTCCCACATAATTCTGAATAAAGGTTGAAACTTGACAACCAGTTGACTGCTCCCTAATCAGATGGCTTCCCCATGTCACCACTTGTAAAATGGCAATACCACTTCCCTGTGCCTCAAAGTAGTATCACAAAAATAAATTTGTGAATGCCTGCACTGAGACCCAGGCAAGAATTACGAGTCACGAGAAAACCCATTAGTACCTTGATATTACTTAATTAGAGCGGGATTCGGCTTTTAGACAAACACCCACATTTAACCATTAGACATAGGTGCCTGAGCTCTCTCTACAGCAAACAGAGATTATGCAATATAATCACTGGTGTCAGGAGAGATAACAAAGGCCCCTACATTCCCTCACTGGAACAGATCCCCAGACTCTGTGGCCCTCCCTAAGGCACCAGCAGCAGAAGAGAGCAGTTGCTTGAGGAGGTATTTTGGACTAGATCAGAGAATTGTTCTGTCTTCACCTGGAAAAGCACCTCTCTCAAACCTGATTGCTTCCCCATGTGGTTCAGAGCTCAGCTACAGCAACGTCAGGGCAGGAAGGAATCTCTTCTCCCAGTGTCAGCTCCAAATTCTGTCTTTGGCACAAGAACTGTGTCATAAGCCACGATTTCGTTCTTGCCCTTACCCACTTTCAGGCTTTAAGCCCTGACAGCTGACTAACAAAGGCTGGAATGTGGGAAATCTCACGTGGAAATAATGCTTTATATTCTTTAATTGTACTTCTTCTCTCCCCAAAGCTTGCTTTTAAATAAATAACGACTCAATTTTTAAGCAGTTAGCATACTGACCGTACAAGGAGCAGTTGCTCTTCAATAGAAATGAGCAACATTGGTGCAGAGCTCTGAGAGAACTGGAGTGCTCCTATGACAATTATCTTCACAGTGCCATTTCTTTTTCAGCCCAGCATTTCTCTTTAACAACAAACTGCATTTATGACGGCTCTGTGGTACCACAGGACGGCTGGGCTCGTCTGTTGCAGACATCAGGTGCAAGTGTAAATAAGGATTATACAAATGGGAGGTCATTAAAAGTCTGGTAATGCTAATTTGGCATGACACCCCTAATGGGTTATATCTTCACACTTCAGTTATCTAATCACCTAAATTCTTTTAACAAATTTCCATTTCATCTTACACATGGAGATTCAAATTGACTTGTTTAATTCTCCCTCCACCCAAACTGTGCCCATGCTCAGTTTATCTTACATATTAAATATCACCATCAATTTTGGGATAATCATTATCAACTACATACACATGCATGCACACACACAGAGCTATTATTACACTTGTACATGGCTTCATGCTTATGCATACAAAACCTGCCATCTTTATCTTTTCCTTTTCCACTAACTTTTCAGATCTCACAAGAACCAAAAAAGGATGTGGGTGTTATTGGAAACAGCATCTGAGCTTGAAAGGTTGTACCTTGTCGGTAGGATACTTCCATTTTCCTAAGAGAAGTGAAAGGCAATAAGTGACTTTTATATTAGGAATCTAGATGTCACATTCCAATCCATTTCCACGGTCATGTTTTACATCTTTTTTTTTCCTGCTTAGTATAAAAAGTTAATTTGAGAAGTTGCTCACTTTTCCTGGTTTGTTCAGGTGAAGTAACACAAGCAAAAAAAAGCTTTAAATTGTTCACACCTTCTCCACAGCACTGAGAATGTATTTTACATGGAAGGTTTAATGTTGCAGTTAAGGCATTCTGCTTGCACAGACTTTTGTTTTCTTAGCTCAGCCTCTTCATGAACTGAACGTGAACTAATGAAATGCAGCAAAAACCCAACAGGATTATATTAAGATAAATCTAAAGTCCTCGCTATGATAACTGCGCTTGCACACGGAATAAAGAACCATATTTAATTAGAGAGGTGGCCATCTAACACAGCCAACTCTCCATGGTTAACATGCTACTTTGAAATCAATAAATTCTTGTGTAATATGGTAATTCACCTTTCTAAACAAAAATGTGCCAAAGGGATGCTTACTTTGCTTTTGCTCATTAAAAATATATACACAAGTGAGTCCAGTAGAGCAAATACTGTTCCTGATTTTACTCATGCAGACCTGAAGTAATTACAAAGAAGTCAGTTGATTTATGCAACACTTATATACTGGCTTCTGAAATTGATTTTGAACTAGTAACTGATAAGTTGGTCCAAGAAAGCACTTAAGCATGAAAAGATGGAAGAAAGGACATGCATAAAAAGACGACCTGAACAGATACTCTTTCCTGAACTGGGAGTTTAGGTAATAACTTTAAACGAAAGTTTAAATGACTTCCTAAATGACTTCAGGAATATCAAGAACGGTTCATATCTTTCAAAATGCTATTTTTAACAAACATCAGATAAAGAACAAACAAGTGCGACCATTAGCTCCTACATAAATGCATGCAAACAACATGAGAGAGGTGTCATTTCCTGATTGGCTTTTTCACTATAAGGTATGTTCCTATCAGCAACAGTTTAAATACAAATTGAGAATTTCTTAATTAATTGTATAGATTTTTAAAATATCCTTGAGTAGACGAGTATGACTGGTAGGTGACCAGACTAAGTTATCATAACTTGTTCTTTTATCCTTTTCCACGAGCAGGAATTCAAATGGCAGCTAAGTGTTGTATTAGTGTGATACAAAGGGTGGTAAGATACTTTATTTTTTAAATATGTGTCCATGAGAAAGACAGAAGAAGGAAGGGAGAGAAGGAAAAGAACACATTTCACTTCCAGTAGAAGTTAACAAGTAACAAAGAGAAATTTCACGTTGGGACTCATCAGGCTCCTGTTAAAGATATAAAACTCAGGTTCCAGTGCCTGGAACTATTAAGGACCATAGCTATCTTAATAACCAACCTCATTTGTTCATTTATTTACTATCACCACCAACATTTTGTTTTACTCTTGTTAGCCATGCATGCATAAGAAACTTTTCACAGCTACCCAGAAGACAGCTATCCCTTTCTACCATTATATTCTTTTTTTTTTTTTGCAAGTCCCATTATTAGCAATAATTAGAACTTAAGAGTTTATTGCAGGACTGAGGCAGGTGGAATAGCCAACATATACTGTCGTCATTTTATCAAAATCTAACATCATCTTGCAAGAACAAAAGAACAGCTGCTCAGTTCCTATGTGTCCTTGTGTCCTCAGCCCTTCACCACTGTCCTGTGTTTGTTTCTAAAAAGTACACCCCATTCCCACGTCACTTTCCAGCCTCACCACTGTCTCAATACTCCCTGTTGCACTTCACCTTCCCCAGCAGCGGCTGGACAAAGTACCTGCCTGTCGACTGTTTCAAGCAATGCATGTGCTAAAAGTCAAGTCAAACAACATTGCAGGTGGGGAAAACAGACAGGTGTGCAGTCTGATCAATGCAGGCCTTACGTCCAAGGGTGCCAGGGTGTCCTCGCAGGTTAACTCCAGATGGGTTAAGACGGACTGAGGCCCTAGCAGGGCCCGGCAGACCAGGAGATGTCCTTGAGCTGACCCGAGCCAATACAGGTTATCACTACCAAACATCTTTCGCTGTCTGTAGCCAAAACTGATAGCAGAAGACGGTTAAAAGGTCACCTGAGCCACATCTCCTTGGGTTTACGCAGGCACCTCTTTGTTTTACAAAAAAGATACATTTGGCTCATAGAGATAATAGCTACAGCCTGAATTTTATGATGCAAACAGCAGGTAAATTACACATAAATATGAATGGGATCAAAAAAGGTAACACAGAAGCAGCCTTACACAAACACCTGTGGAGAAATGTAGGCACAAGAAACTTACTATGATGTCTAACTTTTTTTAACTTCTATATAATAGCAGCTACCCCCTCCTCTCATCTGAACCATAATCTTCTGACTCTTAAAATACGCAATGCTATACAGAGCTGCAAAGCTGCAGACACTTAATAAGCTAGATGGACAAAGGACAAGAAGTAACACACTGAGATTTAATTATTTGAGATGAACTTTCTTCAGAAATTTCCCTCTCAATTTCACAGAAATACATTACAAGTACATAATTTGTTTGTTTTTTTTTTCATCTTTAAAATGTATTAAAAGAAGGCTTGCTTTATTTAAACAAAGCAGTCAAGACCAAGATTATATTTTGTCATCTGGTATGTGCTCAATGGCTATAATTCTGCACCTGAAGGTTGAGATCCTTTTCTTATCTTGTGATAGCAACATCCAAAAAAAAAAAAAAGCCCACTTTGTGAGCTGTAAATTGGCTACCCCACAGGAGAAAGCAGCTGCACATCTCCAACTGCTTTTAATACTACTAATTGAGACAAAACTTTATCCCATCTCACCAGACTGTTACAAATATTTCTATTATTCAGGCTTGTTTATAGCTTCACTTTGCAATCCCTTTGCTCCCTGTGTTTAGCACACATATAAGCACACACAGTGCTGCTTCTGGCTCTAAACTCCAGTGGAACATGATGGAATGAAATAAGCTTCTAGTCTCAGTTGCTCTTGCTCCTAGAAAGTATTTGTTTATCTAGAGCCAATCACTGCTCCCCTATCTATGTAATGACTTCCTCATAGCAGCCAGAGAGATTACCCACACCACTGATCACTTTATTACTTCATAATGGCTGTTTATTTACTTTAGTGCAGCAGTAACATGCAGGGATAAAGCTTTTCACAGCTGGGCAAACTCACCATATTCCTTACGCAGGTGGTCTGGAATGTGGGGCTCATAACCTTCCTTCTCAGGGACCTCCACAAATTCATCTTCGTCATCATCGTCATCATCATCTGAGGCTTTCATCTACAGAGATTTTTTTTTTTTAAATGTGAAGACAGCTTTTCATTTCCCTTCACATTGCAAATATTTCACAGACATCGTGATAGCTCTACTCAGACTCTGTGACAAAAGTATTTCCCTAATTATGTATTTAATCTTCATCTAAGATCAGAACTTTGCTTAACATTTTATCTCTAAAGCCATCCTCTATCCTAAGGGCTTCTTTAAAGATTACAACAGATGCCATTGGTTAAGTCTGAGAAAGCGTGAAGCTATAAATAAAACCAAAAAAATCTTAAAATAATGTCAAGATTTTGACTTAATGAGCAAATTACAGCCTTATCTCTTTCTCCTTTGGTTGATTTTACTCATTCAGCCGCAGCCAAATAGTCTGTGGCATGTTATGTAGTACTGAAAAGCTAAAGGGCTCATAAACAGAGCAGGCAAACAGGACAGGAACGATAAACCAGTAGGCTAAAAGTAGGAATATTCAGATCAAAGTAAGCCTATTCAGTACGAATATTCAGATCAAAGTAAGCCTATTCAGATGTGTCTGCATACAACAGTGTTTTACTGTGTTTCTTCACAGCAGCACTAAAAATACTTCGATGTATTCATTTCTTACCTAATTCATCAAAACCTAACCATTCATGCCAACAGACTGCACAAATTACTACCTAGAAGACCAGCAAAACAGGATTTTTCAACTGTGAACTTCATCTATATTACACTCCAAAATGGAATCCCTATGAGCACCTGAAATATAAAAACGCAGTTCTTACCAATTAACTGGGTCAATTAATAACCTAAGTGACCTCCCATATTTCATTTCAGCCAGCCACTACTGTACACGTGCCAGCAAGCCTCTACATTCTTTTCTAAGCTTGTTTCATACCTGAAAGTGAATTGTTTTTGCTATAGTACGCGTAAACTTAAAGAATCTGTGCCACCCAAACATGGCCTGTACGATCACAACTACAAAACAGCAAATGCCTACTACTCTAAAAGGCAGCAGTGCTGAAGGTTTATGCTCTGTTTTGTTTGTCCATCTCAGGAATCATTTAATTCTTAACAACAACACAATTAGCATATTACTGTATGTTTTCCGTGCACTTCTATAAGTCTATGAAACAATAAGGGCATATCAACTAAAAGCAACCTCACCACAGAGCTATTACTTTTTTTTTTTCCCCAACTTCACTGCAATAGATAAGGAAAGGCATCATTTTTTGTATTTTCAGCTATGTTCTTTACTTCTCCTGCTGCACCTGACTTATGTTGATATTCATATCAACTGCTCATTGTACAAGCATGGGAGGATACTGCAGGTTTTGCCTGCAGCAGAATTTTCCCAATTTATTTCACGACTCTAATCGTGTGTCACAGCTGCACAGCTGAGTTCCTTTAAATCATACATATACTCTGAAGCCAAAAAAACCTAGAAACCAATCTTGGTATATTGAACATAGTTTAAAAAAATAAATAAATAACAAAACACCATTTCTTTTTGGTCAGTATTACTTGCAAGCTGAACTGAAACTCATTTCTAATAAGCAACATTAATTGATATTAATATACACTTGAACTTACACTGAACGGATGGCGCAAGTTGAAAGTATGATTCTTCCCTTCGTTTAAAATATGACTTTAGGAAAACAGTAGCTGCAAGTTAAATTATATATATTTTCTTTCTTGAAGAACTGAGTAGATTTACTAGTGCGTCCTTGCAAGAGAATACCTAATTAGTCTTTATTTTAAAATTAAGTCCTAGCATAACCATGTTTGGAAGTATCCTGCCTTCAGGCCCCAACCAGCATGGCCAAGACAGATGCAAGCTAAACCTGACCTCTACAGCAGAAATCAAAATAGAGTTCTAATGAAAAGTCAAATACTCCACCACTAAAACTTGCGAAGGCACTAGATGTGAAAGAAGAGTATTTGTGTTAAACTGCAACCTTTAGAAGACCTTCCCAATGGCCTTTAGAAAGAAAAACACCATAAAGTTTTTTATTCTGTACAATAGGAGAGGGCTGGAGACTGAAGAAAAGTTTATTTGTATTTTGATTTCAAAATTCTGCTGGTGTTGTCATCCCCTTTTTATCTGTCAGGAGCAACTGAATTAAGTTTGGAAATAACAGACGTTCCTATTTCTCCAGCTAGGAGAAGGGCAACACCATGTTTTCCATACTCTGGTTCCATTTCTCATTTAGCTACCCAAAAAGACTACACCAAGCTAAAACTTGCCATCGATGATCTTAGTCTACAGCTTTGTTCCATAACATAAAAGAAGACTAACTTTCACATTATAAAACAGGGTAAGTAAGTTCAGCATATTTCTATAGTATTTACTCAGTAGTCTGTTCACAAATAAACCGCAACAAGTTTAAGGAATTGAGGAATAATGTCACACTAGTAAGAAAACTCAGTTCAGACCGATCATTTAACTTAAGTCTCCAAATAATACCTAAGGTATCAGTGGGTATACTACAAACACTCATGTGCATGACAATCTGAGAAGTCTACAAAGAATGCAGATTACTTCTTTAGCTGAAATTTCCTCTCGTTTTTTTCACATGCCACTGGAGGCACATGGCCCTCTGTATATTAATATACTAAAATTAAGCAGGCCTCAACATGAAAACTGAAGCAGAAGCAACTTTACTGTATTACCTGCATGGTCTGAAACTTTAAAGCACGTGCCCAGCCTGACGGAGAAAAGGCATAATCAGATGCAAATTCACTTTGTTTAGGTACAATCCATGAACTGTGCATTCAAGTAGTATAGAAAACATTAATCATAGGAAACTGTAACTTTTGTTATCAGTCTAACACTAATCAAAAGGGAAACCTGTCACTACCGCTGACCTGTGAAACGTCCCAATTATACTCTTCGGAAATGACAGGAGCACTTAACTTCCTCACTGAGTAAATGACGACGATCAATCAAGTTTGAATAACAATGAGCCACGGAGCTGAAAATTATTTTTTGTATAGAATCTACCCAGGAATTTATGAAAGGTGAAAAGCAACCCAAGGTTTTAGGGGCATTATGGCTTTCAGCTAGTGCACTGCATATCAAACACTAAACAGAATTTATGTGTTTTAATTTTCTAAAAGGTAGATGTGGACTTGGTGCTACAATGCATAACATATAATGCCAGATTTTAAATATGGGGGTCATTTTCATAAAATATTATGCTTATTGTTCACACCCTTGAATTTCACTGGGGTCTTCTATTAAATTTAGATTTCCTGTAAAAAAAATAAATTAACTGCTTAGCTAACTATCGGGAATTAAGCCCCCCCTCTTTTTCTTCAAATAGACATAAATCTTTATTTCGATAACACCTTTAACAAGACAAATAAGTTATCTTCTTGCTCTCAAATACGAAGATCACCACTGGTAGAAATTCAAGAAGTTGCACAGTAGCAGTGGCTAGCTATATCTCAATTTATTTCACTCCAGTGAAATAAAACACTTTATAAGAGCCATCCAATTTATGTTGTTTTGTTCAATTCCCTTTCCTCAGAAAGGAGGAGAGCTTATGGGCAACATTATTAGACAGAAAAGTGTGTTTTTTTTTTCCAATTCCACTTTTCAAACATATAGAAAGTTCCAAAGCAAACTCTAGAGATGTCATATAAAAGTTCACCTGTTATTTACTTTTCCACTACAGGTAAACTTTTTTAGTAATTAAAAAAAAAAAAACACAAAACTATCAACAGTTACTTAGAAGAAGAAATAAACGTTTAAGACCATATTTTTAGTGGCAGAATTAGTAAATTGCAATCGATACGAGGAAAGTCACCAACACAGCTTGGCAGTCTTAGAGAAACATTAACTACTTTCTCTCTCCCACCAGAGGATGGTCATCCAAAGGAAGACCAAACAGAGCCCCAGACACCCAAGGCTACCTGCACCACCACTGCTCATCAAGTCCGATGCAAAGGGGAAGTTTCCTGGTTCATTATTAATCTGCTCTACGACAACAGTGACATTCACTTGTAACTAAATGAATCATGCTTCCACAAAAATGTGTTTTTGTTTGTTTGTTTGTTTGCTTGTTTTTCCTTCAAGTGGTAGCATTCCTGACTAGGTATCTCACTGTCGAAGGAAACAGGATTTAGCTAGACAAAAGTTCCAGATTTTTGGGCTATACTTATTTGCAGATAAGAATACTGAAGAAAAAAAAATAAAATTACAGAAAACACACATGCATTGTTTTCATTGTAATCAGTTACAATGTCTCCTCAATTCTCCTAACTTTCATTAAAACCTTAAAATAGTGCTGACTTCTCTGGCTAGACAAGTGCAATCAAACCATTTGCTCCCTAACTCATTAAAAAAACTTGAAAATCAACAGATGTTTCCTTCCCAATCTACGTCTTAAAAAAAGAATAATACTGAAAACAGATATGGGATGCCAGTAGAAATGCAATTGTATCTTCTGCTTTGGAGTCATCACTCCAAGAGCCTCCAGCTGTCAGCGTAGCTCAGTGCGACGGCAGATCCAGTTAAATGCCTTGCTCATCCATCCCATTTTGTAATAAATACAAATAAAAATAAATAAATAAATAAATAAACCTCCACCCACGATACAACACTTTGGAAGATGTAAAGGAAAGCCTTTGGTCCTCTTCCCAGTCTCATACAAATTGACTACTACATTCTGTTAAGAGGATTTAAAAACCTGAGCTTCTGCAATCATAATTAAAGCAAGCAATAAAATGGCTGAAACATACAATGCAATCAGTTTATAGCACTAGATGTACAGCATTCACTAATTATTTCAGAAAAAGAAGAAAAAGATAGTGTACGAAGAAGTCATATCTACTTACTAAAACACCACTTGCAAACTACAGCTGGGACCATTAAATAAATTTTGCATGGTCTAATTAACTTGGTTTGCAATCTCAATTACTTTTCACCCAAGAAATCACTTTTGTTCAGTTTTATGCGTCTGTTTCCCTTTCTTAAAAAAAATGATGTAAGGCATCTTCAGACAAGTGAACTCTAAACTTCATTTGTCTTTCACCAGGCTTGATGGCTATGCATTTAAAAACCCATTCTATCTTATAAACTAAAAATTAAATGTACTCAGCTGTGATGGTCGTCATTGCATCTGCTATTTATATGCTAATACCCTCACTGGAAGATCTTGCAAATTATTCCACCATGCCAATATCTCATGTGCACCTACTCAAAGCCAACTAAATATTTTTCTAGAGGCAGAAGATTTCTGGTTAGGGAACCAGAATATTTATCACCATAGAACCCAGCTAAAGGGGCAACCTTAAGTGAATACATTTTTTATTCAGCCACAACACTGAACACAGTTCAGTCATCCTCAATGAAATTTGGGAATGCTCTATGCAGTCAAACACTGACTGGGGAAAAAGAATTTCTTCAGTACCGGTAATAGAAACTGAATAGTCAAACAATGTATCTTACAGGGAAGGATTTCAAAGGTCCTCCTTTTCTTTCCTTTTATATTATCCAACACACGGTGAGAAGTAAATAAATGCTGGCACCTTGACAGATTTCAGACCTGTGCTACAGTTTTCCTCAATGCAATACAAACAAAACAAACTACTAGGAGAGCTACATGTATAGGGACCTCCCACACACATTCCCTCCCCTCTTCTTCATGATTTGAGCATAAATTCAAACTTAGATGACCACAAATTAGATATGTGGTCCAGGCAAACCCCATTTTATGTTTACCAGTAAAAGTATCACAGTTCGTTCTGTTTATATTTGCTCAGCAGCACATAGGCTGCTGGGACAATCTGACTTTTATTGGGGAGTGCACTTTTCACACTACTTCTTAATTTCCAGAAGTTAGCAGAAAGGCTTATAGGGCTTCTGCTGGACAAGTCAGAGTAAGTACAACGCTGATAAACCAGCATACCTTGCTGCAAATTGCTTTAGCAATAAAAAAATATCCAACTATTGTCACAGTCCTACAGATGCGAGCTTGAGGTCACTCAAGACTTGTGTCAAACCCTTCTCCTTTCTGGTCGGTGGTAAACAGAGCTTGGACACAGCCCTTGGAAGGACAACAGCAGTGAGGCACATTGCTCAAAACCTGTATCACTGTGTTACTAGCTACTGTGTCTCTGAACCTGAACAGGTAAGTAAGCTTTGGAAGGATTTTAACACAGGGCAGCAAAAATTGACTCAAAAAAGACCAGAAGGTCTCAAGGCACAAGGGTTTTAAAAACCTGTTTTGAAATCAATCATTTAAAATGAATCATTGCTCGAAAGAAACGACTATGTCCAGTAACATGTGCATTTACAGTTTCATAAAGAATAAATGAAGTTACTCTGGAAAATGGGTGCATTTAAAAGCGTTATCTCAAGAAGATATTGCAAAGCAAGGTTAGTACTTCTTTAGCAGTAACCACTTTAGATGCATCCTCAGATGTACACTGTGCCCTACTGCTTGGGCTCCTATCAACCACCACAGAATCACAGAATCATCTAGGTTGGAAGAGACCTCCACGATCACTTAGTCCAACCTCTGACCTAACACTAACAAGTCCTCCACTAAACCATATCACTAAGCTCTACATCTAAACGTCTTTTAAAGACCTCCAGGGATGGTGACTCAACCACTTCCCTGGGCAGCCTATTCCAATGCTTAACAACCCTTTCAGTAAAGAAGTTCTTCCTAACATCCAACCTAAACCTCCCCTGGCGCAACTTTAGCCCATTCCCCCCTCGTCCTGTCACCAGGCACGTGGGAGAATAGACCAACCACCAAAACCAGCAGTAGTCAGTTGCACAAATATCCTTAAGCCTTAAGAAAGTATATTAGAACAGCAAAGAACTCTTGCATAATCCCAGCTTTTCACAGAAGAAATACCATGTTCAGGGGTACCAAAGATCCCCAAGTCCAACAACACATTTCTTTTCCACAAGAGCTAAAACAGAAGTCTGCTACCTTTCATTATTAAAGCTAATAAAGTTCTCCAATGTAAAAAGTCTCCTAAAATTTTCTGCTGACCACCTACACTTGATACCTATATTTAACATGTAGCACCAAAAGTGACTGTAGAGTGCATTAATCCCTTGAATGTTTTTGTGTAATACATATTTAAAAAATTTACACCTCTTTTCGATGTAAAGGAATGTAGCTCTCAGACATGGTTACTGTACACACCTCAGGCACAACATCTTGCACAATTATATACATATATATATATATGTAAAAACAGTACAGCATTTTCTGCTGCTTTTTTCATCCAGTTTATTATTCACACTGGTAGATGAGCTAATCATATCTCACTCCATCAATTTCCAAGTCCTCTGACTAAATAAAGATTGAATTTCATAATCAGATGTGCATTACCTGAGCGTATTCAGTTATTCAAAGAGACAGCCCCACTGCTGGGCTTACTGCTTGTACAGAAATCTTTTTTCTGGATTACTTTTTTCTGGATTAGGTTCCAGCAAGTTCAGGTCCCTGCAGCAATAGGAGCTCTGGTGCTGGTGCAAGGGAGGCACTGGGAACCACCACGGGAGGAAACAGAGACAGGACTGCCTCTTCTGATTGCTGCTCACCAACTTTAAGCCAACCCCAAAATCACAACCAAAATATATAAGCTGCTTCCCTGTTCAGCTCCCACAAGTAGTACAACAGCAACCTGTACAAAAAAAAAAACAACTACCCGCCAAGAAGTGGATTTGGTAACTGCATAACACACTAAGAAATACCTGGTAGAATTTCATTTTTAATGTTCTGAGAATTATGGAACGGATGAAATAATTTTAAAAGGGGCAAGCATAAAATAGCATTGCTCATTCCTGTGCCTGGAAAAAAACAAACTTGGTTTATTCTTAACTCATGGGTTATAATGAGTAAAGAATCTCTGTAAAATGCCTACAATCTCTTATTTGTCTTAACGTAAGGGGAAAGGTTTGCAGGTTTGAAGACTGAGGTGTGATGAAACCAGCAAAGCTAGAGAATGAAGAAGCCAACTGACAGGAAATCCTGTTTAGAGTCCACGCTCAGACAAGAACATACCAGAGCAGCAATCCTGAGATGTTTTCCATTCCTAAAAGCAGTAGGAAAACCCTCATTTTTGTCACCAAGTAAGAAAGCAGCTGTCATCGAGCCACTGTCACAGTTCCAGTGTTACCTTCAACAGCCCATATGCTTCAGCTCCCTCTCCCTTCGTCTCCTTTCCTGACCAGGTATTTTTCTCTCTGGGCTGTTCCCTGCACGCAGGCCTAGCTGAAATTGTTCCAAGCTATTGGTTAACGCTGCAGTGGCCATTTCCATTCCTGAACCAAAAAGTTGTTGTATAGTCTGATAACTCAAAGGGAAACTAAATACTTGTTTCTTTTCCCCTCTACAGAGGAGCCTTTAGGTTTTCCGGTGCTTTTCAGTTAGTCCAAGTTATTTTTGAGGTGATGAACAGTATTTCCATAACCCCCTTGAAATATTTTAGGTAGTGTTTTGAATTACTGAATTCCTTTGTGGCTCAGAGGCTTATACATGATTACAGCCAAGTTTTAGAGATGAAGAAAAAAAACTCATCAAGTTTTTTTTCACCACAAAAAAGTCATCATCTTTATGAAATTTTAAGAAATGTGATTTTCATCACAAATGTGATATAACAAGATTCCCATTAGCACTCATTTGTGCACTCACTCGTTCACCACTGCTTTTGACGGATTACCACCCATCACTCAGACGGGATCAAACTCATGCTACTAAACCTCTGTATCAACCCCCAGCGTCTATATCCTGACGTTGTATAGTTTGAACTCACATACACCATAAAATCAGTAACTAAACTGAAGTTTACTTCAATGATCTTATTTATGAATGAATCTGAACTACATATTTGTTAAAAGTTGTTTCAGATGTTGTATTTTTAATAGACAAATATATGCCTCAGTTAAATAAACCTAGTTTGCTGACTTGCTGCCTGCAATAGATCATCCTATGCAAGACACAGATAACCTTACTTATATCCCTGATGGTAGATTTTAGGCACAAAGATGTCATTGATGTGAACGTATTTAGTTTAATATTACTGCACATACTAAATTTAAATGAATTACTGTAATAAATACACTTGGTAATGTTCCAAACCTGATTTTTTTTCCATTTTTTTTTTTTTAAATAAACACAATTAGCTATGTACTTTTTCTGAACTTCACATGTATATTCTATTCACCTCAATGTACAGTTTCTCCTTGTAAGGTACAATGGATGAAAGGCAAGAATCAAATTTATATCCACTACCTGCAGAACAGACATTGCTTGGCATTCAAAGATGAATCAAGGGAGATGACCCTTCGGCCTGGAAAACTTAAACGCTTAACATAAGGGTTAACGTGATGATATAGACATCCTACTTTATTTTACACTCTATTAGAAGAGCTCCAAATTGCATTGTGCGACCTGCGAATCAGATAGGGATCAGAGGTCGTCACAGTGACAACTTTAAGAATTCATGACTAGATCTGCATAACAAGATATTTTTAATAACTTCGTAACAGCAGCAGGCTGCATAGCTAGTGCAAAGCATAAAATACACCACGGCAGCATCCAGTTCTGGAAAAGTAGATCAAAACAACGCAAAATATCACACTAGCTGATTAAACACTTGAAGAAGGAAGTAATAGTTTGAGAATTAATTTTATAGTGTTTGGTTTTATGTCAGCCTTATTTCCCAGCAAGGCTTAGAAAAATAGAAAAGCTCTTTTAGCTAAAAAGGGATTTAAAAAGATGTTTCATATATATAAATAGTTATCATATGAGTGTGAAAATGGGGGATAAGGGAAGAGGAATTCTAAGCAAACACTCCATCTGCATGATCTACCCAATATTTTGTGTTTACTTTTACAGTCATGGTTGACCTGACTTTTTAGATAAATATTATCTAGACAAAAAAAAATTAAAATGTTGCCTGGGGTACTATTTTGACCCCTCAAATATTATTAAACTTTATTCTGAATACATTACATGCTAAAATGTATATAAACTGATTCAAGTGTGATACTGATATATAATCTTTAGGTGTATACTGTATATATTCTTTAGGGGTGATGCTGATCTAATTATCAAATATTCCAAGACTTCTCTGAAGCTTTAGAAAACTTACAAACAATCAAATTACTATTTAATCTCAACATTAAACACTTCTGGTTTTCAAAGCACAACTTTGCCAGGGTTTTTGTTTGTGCGCAATTTAAAGGCATCAACTGGGGGAAAGATTTCTTTTACGAAGTGTCTCTCTTGCTCCTTGGGCTATGTTCCAGCAGATGTGGATAAAGGCATGGTGAGGGATCACTATGGAAAATGACTTACCCCTCAGAATCAACTTCTCTAAAATGAAGAGAAGAGGAAAAAAAGTGAGAATGTGAGCACAAGAAGCTGTTACACAGTGCAGAAAGCTGGCAGCTGGACCTTACTCTCTATGGCTAAAGGATGATGCAGAAAGAGAAAACAATACAGCCCTTGCTTTTGATCCAAAACTCAAGTGTGCTTTTTTTTTTTTTAGTAAAAAAAAAAAAA
This sequence comes from Anser brachyrhynchus, assembly GCF_964034855.1. NCBI lineage: Eukaryota > Metazoa > Chordata > Aves > Anseriformes > Anatidae > Anser > Anser brachyrhynchus. Next base: position 71,944,769 of record NC_137698.1, read on the forward strand.
GAAGGCACTCACCTAACTAAATGAGAGACTTAAAACAGAGCTGGTTATAAAGCCACAAAATGATTAGGTAGAAATAACTCATTAGCATTGATAAAATGTCAAGCTGTAGTTAAAGATACAGGAAAAAAAGAAATCAGCAAACAGTCTAGCAGCCAAGAAACTGGTAGAGCTTTTGGCTTAATTTATTACATAGTAAAATTTCAATCTCCTTACGTATTGAAATATTTTAAGACTAAATTATGACCATCAAATATTTAGCTTGTAAACATCATTTACAACATTTTTCTGATATTTTTCTTCCAGAAAAAATCTGAGTTGTATTGCAGCACGGTTTGGGGCTCAGATCAGGTTCTGGACTATACACGGAGAGCCTCCTCCGAATCTAATTATTAATGACATTATTGAATCCAGCCAGATGTTTCACATGGATAAAATTAAGTACATGTATAAATCAAGATCCAAGTGCACACTTAGATTTGACAGATGATAAGGAAAGGTGAAACAAAACGTAATGAAGACAGTTAATGAAAAACTATATTTTCCTGGTTGTTAGTATAACTTGAAATTAAAAATTAAAAATGGAATAGACCTGTTAAATTATCACTCTGCTAATGACAAATAAGCAGGGTGTTTCTCACATCATATTGCTTACTAGCTTCTGTCTGGTCACATTTTAGTCAGCCTAAGTATTACATTTTTTACTGCTCCCCAAAGGTAACTACATAAGAGATAAATGTACCCTCAGTGTACAAAATATAGCCAATGAGCTACATTTCTATTAATAGTGTGAGAACTTCAAGTATTAATCCAAATGGGTAACCCTTTATGTAAGTGATGTAAATTAAAGGTAGTGTGCATGATTTAAAATACAATACAGATCTGTGCTGTAAATATCTTTTAAAATTGCAAGAGCATTTGCATCTAATCAGCTGCAAATCAGACATTAAAAAAGAAGAATTTTAAATATAGTATTTTAAAAAAAGGGGGAAAACATTACCAAATAAAATAATTCCTAACCACGAAAGATATTTTTAAATGAGCATTCCAGCCTTAAGCAAGTTTTTCCTACAAAAGGAAAACCTTGGGAAATAGGAATTTCTATTAAAACACCAATCTCAGCCAATAATTACAATTGTTCTCCTACAATAACTCATTTCAGTAGAGTCAAGAACTAACGCAAAGTATCTCTAGCATACTGCTGTTGTACTAAGTTTACCTGGAAACACAGACTGAGACGATGGCTGGCTTTGGATAAAGGTGGTGTAGAGAAAAATGTCGAGCATGCAGTATGCACTCCCTCTACTGGACACTGAGATTATCCTGAACAGGCACTGAGAGAAAGGAAAGGACATGTCCAGGCACCCAGGTATCGTGAAATAAAAGCCTGTCATAGCGTCTGTACTCTTCCCTCAGATTCAGCTACAACTCAGATTCACAGAAAAAAAAAAAAAACAGATTTCAAAACACATTCCCTAGCAGAAGCTAACACCTGATTCACTCCCCAAACAAACACTTAACTACGGTGAACTTGTGTAAGCACACAAAAACTCACGTGCCTCTGACCAGTACATGAGGACTGCCACTGTCTGTCCATCTCCCACCCCTATGAAAAATAACTCTGGCAGAAAAGTGCTGATGACTTCTGATCTGCTGGGGGAGCAGAAGGAATGCATAGTTTGGGCAGCTGGGATGTATTAACATTTATAAAAGCTGTTGCAAAATATTTGTTTTTAGATAGTCAAAAGCTAACCTTTGTCAGTCTTTTCCCTCCCACAGCTCCTGAGAGGTACAAGCAGAGGGGTCTCACAGCTTACTTGGTTGTCAGGGTCTAAATGTTCCATAGGAATGACAGCTCTCCCTATCATTAAGGCTTTCTGATGGTTTGAGCTCTTCATTGTGGAGGCAAAAAGAAAGAGGCGGTTATATAGCATGTCACTATAATCCATTGCAAGTCCAAGTGTTTCACTGCATAAAGTTCTGTGCCCTCCTTCAAGTGAGTTTGTGTAAGAGAACTTCCATAAACTTACAGAAAGTTTTCGCAGAGATTGCAAAGCAGCGGGGCTTCACGTTTTTCAGTAGAGATAAAGGCAATCTCTCGCTAAAACCCTCCCTTCATCAGTTTTCTTGATCTCAGTTTGAGGGTGGGAAAAGCCTTCCTCCCCACACATCCAAACAGAACCCTAAGAAGACATTCTAACTCAAGTGGGGACAGAACAGAAAGAAAGCAGAGAACAAATGAGATGAAAAAGGCATTAATTAGAGACCAGAGAAACACAGAGACTGAGCACAAAATAAAACCAGAAAGTGAGGAGAGTGGACAAGCCCAGGTCCCCCACCAAATTTCCAAATCCCTACTGCTGTATTTTATATTTGCTGATAAAATAAAACCGCATTCTCCCTGAAGGTAATGTGGTACAGTGCAATAATTACACTCCAAGAAATGAGCAAGTACACAAACAATTCACCTTTATGCTCTCCACCTGACAACACACGTACTTCAGACTGTGATCATTAGTTGCCAGGAAAACTGCTATCACATCAAAATGTAGAGTTATCACAGACCAACTACAAACCAGACGATTTACAGGGGTCCCTCTGTGCTCAGACACTTCATTTGCTCACTCTCTCCGCTCACAAAACGTTCCCTTCGTTTCTAGACGTGCTCATCTCTACACACACACGCAGGTCGACAGCGCCCACTGACTCCACGTGCTAACAAATGACATTTGTAATGCACTGAGCTCTGTTGGGCTGGGATGGCTCTGAGCCAGTGCTCGAAAGGACAGACTATCAGTACTTCTTTTGGATCAAAAAATACAGAATATAGCAAAACTCTGGCATGGCAAGAACTACAGTTCTGGCAGCACAAGGATACGAAGACTGAAGAAGCAACACATGATGCAAGCAGCAATGCTGAATTGAAAACGAGCTGAGTGTAACGTTTCATATGCTGACGTAAATATTTGACAGATTGGGATCTAATAATCACAGTCTAAGAGATGCTGTCGTTTATTTTGCTCTATCAGATTCTCATTTTACCGTGTTTTTAAGTTTCAACCAAGTCGTCTGACACATTATTAAAAGATAATTTAAACAGCCTCTTTCTGCAGCACAGAGCTGCATATGGTCAGGTTATAAATTAAAATAACTCAGCACTAAAAACAAATTTGGGTATTTTCTACCGGGAAAAAAAAAGAACAACAACTACATATAGTTTTCATTGCATGAGTTAAAACCTCAAAATGCATTGCTTCATTTTGAATGTATTCTTTGAGAGCATTGCTAGATATTTTCCTTTTTTTTTTCCTCCTTTGGAACGGTGGAATTTATTAGCCTTCACCCTTCCATACATAGCATTGATCAGTCTCCAGAAGTGGTAACAATACCACTTTAAACACATACACATGCACGCATGCACGCACACACACACACACAAAAATCAAGGCTTGAATGTCCTTTATATCTTGCAAGAAATATAGCAACCAATATTCCATGCAGAGGTACAGCAAATGAAGGCCTGTCAAGCAAATGGCAGGAATGACAGCAGATGTCTGGATTCCTTCATAGCTGGTTGCATAAAGGTAGCACGCATATTTCACTGGGGGGAAAAAAAGCCTCTGACAAGACAGTCTAACAGTACTTTTTATTCATAGTTGGCATTTTTGACTGGTGTGGTACATCAGTAGGTACTAAGATGATGAGCCAAATTAATCTTGATAAAGCTTCATTTGCACAAGGAAAGCAAAGCCTGCAACACTCAGTCATGGCTAAACCGGGCTACCACAGCTTAATCCAAGGTGTAACATCTGGATCAAGGTTCTTACAGTCCAGACTTTACTCTGCACCTGACCCAAAACACTTATTTTCATGTCAAACTATACAGTAATTCTGTCTGGTTGCAACCAGCAGAAACGAGCATTATGCAGCTCTGCTACTTTAGATACTCCAACAAGCCACAGACTTCTTTTTGGATTTGAATAAAGCATTTCATCTTTCAGCCTCCCTTTATTCATGAGGTTTACCTGTTTCACAAAAAGCTGTCATAGGGAGCTAATCTTTGTGCAGTATTTTGACACTTCAAAGCATTATATACCGACTACTTCTTTTGAAGATGTCCTCAGTCATATTACCTGCCACTGTAGTAAGTAAATGCTACAAAGCAGAGACACTATTTTCCTAAATTCAGAGACACTAGCATGGTTTTGCATGTTGTGAAAGAGTAAGAGCTATAGAGTGTTACTGAGAAATACATAGCTGCACAAATGAAGCTGAGGACATAACGTTGAAGAAATGAAGAAATTAAGTATATGAAATCTGAACTTAACCATCTCCCTGCCCAAAAAACCAACAGCGCTGTCTCACATGGTTTTGTCTAATAACCTGACATAATACAGGGAAGTTGCACTGAACACCTGCTGAGTGAAGCTATAACCACCTGAATAAGTAAATCCATTAAACTTGTGTTTATTGTTTAAAGTTCGCCACACTGAGGTTTAAGTGCATTATTTGTATACAACCTAAACATTACTAATGGTCCTCTCCAGTAACACAGAATTTTTGAAAACTCACCACATTTCTCTCCTTAAAGCAAATGTTCATTTCCTTGTATTTCTTCAGAGCAGTCTCCAGTTTATTTTTCAGATCAATGGCACATCTCAGCCGATCATCATTTATTCCTGCTCTGGTAAATAACTGCAAAGCAAAAAAATCTACATTGTTATTCTTTTTTTCTAGACACCTGAGACAAATATTATTTGGTTTTCCTGCATCTTTAACGAAACAACATTGTCACAAATTGCTTTATTTTACAAGTAGCAATTACTGAATGCACTGCTTTTCCCATCTAGAATATGAAAGCTAACAGCAACTACTAAAGACAAATAAAGAATGAAAAACTGCTATAAACACCTCCTGAGAATGGCCTTCAGTGGGCCAAATTCCATGCATGAAGCTCCTGAGCAATAGTATCAATAGCCAGAAAGGACATTGTATTTTTCTGATACTGACATGTTTCACAAAAACATTTTTCAAAGAAGCTGTATTTTCTGAAATGTCTTTTTTTTTTTTGTAATTTAAACGTAGCATACCTAATGATGAGAGCTGAGCCATGAAACAAGTTATATAGCTCCTATAGTCTCCTTCTGTCCACCCCTACTGAAACAGCAGCCTTCTTTTCTATTTGCACCAATGTTTCTTCAACCTTACTTTCCTTCTTTCTCACTCTCCCTCAAGCTTTACAGTGCCCACTTCATCTTTTTATAGGAAGTGAAGAAATAGCTCTCTATCCCACCTGAATCCAGGACTGCACGGAAGGCAAGAACTTATTTCTGAGGAGTTTGTGAGCATCCACAACATTGTTTATTACAGCAGTATTGTCTTCATTCTCGTGTACCTTTAAATCTAATCAAAACAGGAAAATAAGAGTTAGAGCATGGTATTTATAGTTTTAGCTTCTCTAGTGAAGATACTAAGTAGAAGGAGACATGAACCTTTCTAAAAGATTTGATATTCAATATTAATTATTCTACTGTTATTATTCTACATGTTGTAAAAAAAGAGGAAAAGATGAAAAGCTTTCAGTCCACTGTTGAGAGCTGTTAAGCCATCAGAACTAAGGAATCACTAAACAAACCAAAGACAAGTGCAGTCTTCCTATTTACATCACACCTTGTCCTATGTTCCCATCAATGAACCGGGCCTTATTGCACCAGTTTCTGCATATTCCATATGAAATGATCCTTGTCCCCCCATAGCAAAAGGCACTTGAATGTCAAAGAAGCCAAGTGTGCCACTACCCAAGTACAGATGGTACTTTTCACCTGTTAGTCACTTGCAAGCCCCCACAGATACCTTTCCAATTCTGTTGCCTGCAGGCACAGAAGTAGATACCCCGTCTCACTGGCGGTTTGCACTTGAAATTCCACTAGGAATCTATTTGTAAGAGATTTCTCTTGGACTAACAAAACACACTCTACGTTGATTTTTCTAGATGTAACTCATATTAGCAAAGTTATAGAGAAAAGATATAATCATAACCCTTAACTCTTCCTGGCAAAATACTATTTACTGCTTCTTGCAAGTTGTCAGTAACAAAGAAAAGCTTAAGAAGCAGTCAACTTGAGGACTTCTAAATTAGCAGCTTATACACAGGTTATAGGGAGAAGGAAAGAAGTGAATGGTGAAGCATATGGAAAAGAAAATTATATACGTTAAACAGATTGTTATTTTTTAAGTACTTGGAACTCATTACGATACTACAAAGCACTATAATATGTTTACAACAACTAGTATGAAAGTTCAATCTTAGAAACTAATTAATAAAATCTGTAAATCCCATGCAAGGGCATCCAAAACTAAGAATGGTTGCTAGATGAACCAGAAACAGGAAAGAACAATGTACCAAAATGGTGTTCAAGAACCTCAAACACTTAAGTCATAGTAAAAACAAAACAACTACAGAGCACTTCAGACAAAGACCGTTTCCAGCTGTTTGTGAAAAAATGTTCCAGGTACCTGTGGAGATTTCAAGGTCTAGAGTATACTTATGAGAAATAAGCCCATGGTTCCTAACAAAAGTTTCGTAATCATCATCGTGGAGAGCAAGGACACCAGATTCAGCTCCCGAGGATGTGCCTCCATCTAATTCTTTTTGCTCAGGCGTCTCCTGTTTGTCACCTAACTCTTCATTTTTCTCAGTTCTAACACCCTGAGAAGCAGAAAGGATGTCCTTGCTGCAGCACGGCTGTTCATCATCCAGGCATCCGACATACGACTGGGTAACTTCTGTCTGGGAGGACAAGGAGGGTGCAGGACTGTCCTCATTAGCAGTCATTTCTTTGTGGGGTTCCAGAGTTGTGTCATTCACAGTGAACTCAAAAGGATCTGGCATCAGAAGCCGGAAACAGTTCTCCATCTCTGTCAGTGTTTCAGCAATCTCTTGGGACATTTCTATCAAGAGACAATGGTTTTAGAACACTGTTAAACAACGCGAAATGCTGATGTCTCCAGAGCAGAGACAGATCTACAAAACAAATACCACTGCCAAAGAGGTAATCCTTTACCTAGTAATCAGTCATAATTTATCCATATGTATCTCTTTCCCACGCAAAAATTGTCCTTATATAAGTGACAATAAGCAGGAAATCTAGAATTTTCTGAGCAAAATATTTGGGACCAGTGTTCCTCCTTTCCTATCCTCCCTGAAATTCCATTGTGTATCAAAGATGACTCAAATACCTCCATAAACTTGAGGCAGAAGGACAGCATTTGTAAGACACAAATATTCTCAGTGATGTCCGTGGGTACTCCTTGTGCAGCCATGAATGTTAGTTGTTTGTGGGTGCACCGATGAACATATGCTACAGCTGAAAGAGATGCTACCAATAAAACTGACTTGAGGAAGGTTAAATCTCTTGAAAATTGCATCGTTGTACACGGAAATGTTTGCAGCATGCAGGATAAATGCAGGCATAAATGCATATATTGCAGAAACTGAAGCAATTTAATTAAATAATCCTTTGTAACTGCAATTTAATACATTATCTCTGTTCTTCTTCCATGCTGCAGACATATGTTGATGTACACATATTGCTTAGAGATTCAGCTCCCAGTTAGACACATTGTTTAGCAGCAATATGCTACTTTTCATAGACTTCCTACACCACACCCAGGATTACTGCAGACCAGAGCTCCTTCTGGAACACACACAATGACTGTGTACACAACATAATTAAGGTTATCAGTCAAGAAGGTGTTGAGCAGCCTGTACCTAGTCATAGACAAAGAATTGAGCCGCCAGCTCCAAACCACTTTGTGATATCATGGAATCACAGAAGCTGGAGTTAGAAGAGATGCACGAGGATCATTGTGCCCATCTCCAGACGTGCCTGCTTGAGATTACACATTCACACTTTACTGAATTACAGACCACACCTTTACACAATACCTTTTTTTTTTTTAAAAGCTTTTCATTCAACCTGGGCTTAAAGGACTGTCACTTTATTCTTTTATTTATTTCGTGATATTCTTTAGGTGAGAGAGACAGAGGGTCAAACACTAACAAATGTATTATTCCTGCACTCTGTGGTCAGCTATTGCTTGGATAGCTATTCTGTTGGAATCTGTTTTACGTAACCTCACAAACGGTTGCTTTAAAAACAAACAAAAAAGCCAGCAAAAGAACCAAAGCACTTTACCTGCCATTTCTTTTTCAGCTCTTTTGGCTTTTTCTTTGTAAATGTTATCCAATCGTTTTTGCTTCTCCTCTTCCCTCTGCCTTTCAGCCACGGTTCTGGCACGCACATCTTGAAAGTCCACCTAAGGAAATAAAGAAAAAAGTATAACATTCCTCGGAAGAAATATATAGAAAATCCATTTCCTAAGATCCTTATCTGTGTTGAAAAATCCTCTAACATCAGCAATCAGCCAGCAGCTCAGCAGCACTTCCTTTTATCTCTTCTCCTCCTGGAATCAATAACTACAGTAATTCTGAATGGAGGTTTTGCTTCTACTAATAAGGGACTGCGGAGAATCAATGGCTTTCAAAAAGGAATCATAAGGTAGAAAAACAAAACGTTTAGTCCTACATCTAAACTGCAAAAATAAACTAGGCTGTGGGAGACCTCTGTCACAGCACTGGAGACAGGGGTTAGGGAGTTGGGCAGGAAGGGACTACACAGGGTAAGTATTCAAGTTAGATGAAAACATCACACCATCTCTACTTGCAGGAAAGGAAATTGAGGAGAATTTGTAAGCACTACTAGCACACATAACCAGTTACTAAACAACTTATAAGCAAGCAAAGTGCTAGGGATGATATTAAAACTTGTTAAATGAGATCACATTTTGGCTTTTACAATTATATTCATTAGATCTGTGAACCGAGCGAAAGGATATCAGTCTCACTTCACCTTCTTCTGACTAAAACATAAACCTGAATGATTCAAAACACTTTCTTAAAATATTTGCAGTGGATTTTTTTTAGTTTGTTCTTAGAAGGGCTTGAAGAGATTAAATATTTTTCACTTTTATTTCAAGGAAATGAATCCTAAATTGTGATATTAGATAAGAAAAGCCTTTCAAAAAGGAAAGCCACAGCATTTCCTTTTGATTGCCACCACATAACTTTCATTAATTTCACCACAGGTTACGCTGAGTGCTGGGCAAGCCCATACTTTACTGCTAATGAAGCCCACAGCCTCTCCAGCACGATTCCTGTACTACAAGCACCCACTGAACATTCATTTCCACTGTAATTGCTGGAAGAGAAAGCTTGTCAATATACAGTAATGGTTCCCAGATACTGACATTCTGCACCAACATTTTGGAGCCACGCAAGAGTAAAACAGTAAAATTATGGGGTAGAGGCCCATATGACGTTGGGATTGCTCTACACTGGACAATATCTCACTTTCTGTTTAGTCCTAGATACTACAGATACTTCAGCTTTCACAGCAACTGACAGGTACAGTCTCCACCTCTCTAGACAGATTTACCATATTTACCAATCTCTTTTTTATTGGGAGAGTGGGGAGGCATAGGGAAGGTACAAAGAAATTAGCTCCAACCTTGTGTAGTTCTCCACACAGCAACAAGAGAAAGAGAACTGCCCAAGGATGCACCACTGGCTTTATATAAATCGACATCATCCACAAAAAAACGAACATACAGAACCCAAAAACTAAAGCTACCATTTCCAAGCATGCAGATTTGACTTGCATAGAAAACCAGAGATACCGAGGGCTTCCTAAACCTCTGCTTCTTCCCCATATCAGAATAACTGTAACAGAGCCACCTGCCCATTCTTTCCCTTTCTCTGTCCCAAAAGGCAGCTACGGGCTGCTCTGCTGCGTTGTTTCATGCTGTGGTACTTGGCCAGAGGCTCCTCATACAGCTGTTAAATCATCAGGGTTTGCCATCGATAACGAAAGCACATCTCAAGTACTAGATCTCTATCACCAGCCCAGTCCACAGCACACACACAGCTTGGAGCTGCCCACTGCGAGGCACACCGGCCTTTTGCAGAAGTCCCACGAGGTCAGAATAACTCGAGGCCCGATTTATGGATGCACTCATGGACTCACAACCCGGTGTCAGTACAAACTCAGGGACTTGGTCAGGACACACCTGACCTCATTTACACAACACGGACACACACTAAAGTTGTTATTCTGCCTTTGCAGTGAAGCCTTTTCCTACTGGTCCATAATTTTGGAACGAGAAGAATTGTTTTCACCTCTTCACACCTGTTCTCTGTTTTGTTCTCAAATTTAAATATATGTATAGGTATAGCTTCAACCTGCTATGTTTAAACCAGTGAGTAGCACTCTGGGTTTATACCCTAAAAGGGCAGCACTTGTCATTTTCTGACCAACTGTTTATAAGGTGGTTTTGGTGATGATAAACTGAAAAAAAAAAAAAAGAAAGACACAGCTAACAGTCCTCCAATCACCCCATACTATTGTGCTAAACCTGTAATACAAAAGAGCAGATGTACCTGATTTCTGGAAAGAATCAGGTTTCTGATTTCTAGGAAGAACAAGTGCCTCCTCAAGTCTCCTAGTTGCCTCTTGCAGTTCAAGTATGAAGCTGGCATAAGGCCGACTAGGTCAGCTGGCTGGTACCAACTGGTACAAGAGTTGAGAAACTAGATTAGGTTGTTTCTATTGAAACCTGTATTCCCTGTGTTCCTAGAAGTACTCGAATTTGGCTGCCCTAAAAAATAGTACAGCCAGCCTTGCTGGGTAGCTCAGCCCCCATACACACACAGTGATCACCCTGTCAGAACTGGGGAGCAGGCACTGACCAGACGAGTACAGAGAAACATGCCAAACCTCAGCTGACTTACTGTACGCTTGAGTATCCAGCCTGGGAAATCTGTGTTGTGTGTCAGAGATCCCTGCCTCAGTCCTGCATTTCCCTTTATCGCTTTTTTTTTTTTCCTTTATTCAATAAAACCATAAGGGAGGATGCAAACACAAAGGGAAGATTCAAATACCCTTTGTGATCAGATGCCAAAAATTATACAGAGAAAAAACCACAATACAATAAAGAATAAGAGGAGGGGACATTATTAGCTTAATATGGAAACAGAAAGGCAGACATGCATCGTTTATCGCAGTTTTTTTTGTTGTTGTTGTTGTTTTCTGTTTGGTTTTTTTTTTTTTGGTCTGTTAAGAATGCACAGCACCCATCTTTCTGAAGAAACAGAATTAATACACTTCCTCAAAGTCTGGTGTTATCATTGCACATAACATGAATGCTAAAAAAGTGTTTCCAATTTCCACCGTCTGCATCTCAGAAGAGATATTAAAGCAGAAGGATGACCAAAATATAGTAATTTGAAACCTAGAAGGGAGAGCTAGAAGCGTTTACATGAGAAATTCCTCTTTAATAAAACTGTTGGTATGACACACGCTAGCACTGTGTTTGAGGAGGGCTGGCACCTACACTTTGTTGTGCTGTGAAAAAACCAGAACAGGACAGCTCAGGACAGAAATAAGGATATTTTAAGATTTCACATGATGACTTAATAGCTGATTATTGTCAGCTGAAGCTGTAAGTATCATTTCCACTCTGAACAGGTTGGACTTTATGGATTCAGGTGGAAATCAGCGGCTGGAGGCCTACTGGTGAGCAACGCTTATGCACACTGGGAAAGAGTTGGTTGAATCCCGCTCTTATTTCAAGCCTAGGATTTTTAAAGCCTTTTTGCCGTAACAAAAGATGTACAAAAACATCTCCCAATGGGTAATCTATTCCGATGTAGATGTGTCCTTTATGTTTTGTCCTAGATTGTTTGTTTTTAATCACTTTAAAGAAAGTTTTTCCCCGTTTATGTAGTTCAGCCCTTTCCACAAACACACCTTACCGCTATGTATCTGTCGTGCTGTAACTGAGGTTGGAGACAGACAGACCTTCTCTTCAACTCCAGTAGCTGGCCATTACTTAGGACACTTAATAATACATCTGGGCAAATTTAATCACTGAGCTGTAAGTTACATACAGATGGTATTCAACTGAGAAGCTTTAAAAAAAAAAAATAAATGGGAAAAGAATGCTGGAAAACCAGTGCCTTCAGTCAGGATGCTGTATGGGTCTCGGTAAAAAGGCATCTGCCTTGAAAGTAGTGCCAGAACGCTTAGTTCAGTTTCTGGTCAGCACTGAATATGATGTCAGTGCAGATAGTGAACTGTAAAACATTTCCTCTACCTAGCATTCATCTTGCTAGCAGGTTACAGGAAAGAACTAAAGAATGGCTTGGGTTGGAAGGGGCCTTAAGTATCACCCAGTTCCAACCCCCCCGCCATAGGCAGGGATGCCACCCACTGCATCAGGCTGCTCAGAGCCTCATCCAGCCTGGCCTTGAACACCTCCAGGGATGGGACATCCACAACCTCTCTGGGCACCCTGTAACAATTCAACTCAAAGATATAACATTTTTGTAAATAACATCTCACATTCTTAAAAACCTTTATAAAATACTTTATGCAAAGAGATAGACATTTGCTAGCTTTAATTTGCGGAGATGTAAGAAGAGGGTTTTTGCTTCACGTGAGGGTAAATCACCACAAGCCTAATGAAGACTAGGTAATTTTGGGATCTGTCTCTTAGGGACGCCTCTCACAGAGAGCACTTGACTCCCAGCGGGTTTCCTTCCCAATTTATCGATTCTCTCCCTTCAGAGGCCTAGACCTCACCACCTAATGACACCCGGAGGCAAAGCCGCAGCCTACCTTCTTATTCTGCCTCAGATAGTGGTACCCCAGCGCCAGCTTCTTGTAGGCCTCCCCGTACTTGTCGTGCCAGTCCTGCACGCAGCGGACAGCAGCCTTCCTCAGCTTCTGCGCCACCTCAGCGGGCGGCGGGAGGGGCTGCCGGTGCTCGGTGCCCACCGCCAGCTCCAAGAACTCCTGGAAGTCGGCGACGAGCAGCGTGCGGAACCGGTGGGACCTGGCGAAGAGCTCCTGGACGGCCTGGAAGGCCGACAGGCGCACCTGGGCGTGCGGCTCCCTCAGCCTCGTCAGCAGCAGGTGGTAGGCATGGCCGATGTGGTCGTCCGAAGACCTGAAAGGAAGGGAAAACAGACAAAATTTACCACACAAATTGTCTGTTTTTTTTTTTTTTTTTCCCGTTAATTTTCGAGGCCGCCTCGTACTTGCAGATTTTCTTCAGCTCCTTCAGCCTGCCCGGCTCCAGCTGCGGCTCCCCGGCCGTGGTGAGCTCCTCCACCAGCTCGGCCAGCCGCTGCGCCATCGCTCGGGGGCCGCCGCGTCCTCCCCGCTCCTGTCAGGCCGCCGGAGCCCCTCACGCCGCTTCTCCCCCGCCCCCCGGGGGAAGAAGGCGGGTGGTGCTTTCCGCACGCACCCCCCCCCCGGAACGCGGCGGGTGGTACAGTCCGCGCTCCCCCCCTCCCTTCCCGGCGCCTACCACCGCCCCTGCTGCTGACGGTGTAACAGCGCGCGTGACGTCATGCTGGGCGGAGGAGGGAGGGGGGGTTCTTAAAGGGACCGTGACGGGATTTGTGTGTGTGGGGGGGGTGGTCCTTAAAGGGACCGAGACTGGATTTAATTATGGGGGGGGATAAATTACAAAGTTTCCACAGAATTGATCAAAAATCCAGAGCAGGGGCTGCGAAGCTGGTGAAGGGCCTGGGACACAAGTCCTGTGAGGAGCGGCTGAGGGAGCTGGGGGTGTTTGGTCTGGAGAAGAGGAGGCTCAGGGGAGGCCTCATTGCTCTCTGCAACTGCCTGAGAGGAAATGTGGGGAGCTGGGGGTCGGCCTCTTCTCACAGGTAACCAGTGACAGGACGAGAGGGAATGGCCTCAAGTTGTGCCAGGGGAGGTGCAGGTTGGAAATGAGGAGACATTTCTTCTCAGAAAGAGCAGTCAGGCGTTGGGACGGGTTGCCCAGGGAGGTTGCCCTGGCTGGCCCTGCAGGACGCTTGTGTCACGGGAGAGAAATGACATCTCCTCCCTCCCTGAGTGCCCGCTAACATTTAACGTTTCCATCCTGAGGTGCCACGGCTCCTAAAACTCACCTCCTGTCCCACGATGGGTGATTGGAGAGTTAAATCCTGTTTTTTTCCAGTGGTCTTCTGCCTCAATGGCCTTCCAACCTGCCACCCCCCTCTCTCTCTTTCCCTAAGACACTAGATAAGAGGCAATAAGTAAAGCAAGGGGGGCAGGAAGCCAGCTCCTCCAGACACCACACAACCCAGTCCCACTTCACTTCTGCACCGGAAAGCAAATTTTGTTGAGTTGCTGCTGCTGTCCAAAGCCTGGAGGGTCTACGGAGCCTTTCTTTCACCACATGAAATGTCTTAATAACAAGGATTTGTAGGTTGGGGATGCATGGGCACAGTGGGGTGAGCGAGTAAGCAAGCACAGTCCAGTCCTTGCCAGGCAAAGCTACATTTTTTTTTCCAGTGCTTCGGCATGTTTGGCTTCCCCTTGGAAACAGACACACTTGGAAAGGGTGGATTTTCTCCTTGGGAAAGCTCCTCCACTTTGCAGTACTCGAAAACCAGGTTGCCTTTGGAGCATTTCACAGGTGAGGATTCTTGCGGTGTAGCTCTAGCAAAACGGTACTTCTGCATACCAGTGAGTGATGCCCCGAAGGAAGCAGAAGGGTGGGTAAAACCCAGCTGTCGGGACTCTCGAGGGAGCTTTTACAGCATAACTGTACTTAATGCGACACTTTCCACCTGAGAGCCTCAGAGCGCTTGGTGAACATTGTAGGTAACCCATCGGCATATGGAGAGAGAAGTTAATGCGCCTGTTGTATAAAATGATGAGACTTTAGTCTAGATAAATGGCTGTTTTCAGGTGGGCTGAGCAGCCAGATGAACTCAGCAGAGCACAGGGGTGCTTGCTATCACTGAAAATTAACATCTCCTTAGTGACTTCTTAAGGCGATCTATCAGGCCTACCTAATACTTGAGATGGCAAAATAGCTCCTGTGATCTCTTTAATTTCTATCCACATGGGTTTCCCAACCTGCAAACAAAGTGCAAATGTAAAAACTTCTCCTTGCCCAAACCCTGGCCTGCAAGATCTTCTCTACTGGGCAAGGCTAATAAGACCATCAGTAATTCCACATAAGACAAAATGTCTACGCGGGTCGCTATTTTGGAAGGCATCTGCAGCATCACAGCTTCACTTCTCCCCTTTCTTTCCATTCTATGTGCACATACAACTTTCTGATCTTTTCCCTGCTTGTGTTTGATGCCTTTTAATCATAGTTGCAGCAGTAGGTGGCTGGTTGAGCCGAGGTACAATACGCTTTGATGACGCACTGAACATGCTCAGTACAAGCCAGGAGGAGCCAAATAGCGAGAGGTTGGAAAATAGTCTGAAATGAGTCAATTTAGATGCGAGGGGGGTGGGGGGAGGGTGATGCCCTGCTCTGGTGTCCTCCTCCAGCAGCCACATGAGTGGGGCTCAGTTACTGGAGGTCGTGGGGCTCTCCTGGGTTCACTCGTGGCAGCACTTGTCCTCCTTTTGGTTTTGGGTGCCTCACTGGAAATGTTCTGCAGGCCCCCATTTCTGAAAGTGCTGATTAAGCACTGGGAAAGACTAAGCCCTTGCAGGTGCTCACTTTGAACATCTCGAAGAAGGGAGACATTTAAAATGGGTATTCCCATTTGAAAATGTTGTCAGGTATTTGAAGGGTGTTTCCCTTAACCCACAGTTAAGGCGTGTGTTGAAAGCAGCATATGTAAATTCATATTGCAGCTCTCTGTGCTGGCTTCTGGGATACGAAAGACATCATTAAACACTTTTTACAAGCAGTGAACTCATATTTTCAAGCACATTTACTACAGTGAAATCATACACACGTTTTGCAGTGGTTCTGTTATTTTTGACTTGATATATGAAACTAATAGCATTTTACTTTTAAATAATGTTTTTCCTTCCTTGTTGCTTTCCATCTAGTAAAACGGATGTCCTACATTTCTGTGTGAAAACCACATACAATGGCACAGTTAATCTTTAAAGTTTAGATCCGTTTACTCTTTCAATATTTCTTATTCTTCTATTTCTTTTCTTAACTTGATTGAAAGTGCCTAAACAACTGCTTTCTATTAGATTATTGCTTGCAACAATAACATTGCTTTAATGTTTAGAAACAGTATTTCAAAAGGAGCCTCAAGCAACCTACTTAACATCTACAAAGTCACCATTTCATATCCATGCATAATGTTTAAGAAATCCCTGCAAGGAGCCATATGGTTTTTGCGAAGGATCAGTTGATGAATGAATGCTGAGTTGTGTAACTCATTCATGGTGGTCCCTTAGGCAAATCCCAGCGACAGCTAAGCTGTTTGTTTATTTATTTATTTATTTATTTAATCGCAGGCAATTACATAAAATTGTGTTTGCTCGAGTTGCTGAGTTTCTTTCCCCATCTACTTTTCAACGAACATGGTAAATATCCACCATTCAAATATTTCCGTGCTTCCTTCATCTGGACCAGTCTGATAAAAGGCCGAAGAGAGCCGGACCATTTCAGAATTCATTTTGCTGCAGAAGTCCCAACCACTCTGCACTTGCTTTGATTTTCCCTCCGCTCAGGGCGGCGCAGGGGAACGCAGGACACTGCGGGGTGCAGAGGCAGGAGCCAACAGCACCTGCTGCCCCTCAGAGCTTCAGCGCTGAGTCTTACTACCAGTTTACACCTGGTTTCAGCAAAGCCTGAGTCTGCTGCTTCATGTCACATGGATTGGGACAGGTTGTTGGTTCTGTAAGTCTAAGAGCTTTGGCCAAATACATAGACAAAGAAATATAGGGCCACACAGAATTTTATCCATTGAAACCACTTATTTGGGTCTGAGGGGTCTTGCGTTAAAGGAGAGCCAGCTGTTCTGTCCCATATTTAAAATGTCAGGATGATGGCTCTAGGAAGGATTGTTTCAAACTTTCATGTAATATTCAATTTTCAGGTGTAGTCTTTTTATAAAAGAAAGATCCAGGTAGGAGACAGTTCCACCATGTTATTAGATGATTCTTTGCCTGGGATTGTTTTCAGCTGTGCAGTGAAAGAGCATGTCAGGCAGAAAGAAACCCCACTGAACTTTTAAAATAGCTGTCTTCAGCTTAATGATATGAAATTAAAAAGGAGGGTTTATTCTCCTGCCAAAATGGAAGTTAGGCAAAAAAAAAAAGCTTTCCTACAAACAATCTGGAGTTAAAATAACTTTGGTTTCAGGCCTGAAGATGCAGAAACATGATAAACACTGATATTAAGTTGTCACGGAGCTTGTGCCAGTTGGTTTGCAAAGAAAATACTGACCTCCTGTGTGAGAAGAATAGATGCTTAACCACTAGTTTGACTCAAGCAAAAGGATGACAGTTATTTGAGAGCCCTAAACAAGCTCATAAGGGGTAAGGACTATATTTAAACAGATGTTCTCAAGGAAAAAATGCTCTGTTCATTAAACCATCAATAACGCAAGGCCAGAGATACTTGGCGACCTCCTGTAACTATGTGAAATATTGACTGTGACAACACTTCGGCCTATTGTAACATTTTATAATTGTGTCATAGGAGGAGATGAATGAACCTGCTCCGTGTGGTCTAGATCACTAATTAAATAACCATTTGTAAGTTGGATGGAGCAGGAATAGCTGCAGGAGAACCATCACAAATCAAGGAGCACCCACCTACACTTAGCTTATACTTGTGTCTAGAATAGGTTTTAAAATGATCCTACAGCATTTCCTGAAAACTCCAGGCCAGTAACAACAAATTGCTATTTCTTCCGTGGAAAAATCTAACTGGAACCTAAAGAGAAAGGCAAATAATGACTCCCAAACCAGCTGGCATTCTTCCAGGTTAGATAGGTCTACAGCACAAGTTAATATTTCTATGAGAATGCGCCCAAAGAAGAGCAACCCAACCTGCAAGCAAGGTCTTTGTTTTTGGGGTGTGGATAGCAGCCTTTAAGGCAGGACTCAGATCGGGTGGCTCAGAAAAGGAGGATTTTGTAACTTGTTACCATGTAGAAGAGAGAACAAAAGAGGAAATACAGCCCAAATTCTGCTTGAAGATCCCCTGCTGCTAAATTGCACAGTGACAGAAATGCCACATGTATACGGATGGGACTGCTTTCAAATATATGATATTAGCAGACATTTCTTAAACAACCTAAAGATACTGGTTTGGGTGTCACGTCGAGTCCATGACAGTGTATTTTGGAAGCTCTTTTTGCCTGACATCTGAGCCATCCCACCCCCAGAGAGCCATCACCTGCAGAAGAACCACAGTTGCTGTAGCTGGTCTCTCCAAATGAGTGGCTGTGCATAGTTGTGGTTTCAGATACCAAAAGGTATTGCTTTTTTCTTCCTTTCCTAAGGATGCAGAAAGGGGGAGAACTGCTCTGAAACTGCTAAAGGCCTCTGGTTAAAAGGGGAGGGTTTATAAATAATGCAGCTGTGAGGAGTTATGCCCCAATGTGATGTGCTTATCGCAGTTTAGCAAGGTTTCATACACAACACCTCTAGATTAGGCCTAGGGGGGAAATCGACTCCTTTTAGCCTTATGAATGTGTCTACACCAGTCACCTAAGAAAACCACCCATTTAGAAATGAAATGTCTTGTTCAGTTTAGTCATCTCAACTCTCTGTATCTCAACTCGACAACCAGCAAGAGAGCAGCACTTCCCCAGAGAAAGCCATGGAACACTGGGGGGACAATTGAGTGGAGTCTAACTCTTAATTGGCTCTGTTTTACCAGGATGAAGTCCGTTCCTGATGTGAAGCTGTTGTCACCTCCACCAGCCAACATGAACAGCATTGCACAAGCACTGGCTGATCGGTGCTGTTCCGTTTCAGATTTTTCCAGCCTTTTCTTACACCAGGTAGCTACAACCCAGTGATGCCATGATCATTCACTCACAGGAGCCAGTCCTCAGTCACCAGGCAACTGTCCCAAGCAGGCACGCTGTCAGCCTTCAGGCCTTTTTTTTGCATTTTCATCATCTTTCGTGAGTAGCGACCGAGAAAGCCACATGGATCAAAACAAGCTTTTCTAGGGAATTTCTTTTACTGCTACGATAAAAGAACACTTTGTCTTTATGAAGAGGTTATTTATACAAGTCAGCTTTTGCAGACAGAAGGAAAGTCCCTGGTTTGAGATTACGAGGTGGTTGGGACAAAAATAGAGTGCAAAGACCACAGTTATAAAAAATAGAGTGCAAAGACCACAGTTAGGGAGAGAAGGAAATACTGAAGTATAATTAAAAGGAAGATGGAAGTATCATGAAAAGAAGAAGGCAGCAAGTCTTGTGAACTGTCTGGAGCCAATCATTTAGATGGATTTAGATGATCTCTAAGGTCCCTTCCAGCCCAAACTATTCTGTGATTTATATTTTTGCTTTTAAAGAGATGTTTTACACTTCCGTGGCTAGATATTTAAGTGGGAACAAAATGCAAAATGATATTTATTCATGTTTTCTTGTATTTGCACCCTCGTTTTTTTGCAGCAAGTGCATCGTGACAGTGCCACTGACCAACATAGAGCTGTTCTTTTACACTGTGCACTTCTGAGACTCCCAAACTGTTCCACAAACTTTCAGGCAATTGAACCTCAACACAATGCAGAGCAAGAATTGTAGATGCAGTCTACATATACAAAAACTAAGCTGACAAAAAGCCTTCCAGAAAAGCTGAGCACAGAGTTTGGAGCGCTGGCCCTGTTCCCTGGCTTGCAGCACCTCCAGTCACACGTCCCTCAGCAACATCACTCTCACAGCCCTGTGTTTCAGCTCGTTTCATGCAAGTGTTAAAAGGCCTCTTAAATGATTCATTGCTAGTTTTCGTCATTGTACAAGTCTTAACAGTAGAATTGATATAAAATAATGAAAAAGCAGTTGTGGTGAATACACCTGGGTAAAACATACACCAAGTTTTCTTGACTTCCTATTAAGAAGGTCAACATTTCCAAGAGAGACAGTAGAACAAGGACCAAAAGTTTTGCTCCTCTAATAATTTCCTGCATAAAAATGTATCAGTTATTGACACATGTAGCTAAGGCGAGAGGCTTTTTTGCCAACAGAGTCTGTGTGGATCTATGATCTATGGATATGCACAGGGCTGCCCTGGAACCGTCATTCATCAGCTGCTGGCAGGGCTCAGCACTGCCCCAGGTCATGGAACTTGAATTCCGGGAAACATTTTTTCTTTTTCTATTTTTTTTAAAGTTAAATGCAAACCTGGCACTCAGTAATTTCAGATGGACAAGTTATAGGATCAGTGCAGGCAGGAAACAGCACTGCCAATAGCAGTGAGCTGGATGGCTGTGACAGCATTCTCTCCTCTTAAATCACAGAAAATACTCTGTCACCACTTTCCTATGTGGCCACGAAGGAGGCACAACCACTGAGAACCACAACTTCCTCAGCTATGGAAAAAAAAAAAAAAAAAAGTTGTGATTGTTTAAGCACACAAAGCTACAGGAAGTATAAAGGGCTTTACATTTACAGATAAGAGTCAAAATGAACTTTATAAAGCCCTTGACTTCTTTGCCCTTTGGCAAAGGCATGCATAATGCTTGATAGGACGAGGTGTAAAAGCTTTAAACTAAAAGAGGGGAGGTTTAGATAAGGTATTAGGAAGAAATTCTTCACTCTGAGGCTGGTGAGGCACTGAACAGGCTGCCCAGAGGACCTGTGGGTGCCCCATTCCTTGAGGCGTTTAAGGCCAGGCTGCATGGGGCTTTGGGCAGCCTGGGCTGGTGGGAGGTGTCCCTGCCCATGGCAGGGGGGTTGAAACTATATGTTTTTACTGTACGATTGTATAGGGTTAATTATAAGCACAAAGTAAAGTTCGGCGGCGTTTCGGGGCCGGGGCCGGCAGGTGGCGGTGCAGGGAAAGCCGCGGCAGGGCCGGAGCCCGGCCTCGGGCCTGGTCGTGAGGCGAGCGCCGCCTCAGAGAAATCCCGCCCGGGGTGTTACCGCGTCCCGCCCGGCATGCTGTCACTGTCGTTCCTGAAAATCCTTTTCACTCTCGGATGTTTTAATTTTGTTTTCCAGGATTTGAACCTACGGGCTCGGAGCATCGGCTTGTGGCAACAGGCTTGGCGTCCCAGAGACAAAGCCATAGGGTGACCTGCGGGCATCGCCGGGTGCCCAGGAGCTTTCAACAACCAAAGGTGGAAATTACCATTCTAAAATACACGTATACGCACACATAAATACATATATGCATATGACAGAGATATATATTTAGCACATTACACGCAAATATCCATATATACACAAACATATATTACATATGTAAATATTGCCTATGTATTCTACTCACAACACATTCTCTTGCTGTACCTTCCATCCCTCCATAAGGCTACACTGTTTCCAGACCAGGAATTAGTCTTTAATTGGATCAGTCCTTAATGTGATCAGAGACTTGCAATAAAATCTGTAGAATTTTATTTGAAAAACGCATTCCTGGGTATCACATCAAGGAAACTACTTTTAACAACAATTAAAAAGAGAGCACTTCTCTCTTGGAAGTAGCCAAATGTGGAGGCATTTCCCAAACAGAACTACTCACCACTGTCCCTGTGCTTATAGACAACAATGGATGTATTAAAATTTTTGGAAAAACATAGAAATATTAAAAATTTCTAGTGGCACATGTCGTCTTTTATATGAAAAGGAAAAAACAACAACAATACAAAAACCTTTAAGCCAATGACAACAGCACAGAAGATATTTAGACTTTTTAAAAAAAAACAAACAAACAAAAAATGAAGAAAGCTCATTTGTACGAAAAAGCTGATGAAGAAACTTAACTTTTCTTTCTCTGCATTAAAGAATAGTGAATAGAATAGGACCTGGTAGAATAGCGGTTCTTTCTTGAAAGGGCACCAGTGTTGAACTGAAATCACCACTGAGTTGTAAAAATGCTGCATGGGCACAGGTGGGTTAAAGCAACTCCAGTTCTTTCAGGATAGTCTAGCCCTATCTGTAGTGTTACAAGTTGCCAGAGTCCATGGCCTTGCTGGAACAAATAATGAAAATGCTGAGAAATCCAGAAAAGAAATAGCTGATAAAATATCTTTAAAGATTTAAATCAGTTATGATTCTCTAAGAAACAGAGGTAATTTTTCAAAAAATAAAAGGATCTTCAGGGAAAGATGTATTATGTATGAAAGAAGCTTTAATAAAGCACTGACAAACACAACAAACAAACGATGAATTCAAACTGGAAACAAGGCACATATTTTACCAGTGAGAAAACACATTCTTGCTTTCTTGATGATGTTTTTCTGACAGATGTGCTCTAACTGAACACAGCTCTGTATTATAAAAAGTTTGAGAGTGGTCATCTGAAATCAGGAGACTGTAGATACACAGCTCCTGACTCTTTTGTAAGGCAATGAGTCATGTAGAAGACTATTTGTCCACAAAACAGAGGAGGCAGGACTAGGAAAAGCTGGTGATTTAGTTACACAGTAAATCTTAAAGCAGGAGCCTTGGCTACTCCTGTGGTTCAGGTCTCCTCCTAAAGAGAGGACAAGATAGAGGGAGAGTATTTTGCAAATATACATACATATATATTTTTAAAAGGGTATTACGACACTTTGAAGAGTCCCTGAGTTAAATGCAATGTTTCAGAGAATGTTCTCAATTTCAAGACACGATTATGTGAGGATATACAAGGGTGGCAGGAAGGTTCCTCTAATGGCTGGAAGCCATAAGAGCAGCTCCTCTGGGTGCTTGCAGGGAGGACTGGTTGGAGCAGATGAAGTTGTGAGGTTGCATTTTTAATCTTTTGGATTTTAACAAAGTTGATCCATACTGGTACACTTAGTGGGATTTGCACAAAGCTGGTTTTATAGTATTCAAGAAACCAATGAACTACAAGACTAAGCTTTAGCCTAGACATTTTAGTTTAACATTTAGTGCGAGACTTTCGAGAGAAGCCCAAAGTTCAACTACTTTCAATGTGTAACCAGGCATAATTTGTGTTCTAACAATTCTGATGCTTTGTTTTTTCTTATGGTGTGAAATCAGGAAAATAATCATTCATTTTAAGCTCATCAAATCCTAGGTGAAGGAATTATTTTGCAAGAACATTTTTTAAATAGGCACCTGAAGATACAAGACGAGGGTTGTTGACCCAAAGGTCATAACTTTTTCAACCAAGAACACGAAAATGGTACCAGTACTGATTTCTTTTTATGCTGTTCCTAGAAAGAGACTGCTGGGAGGAAGCAATGAAGACAAACCCTGCATTCAGATTCAGCATTTCATCCAGCATCTCACATCTTCAAACATGGAGATCCCAGGCTATGTTATTTATGGTTCCCTGATGCAAGGAAACCAGTTGTTATCCTTTGTTAATTGGTTTAGAATAAGACAGGTATTTCTGGAACCAGCAACTGCTAACCTTACTTCAGTGAGGAATTTTTCATTTTACCCACAAGTGGAGGGCTCTAAACATAGAGGTAGGTAATACACGGTAGCCAAGGGCAGGATAATCTGTCTAACAGGGCGGATGACATTCTTCCCAATTATTATAAAAGAAAAGACACGATAGGTGTTATGTCAAAGAAGGTCTGGTATTCACTGAACAGGCAAAATTTTATTTAAGAGAAATGTTTCAGCTGTGCCTACAGTGTTTTTTTTTTTTCTATGCTTAGTAAACTGAATAATTTGCTGTCCTACAAAAATATCACCCTATTTATTCACTGTTTTTAGAAGTGGGAAGTGCATCACTGAAGCTAGAGCTTTGCAATGGGTATGACAGTGAAATTCAAAGTAAACAGGTATCACAAAGTCTGGATCGTCAGCGTATGCATACCTGAGACCAATATTGACAAATTGCTCCTAAAAATAAATAAATAAATAATAATAAAACACTGAATCAGCAACATCAGTTCCCTTCTATTCTTCACTGTGTGACCACCCAACTAGACGAGGTCATGTCCCGATGGCATTCAGCCTGTACCAGGGCCATGGCTCCTGGAGCTGGACGTGGCTCAGTTCACATGCACCCAGGTGAGCTGTGTAGCTGCTCAAAGCACTTCCATACCCAGAGGATGGTAAAATTGCAAATGCTCTGAGGGCAAGACCCACTTACAGACTCCCAGCTTCTTCCAAAGCGCTGTAGGAGATTAGAAGCCACCCATCAGATTAACGGGATCAGAGCTACAGAAAACGCTTTATATAATAGTATCATTAATGATTACATCCAGGGTGACTTGAGCCTTCCTAAACCTAATTCCCCACCCCTTCAGTTTTTAGCGAAGTATTTCTATTGTTCTAGTCCCTAAAACTGCTGCTTTAAACAGAGGAGACACCTCCACATGGGGCATGCACAGGCACCCTGAAGAACTGCCCGCATCTCTGGTCTTGCCTCGTCTGAGCAATTTGTCTTGCTGTGGTTTGCAAAGGAGGAAAAGGAAATTGTCTGCTGATTTTATTATCTGTTTATTTCCTTTGGGGATTTGTCTATACGATCCTGCTTAATGTCCATGGGTGGGGAACAAAATATTTAAGTTAGTTAACGATCTTTTTGTCCTGAATTGAATGGGCTTTTATCATCTTTCTCTCATTCTTCCTTCTGGCTCCACCAGGAAAAGGTCCTGGCTGGGAACTCAGGAGGAGCTCCCTGGGAAAAACTGCTCCTCTGCAGGGTAGATAAAACTATTGCCTTAAGGAATGGACAACATAAACGTTAATCTCATGAGATAGGAAACAGGGTCCAAGGTACAAATCCAGTTATAGTACGCCCTTGGGTGTTATCACCCACTTAACCAGCCTTGGTTTTCCACAGGAATTTGGGAATAAAGGAAGCGTTTTATGCAGAGCCAGCTGGGCCAGGAAGGGATTTTTGGTTCACCCCGGTGACCACCGTAGCAGTCTCCCTCTGCTCCAGCTTCAGTGTAAGAGAGCCATTTATGCAGTCATTTTGGGTTTGCATTTCTGTTTCAAAGATACAAGACGGAGGCTCAAAGCCCTCCACAGTCACGATACTTAATGAAGACTCTTTCATGTGAAGTCCTAATCAACAGCTGAATGAACTCCAGTGCTAAAACCATCTCATCTATTTGTTATCCCACGCCTCCAGCTTATCTGTTGTACTTCCCGGGTAATATTCTAGCATCCTCCGGATTGAGGTTATTTTTGTTATGAGCACATTCCTGTTTTTTGTGCAGCATCGGTAATGATGGAGTATCAGCTCCATGACAGGTGCCCCAGGAACCCTATCAGTTACTTTGCCCTTCACACTGCCAATTTTATCATCTCTGAGCCAGATCCTCATGCAATTTCTAATTCCCATCTTCTCCAGCTATTAGCCAACGCACGTAATGCTGCATTACATCTGTACTTTGTTTGAGAAGACTGATCCTAACAGCAGCGATCATCACAGCTGTATGGCATAATGAATCCTCAGGAAACATCTCCCCTTCACTACCAGTTATCATTCTAGTGCATTCTGAAGTGCAGCACATTTTGAGAATATCTGGGCAGCTCCAGGTTACTTCTTTTTCCTCCCTTCCCCTGAAGATGGATCTACTCCAGCTCTCCATGCAGGTGATACCATACCCAGGCTGGATACTCTAACAGCTTCTTCCCATTAAAACCAAGCAATTAAGAACTCCAGGAGAGAGATTACTTGTTTTCTACAATTTGCACACATTTTGTTTTTCCCCACTTCCACATTGCCAAATTATTTCAGTTCACCATCCACCAACGTTGATCATCACCTTTATCAGAAGCGAGAAGCGAGGCGCTGGGTGCAGTTTTGCAATGAAGTCTGGCTCTCTACAATGCAGTTACGCAGTAATTTCATGTTACTTTTTTCCTCTTACTTACACTTTCCAAAAAAAATTTGCAGTTTTTTCAATTGCTGTGAAAGATAACTGGCTTTTAGCCATCCTTAACTCCACCATGACACCCTGTTCTCATTTTCAGTAAGTCAAAACAAAAAGCTGCTCTTCTTTATCAGCCCTTTCAATTTCTTGTTCTATTTCCTAATGTTCTTTTTGTGGTACTAACACTCCTGCAGCTGGCTTTCTCTGGCTTAAGATACAGATCTCTGGCAATTTTAACATGGTCAAATAGTAGAATTCTGTGGCAGAGTTTGAAATATCTTACTCAAAACCACGAGCTCCCCAGTGAAATTATCATTGCTAGTTAGCAACAAAGTAAGAAAATTTCATTGAAATGAAGAACTTCCTTTTATGGAGTCTTAAAACTTGAGTTCAGACTAAAATCAGGATTAGACCTTGAGTTTTTTTTCAATGAGTAGCTCAGATACATGTTGAACCTCTTACAAAAGTCAGCTGTAATTGAGAACTACTTTCTGTTGGCTCCATAG
Source organism: Anser brachyrhynchus (assembly GCF_964034855.1). Taxonomy (NCBI): domain Eukaryota; kingdom Metazoa; phylum Chordata; class Aves; order Anseriformes; family Anatidae; genus Anser; species Anser brachyrhynchus. The sequence goes on from NC_137698.1 coordinate 71,971,099, forward strand.
CTATCGTGCCAAAAACCACTCCTGTCCTCACATCCAAAAACATCAGGGCCCTACAGCTGCCTGCTCCCTCTCGCTGGGCACATGTGCAAGTTGTCTTTCCCTGACTATTTGCCAGAGGGATTTTCTTCTACTTACAGAGCCCACCTGGCCATGAGAAGATGTGTTAGTGAAGAGCTAAGAACAGACCCTGCTGACCGCCTCTGCCCACCCTTGCTCTTTTCCTAAAGCAAACAAAGTTGAGCTGCATTCCTTTTCCAGGCAAGCTTAGTTAACAGAGCCAAGTCTTTACTAAAAATGCTGCCTTCCAGCCTGGCTGGGAGTTATACATATTGCACAACCAACCTGAAGATGAGTCTTTAAAAAACAAAAGGGCAGGGAGATCGCTTTCAGCACTGAACCTGCAGATGCCTCTTGTCATCAAATAAAAACAAGCTGTTCCTGCAGCATTCAATAACCAGAAGAAATGACTCGCAGCTTACTTGATCCAAGGATCAGATAAAGATCAGATTTTATCAGCTGTCCTGTGGATCTGTACTTATTTGGTGCGCTAGTTCAGAAAGCGTGGAGCAGGACAGCTGGAGACAGCATATTGTCACTAATACCTGGTTTTGCCTTTAAAGATGCAGATAACTTGTACCAAATGCTGGAAAGTCATGCCACAGAAGAGCAACTGTTCGGAGCCAGGTAAACCAGGAAAAATGGCCCTCAAGTGGAGTATGTTGGAGAATGCAACCGCAAACTCCGGCCTATGGAGTACAAGATTAAAGCAGGGAAGGCAGGAAGACCCATCGGCCTGCCTTCGGGACAGAGCATGCGTTGCTTTGCAGACTTCGGATAGAGCAGGAAGAAGCAACATGCTGAGCAGAATCTGACACCTCGTTACAGAGCAAGGAAGAACAGCAGAGAGGTGACTACAGCTAGGCCTTACAGGTACTGATGTTCTTACAGCAAGGGACCTCTGTACAATGCTACAGAAGACAAATGTGTATCACAACGCAGCCATGAGTCCCAAAACCTGCCTTGATGAAGTACTTGCTCTAGCTCTCCCAACATACTCTGCCCAGGCTACCTGACACAGGAAAGGAGAAAAAAAGCCATATATATATATATATATATTTTTTTTTTCCCCTCCTCTCAACAATTGTCTGTTAAGAATGTTAAAAAGGCTTTCTTTTGACAGATTACCAACTGTTCCATAACGTTTTCATTCTTCCTCTCCCAAATCAATCCTCTCCCCCTTCCCAAAGTAATCTTACTAATAGAACAGGAACGGATACACTTAGAGTATTAAAAACAAAACAAAACCCAACAACAACAAAACCATACCAGCCCTGGAGTCTATAATACTTCCTGCAAAGTGTTTTGCCTGAACATAGTATCAGCTTCATTATTTCTCACCATAGAAAGTGTTGCCATCTCAGTATCTTGAACCTTCTGTACCCTGATGGGTAATGGAACACTTCAAGCTCAAACACACTGAAGAAACCCATGGGTCAAGTCACCTGCTGTGACAAATAGTACCATTACCTCTCTCCCTGTTTGCGATATTCAAGAACCTTCAGCTCTGACAAGTGATTTGGTCCACAAGAAACAGAAAAAGGCAATTCTCGAGCTCTGTGTAACTACAGAGATAAATCTGTTCTGACCACATCTGGGACAAACCGTTGCCACTCAAACATGAGCACCATAACTAAAATCCAGAGCCTCAAGTCTCACAAAGGCTGGCAAGGCTGAGAAAAGGTCACAGCACTTCCCAGTGTCATAAAGGATAGAGCTCATTTCCAGCTCAGCCAGATCCTGAGAGAAGATAGCATTCACTTTACTAATTAACCTCTTCCATTTCAAAAGGATGCCCTTCATCACACAGGCAGTAACTCGTTCCCTTAAGGAAACAAATGAATTGTCTTAGGTCTTCTGCCTCAGCATATTGCCAGGCATTTAGATGATGCAGGTCACCCATAAAAGAGACTGCGAATGTCATCTAAAGTAGCTGATGGCCATTTTTTGACTGATGTGAAATGCAGGCATCGCTGGTGACACAAGCCATACAATTGGCAGAACAGATCCAGTTTTCAGACAGCAGGATATGACAATATTTGTGGAGTTTCCACGTACGCTGACAGTCAAGTCATATGACTGACTCCTCACCGTAAAATTTGATCTTAGTGCTATATAAGATACTGCTAGAATGGGACAGGTTTTGCAAACCTTTACCCAAACTTTCATCTGTTGAGGAAAACATCTCTGTAACTCTGCCCTACTTTCAGTCTTATACAAATGGTACTTCCAAAACCCTCTTCCCACTGTACACAGAAGCAGGAATCAATGCTGTGTTGACCCAGGATGTTGACAGAACATACCCAAACTATACTTACAGCCAAAAAGATTATGAAATGCAAGCATACACAGGATATCCCCTCTGTTGACACACAAAAATCAAGATGCAGAATAGCAAAGCAGAGTATAAAGTTATTACAATACTGTTTACAGGCAACAAGCTTATACTTGCTGTGAATCCCACGCCACTCTTGGTTTAATGCTTGAAGGCACCAGAGATAAGAGCTCTGAACTAAGACCTCTGCTGGACTCTAAGCTCCAGGCTGCAGAGAGCAGTCAGGGAACACAAACCAGAAATCCAGGCTGCAGCCCAGCAATCCTCCCCTGCAGCCATTTCTGACCCCCATAAAGCTGGAAGGCTTCTGGAGCCGTGCTGGAGGAAGCCAGAGAATGAAAACCAGCCTATAGTGCATTTACTGGACCCCGTCCACAGGGGTCAGCCAGGAGGCTACAGTTGCTTGGAACTAACTGGGCTTGCTGTAGTCAAAGCAGGTGGTTTGACTGCAGATTTCTGATGCGAGCAATGACAGCTAAGAAACAGCTCCTTCTGGAGTGCCTTCTTTCTAAAACACCACTAGGGACATAGCCCTCAGGCTGGCACATGGCCTGCTGAAATATTTTCTGTAAATGGAGGCTCTCCTATTGCTGGATAGAAGCTCTCCTCCCCTCGCTTCCCAAACTAGTTTTATGGAAGTGTGGATTTCTGAGGAAACCACAGTTCTAACTAGCACTTAACGAAGCAAAAGCAACAATTTCCATGCCTACAATTGTTAGGCAGTTACCATCTGCATTTCCCCAGGACTTACTAAAAAATTAAATAAAAAAAATCAACCCCTTCCTCCCTGCTTTGGGCTTCTATGCATTTCTGCAAAGCAGGGAGAAGTGAGGTTGCCATTCTTAAAAGTTCTCCTTGCCCTTCTCCTGCTATGATGCTGCGCAGAGTCAACCAAAGGAAAAATGGATGCTGCTCCATTCGGATTTCAGCGATGCTGCTCCCCAGGGCACATTTGAGTTGATGATGCTTCTGCTCTTGCATCAACAGGAAGGAAGAAATCAGTTAGTGCTTAACTGATAGCCAATTACTCCAGTTACTGATGCAAGCTCCCATCATCTGTCTCCATCTAAGAAGAAAAACAAAGCAGGAGTCACCTGTATCTGCCACTTCAGAAAATGAAGAGGGAAACAAGACACTTCCAGCAGCAAGCGCAAGAAAATCTGCTCTCCGCCAAACTGACAGCTCTGCAATGTTCCAGATCTACCAGTTCTGAAGCATCAATAATGTATGCTTATTGAAAAGGGGACCTTTGAAGACATACCTTACTGGAGGTATTTACAGATTCAGAGTAGCAGACACATACAATCTGTTTATATTTTTGTAATCTATAAGTAAAATTGTGGTCTTTCCAGTATTCGTTGTAGCTTTCTTTAAAGCACTCAGTGATGCATCAAAACCTCATATCTAGCATCTCCCACAAAATTATTTTAACAGAAGATCTCCAGGACATTAGGGAATCTTGTAGGAAGTGACAGAATTGACAGGAATGTAGACTACGGTGTATGGTTCATGAAGAGTTTAAACCAAAAATAGATATTTGACTGAGGTGCACTTATTTATAATTTATCTTGCAGAACAGTAAAAGACACATGGCAGTTGTATTCATTTGGAGACCCTTATAAAGATTTTTTTTTTTTTTATGTTTAAATACAAAGCAACTTTCTTATTTTATATAATCAAGGAATGGAAAACAATTTTTATTAACATGTTTTACATTTACAATCTTTTATTAGCTAATCAACATCAACATGCAAAAATAAGCGCTAAATACAAACCTCTACAATATGGTTTTGTTTAAACTACAATGGTTTAATTCTTTTCAAAAGTCATAAGGATGTGTTCTGTAGTCAGTAAAATTGAACTATTAGTTTCAGTAATGAATACTATTTAGACCCTAAAATTATGTAATCATCCTGCAAGGCATCTTCAGAAAACTTCGCCCAACACTTAAGAATACCAGCTCATTTTCATGTGAGTACATTCTCAAAGCAAGAAATAAGGCAGTAGCACTAATGATTTCATATTGAACCCTATGCACATAACTAATAACTTTAGAAGGACTTTAACACTATGGTAGACTGGAAAAAGAACATTTAAACAAGCATTGGATTTTGCCTGAAATGTTCTCGGTTCCTCTTGATACTTATGCAACCTCCTTAAAATATTTGGGTTTGGAAAAAGACTTCATACTCCTTCAAACCAGTCCCTAGTTGATCCTCCAGAGAAGCCAGTCTTGTGTCAATGACATCAACATCTTCCCATGGAAATAAGTTACATGATTCATGTTCATGATTATTCACGTTCATGATTACTTCACGAGAGGATCATAAAGAAGGCAAAGAGGAGCTTAAAGGAGAACATATTTGTGGTACTGAAATCTTTCATAACAAAAGGGTCTTGGACAATTGTGAAGAAGAGGGAAGAAAAATGGATTTAGTTTCAAATCTGTTGCAACTTTTCCCCCAGTGCAAGTGTCCATCTTTAAAGAAAGTTATCCTTTAGAAGATGAAAGTACTTTTGAGAAGAGTCCAATTTTTGACCTTATGTTACAAAACCTTAACAATCAAAATTTGTTTTTGTTTTTATTCAAGTACAAACTTAAGTCATAATTCCTCTCTCTTTTTTTTTTTTTTAAACGAGTGTTTATTGTTGCTCATTGATCTTTGGTCGCAAGAAACAATTAATGCCACCGACAGGTCTGATCGCCAAGGTGGCAGGTTTTGCTTCTTTGCCACACATTAAGGCCCCCCCCTTTACAGGGTATGCCAAGATACACTGTGTCAAAATTCCAGCGGCACTTCAACGTGTGTTTTACGGACCTACATGATGTAGACTTTCTCAGCTTGTGAGAAGTTGAAGACTTCTTTGGTTCTTGGGCAAATTACTTTGTCATCTTGACGAATAGAAAGCAGAGACTAGAAAAGAGTGAAATCAAAAGATAACATTCACAACAGAAAACCAAAACATCAGTAATTCAAAACATTACTTAACTGTTTAGTAAGTAACATAGTAAAAAAAGTTATACCCTGAGGTCAAAATATCTTTGTCCACAAAAGTTACTTACTCTGTATTAACACACTCCAGAAGAGAAAATTTCCATTGCCATTTGATATCATGCTATCAACTCCTGCATTCAATCATACATTAGTTTCTTTAAAAAACAATTTTATCACATATAGTCCCTTAAAAATTACTGTTAAAAGTTACGTATCTTCTGCTAATAGAGATGATGCTTCCGTCTGCCAAACAAAGTTTAAAAGCTTATTTTTATTAGGAAGTTCCTGTGACCACGTCAGAAAGTCATTGATATCAACACTTACATTGTATCCATAGACATATCCATTTGGTAACATCATAGGAGGATTATTTTCATTCATTACATCCCCCGAAATCTTGCAGACTAGTCGGGAGTTGGCACAATGTGCCATAGGCAGAGGCTGAGCCAGCTTGTTCAGGGATTTGCTACACACAGGGCAGTCTGGGTTTTTTGAACTCCCGTCCTCTTTATAACACTGTCTATTTAACAGCAAGTTAAGGCACAACCAAAGAATGCAACATGAATTAGTTCAATTAAATACATTAGAAAGGCAGTAAATTGTGCAATATAACATAGGTTATAGAATGTACTTAACTATTCAAGTTTAATATATACATATAAAAATCAAGTGCTTGGTTTCAAAAAAACAAGAGAGCGCAAAAAGTACCAGCCACACTCCACAGGTTAACTTCCCACTCCAAAGCATGTCAGTAGCATCAGTACTTCTCTAATACACCAGAGTGTGTAGGAAACCTCAGTTTCCAAGGATGCAGGATATATTTGAATATTCATATCAAAACCAAACAGGATAAATTTGTAAGTATTTTTAAGAAATCATAGTTCTGATCCAGCTCACCAACCTTTGCAAGTATATTATCTTAGGACAGATGGAAAGATGGCCTAGTATGAAAACAGCATAGATTGCACTTAATTTTTTTTTCCCACCTCCACTACCCCCTTTCTTTAACCTGTAAGGCCATTTATTACCATCTGCCCTTAATTTAATAGAGGCCAATTCATACTTCACTTAAACTCATGAATAAAAATATTTAAATGCCAGATTTCCCCTTTGAGTTCTCTGAAAAGCATTTGTAGAAGGAAAACCATTTCTGTGCTTGCCGGCAGTATGTGCATTAAAGGATACGGTGTTTTTATAGCTGAAAGGCCTGCCTGGAGTGTTATAGTAAAAACAGAATTGTTTCCCAGCTGATGTAGTCTGTAGTTATCATATCTAAACTGCTGGATCAGCATTCTCCATCGAGCAGGGTCCAAGAGATCCTGTTAAAAATACACCACAGCTATAAGTTGTTTTTAATCTTGTTGTCCTGAAAGGGGTAAATTGTACAGAACTCACTAGACTGAATCCATTACGAACTAAAAGTATACACGTTAATGCACAGCATGAGGGTACTTGTTTAGAAAGGACCTTTTAACAATAACTTTTAGAAATTTAAATCGATTATTACATAAAATAGATGACTGATATTCCACCTCCAAACTTACTTTTCATATTTATGCACGAGCTTCTAATGCCATCAGATCTTAGCTCAAGGAAAATGCTTTAGCTTTTACAGCAAACACAACTATGTTTAAATTAAATGATTCTGCGATAAGCGTTCTGTACCTATGCTCTTTGCTCTATCAAAAGCGATCTAATTGCAGATTTAAGTGTTATATCCACCCTCCCCCACTTCCCCATCTATCCAGTGCTCTAATTAAGGTACGTAAATCCCAGTAAGGCTTTTCTTTTTTCCTTTCTAGAACGCCAGTCTACTTATGAAGCAACATTAGCATGCGGATGTTTGTTCTACAGCCTCTGCACCAACATCATACTGGGCAAACATCTGTTGAATAATTAGAAGCTTTCTTATTTTTTACCTCAACTCAGGCTAATTCTACTGATACCTCTTTGTGATGTACTATATATATATACACACACACATATACATATATATATATATATATATTTACAGAACTTCATATCACTTCTGAGGGGAAGAAGGGTTTTAAATCGAAGAGCTGGCACAACTCCAGGTTAGAGGATGCTATGCATTTAAGGACAGAATTAATACATATTGTAATACTGAGAATTACCCTAAAGAACGGGGAATGGTAGCTAATGTAACTTATATTTAAAAAACAAACAAAACAAAACAAAAACAAAAAAAAGCCCACAGAGTCACGTAGGAAGTGCAGACTGAAGATATACTTGTGATATTTCCTATATACAGGTAAAGACCTTCTCCTTTCCTCCTTCATATCCATAACCTGCAGTTTTTGTTATGAGAAATGGCAGTGCTGACCACTCTTAGAAATAAGCTCAATATTATCAACTGCACATTCTACACTTGGAGGCAGCTAGAAGAAACAGTATTTTTAGTTTATTAAGCATGTTTTTAAAGAAAGTTATTTGAAGACTTAATGACAGACAACACACAGAGAAAGCAGCAGCGAATTCAAAACACGTTATACCAAAAGTCACTAGGCAGTGACATCACTGTGATGCAGACATCAGTCTTCACGCTTCACTCTGTACCACCTCAGCCCTCTCTACCTCTCCTTAGTTTGCTGCTCATGCAAGAAAAGAGACTGAAGAAGGATGGACTCCAGCACCACCTTCTCTTGTAACCTGTACTCTTGAATTCCCCCACCCTAGAAAGATCAGACTGGCATGAAATTATATATATATATAATATATATATAAATAAAAAGGTATTTTATGAATAAGTCTTTCATTGTTATTTTAAAGTTACATGTTAAAAGAACTACATTTGAAAGAAACTTAGGAAATATGTTGCAGAACTGCAAAAGGCCAGCTTTTAGGTAAGTGCTAGAGTGGACTTGGAATGACCTAAGCACAGAAATTTCTCCATCCCTTCTGTAACTAAGAACAGAGCTACCTGAATAGTGTGGAGAACTGGTTTACATATAACTTTTAAGTGTTAATACAGAATGAAATTGTGTCTCCATGAACAGAGGCAAAATGACTATTGGACTGGAGACAGGATCTGCAAAGTTGACATTTTTGGGGTTTTATTTTTATCTAAAGATGTTCCCAGTTTAAAAAAAGGTAGAGAACAGATGCAGCTCAAACCAGTCCTGGTTTGTTTTTCTGACGAGCATTTGGAGAGTGGAACTACACCGAAGATGCAAAACCACCAGGAATAGTAGATGAGAGATAGAAGGAAAATGTCTCTCAGAAACAGTTGGACCAACTGTGGGTCTACAGTGAAAAAAGAAAAACAGCACAAAGGAAGAGGTGACATGACACGAGCAAGCAGCAGAAGAACATTCAGATGTAAATGCATGGGGAAGGAAAGAATCCTGTAGAATCTGTAAGGAAATATTTGCCTGGCTCTAAATGCTCCAAATCTACAAGTAAAACTGAGGCTGAGAACTCATACAGATGTAGGCAAGAGTTAAGGCAAGAAATGTGTATGCACTTAGTAAAGCAAGAAGCATTATTTCTGCCACCAGACTGCATAACTGTTTGCTCTATCAAATGCCCCATCTAGGACCGGAATGTTCCCAGAGTTCTAGCTTTTGTTCTGACCTTAAGGCAATTTCTGAGAAGAGTCTAAATTAGATCCCTAATTAAGAGCAAAAGTACCACAAATGATCAAGAAAATCCTATGACTGAGAGCGTAGGTGATCGGACACAAAAGCAGTCACTAAATGCCCAGATGGAATAATTCTAGCCAGAGCCACACAAGCGTGTTCACAAAATATCAAAAGAAACTAGCTTGTTTTTCCACAACACTAAAATGTCCATCTTTCTACAAGTTTTCCTCAAGTACTAAAAGACAGGACAACAAGCTGGAGAAAGTTCATTTAATTGGTTGTAAAGAACCTTCTTCCCCTGGGTTAACAAAAATCAATTCGTTAGAGATGTCTTTTCATTGATTTAAAAGTAATTCTACTTAAAGCTATTTTAAGGAGCCATTTACGCACACAACTCGCAGTCAACATGCTAAAAGTATCTCCAAACAAGCTTAGACTGATTCTGTTTTATCTAGGTAATTATTAGAGGACCAAAACCATAACTTACATGAACTAGAATTTTTACATCAGATTCATAAAGAATAGTAGGAAATTTGTTCCAAAAGGATGGCTGTATGTGAAACAATACTAGTTTTTTTTGTTGCTCTCTCTCACTGAAACACTCCATCTGAAATCCTCTATTCTGCTTCAAGTGCTGGTTATTTCCTGCCTATTTCTTTAACTAGCAAAGCAATAAAAGCTGCCTTACATCCAGTCTTTTACATCATCTATGTTCTTTTATCAGGATGAGGGGGAATGGGCTAAAGTTGCGCCAGGGGAGGTTTAGGTTGGATATTAGGAAGAACTTCTTTACTGAAAGGGTTGTTAGGCATTGGAATGGGCTGCCTGGGGAAGTGGTTGAGTCACCATCCCTGGAGGTCTTTAAAAGACGTTTAGATGTAGAGCTTAGTGATACGGTTTAGTGGAGGACTTGTTAGTGTTTGGTCAGAGGTTGGACTGGGTGATCGTGGAGGTCTCTTCCAACCTAGACGATTCAGTGATTCTGTGATCATATGTAGAATACAAAATACCAGAATCCTTCTGGGACTCCAGGATTAGCAAAGAAATTGACCTTAATTCTGTTTGTTTTTAAACCATTGATTTCAGCATCAATTGTTTAAAAAACACGTTTATATTGACATTGCCACATATTGGGATGGCACTTCACAGGATTCTTGTCTTGCATTGCCAGCTCTACTCTTGCCTACCTTCTGCCTCCAATACAACATTAAAAGAAATTGAAGAGAATTAGCACGATCACAGAATAAACTTGCTATCTGTAAGAACAGTAACTGCCTATGAATTTCATTTAATTCAAATTCAGATGTAGTTATTACCACTAATACCTATATTAATTTGTATAACTCAAATAAATGAACCCCTTTAAGCATTAGAAACACTCTTTTCAGATCATCCAAATGATCCTTCTTCATGCCAACCACAAGAACATTAATTTGAGTTCAATAAAGAACTACTGCTAGTGTATTAAGGCTACAGCCTAATATCTTTTTTCCTTTTACTTCCCCATCTTCTGTCTCTTGCTGTAGATTTGCATGTCATGTTTCCGGTCCCCAATCTTTAGTGCTGAGATTGTGTTATTATTAAGATCCAACTGCAACTATACAAGTACTATCTGTATTAATATAAAGGCAAGCATTGGTATTAAAATTAAGGACTATAAAGACAGATTTTAAAAAGAAGAACTAAAAAACCTATTTTATATACAGATTATCACTGCATTCTCCTGTGAGGAAAGAATTACAAGTATGTATTATTATTCCGCTCTATCAGTGAATTTCAAGCATAATATTACCTTATAGGGGGAGATATGAGTGTCTGAAGGAAAGGCCAACATTCCCATCACTTGTCGAACCTCATCCAGCTGGCTTCCCTCAGCCTGACTGAAATGCTTCCTTGCATGTCTGAAATACAGAATTTAGACCTTTTAGATACGTTTGCTTCTAAATCAAGTAAATTAATATAGTTAAGTTAGAGTTCAGAGAAAAACTCTAGATTCTACTCCCAATACACAAAATCAAAAACACGGTGCACTTAAGGGCTTTAAAAATGTCCTACAAATGGGAATGCAAGAATGACATAAGCAATTTTGTACTGTAATTTTTTTAGAAACCAGAACTTTCTCCTGTAGCACGAAGTCTAACCTCACCTACACCCAGAATGACGTGTCCGTGACCATTAGAAGAAATGTCTCCATTTATGCAAGCTCAATGCATCACACTCCTTTTGCAAACACTTGCGAAAAGGAATGTGGTCTGATAACCAGGTATTACAAACCAGTAAAAATTTTAAACACTTCTGATTTTATCTTGTTTATACTGACATTTGGGAGAATGCTTGCTTTTGAGTAAGTGATTTTTTGGTACAGGCTAGAAGGCAGTGTCACTTTCTGTACAGACCACTAGAAATTGTAGGGTAATGCAACAAAATAAGCTTCTTAGTAGCAGCTTCTTACTTTTTGCCTGGGAAATGCAAGCGTAACCTATAATCAGTGTGAACTTGTTCTTAAGAGATTCACAAGACTGAAAACTTGGATATTTGAAGGAAGTGACAGAATTACTATCAATATCTTTCAAGCAAAAAAAATCAGGTATTCTACAACACTAATACCAAGAAACTAGAGAATTATCAGATAAGGCTGACTACTCTAAATGCTGTATGGTAACTTCCTTATGAAGTCTTTTTAACATCATCAACTTTCAAGTTGAAGTTTAAGTCCGTGGGAGAACCCTCCAGCCTTTAAACTGGATGATTAGTTCAGCTTTTCTGCCAAAAGCCTGTTTTCAGTGCTGCGCAGACGTTGCATAGTAGCCTGAGTACAGAATCAGCTCTGTATTGAATTTCTGGCATTGCCTAAGTGCAGAAAAGTCTTCTCTGTGCTGTATTTCTCCCTAGTTTGTATTACAGGGAAGCCACAAAGTCATCTCTGAAGCACTCTGGTGAGTGTTTGTTCCTTCTAAACTTGTTAAAAAATCTTTTAAGATCTTTTAGAAAAGTACAAATTGTTTTAGAAGCATATGGTGTTCCTTAATTGTCCAATTCATGGGCTGAGTTTAAAAAAAGAAAGATCTAGATAGAACTTAAAGAGCTGTCTTCCACTCGCTGTGACTGGGTCACCAATACCACGAGAACAGGCTCTTCAGCAGTGTTTCAGAGCTCCTACTTCCTCTCCCACCCAAGGCAGGAAGCAGGGGAAGTTATGCAGGACAGACTGTTTCCACTCAGCTTCCTATTCTGGGTGAGCAATTCAGGAATGTAAATATTGCTCCCCAGGTGATTACTGGTATGAGAGCAGAAGTACAAAATCCGTGGCTTGAGAGCAGAGCCGAGGCAGGGTGAACACGCTGGAAGAGAGCTAAAGCGTTTGTGCAGCCCTGCAGATGAAAGCGAGAGCCATTTAAAGAAAGCTCAGGGAAAGCAAAAATTCAGCCCTACCAGCTGAACTGAATTTTTGTGTGCACACTCATGAGGGAGAAGAAAAGTCATCTTAAAATGATCACCGTGCACTTGTGTTCCGTGATGTTAAACAGAAGCGGTACTTTGGCTTTGCACCATCCTTGTTAGCACTGCGGTCCTCCTCCCTGTCAGGCCTCGACAATTTGCTCTCATATCCCCCTTTTCCAGGAGGACTCTGAGCTGCAACACGCAAAAACTGGCCACACAACGCACGTGTTCAAGAAGGGCTAGAATAAATATTTTGCTGCGTGTATAAAAAACCCCACTACATGGGTGCTAGCCTTTCAAGTGAGAAGTGCTCAGCAACCCAACACTTCAATCGTTTGAAAAATACTGAACAAATTGCGGTGTGGAGGCCTTCTGGGGTTCAGCCAGAAGGAATTAGGTTTTCTAAAGTGACCTTCTGTTAGTTTTCACCTCCTGACTTTCCCTCCTGTCTCTGCCCCTTAAGAAAACAAGGAAGTCTTCCCATAAGGCTTGAGATGCTGATGTCTGGACTGACTTTATCCTCTGACTGCCAGCAAACAGAAGTACAAGTGAAATAAGATAGCCTTTAGAAAGAGAAGCAAGTTTGTTAATTCACAACGCTTTTTTTTTTTTAAAACATTGGGAAGCAAGAAGCAGTACTATGAGTACTTGTGACTGCAGAATGTTTAAATAACGCCTTATTTGCTCTCGTGCCATTCTTTACCCCTTCCCTTTTCATTCTGCTGTTCTTCTCTTCTCTATCCTTATCCAAATGTTATGCTCTTGGACGTGTATATGAACCTCAGAATACTTATTTACAATGATTTTAGCACCACTAGCACATATTAGTCAGTATAGCTACAGCAGTGGGCTACTTTTTTTTTTTTTTAATGATTATCAGTGGACCATCTTTGAAACCACTAACTGAATTCTTGTGACAGATCAAAGTAATAGGCAGGAAGTTTTTTCCTTTCCTCAAATCCCAGAGCGATTCTGTAAACTCTGCAGAGACAAAGTCGTCTTCTGTTTGTTTGAAATTGCAACGCCTCCTTGGGCTGGAGAAACAGCTAATGGTGTACTTGACAAATCCAAAAAGGAAAGGGTATTTATGAAGACTAAGACTTATAGTCTGTCTTGTAAGTGTCCAGTGATTTTTAAAAAGCTTTTAAGCTATGGAATGTGTGAGCATCTCTAGATGCCTGAATACTTGAATTAAAGTATTTATCAGGAAGAATCAATAACTGAACACAAACATAGGGTGTTTTCAAGGAAGGACTTGTTCTTTCTGCTCAGTCTTTTTGACCCACGCCTGAACGCCCATATCTCAGAGACCATCGTGACTACTAGCAAAATTTATAATCAAAGCACTCAAAAGTATTTTTTAATTGGTAATTATTTTTATGCAACTGTTCAAACCCCATCCCCTCTCCTTTCAAGGAGATGGAGATGAAGGAACAAACTGTGTATATACACTCTTGCACGAGGTAAGTAGACTGAAATTTAATAGACTGTGGCCGTTTTCTCCTTCTCTGTACATCACCAGCTTTTTTTTCTTATTATTATTACTACTTTTCTCCTTTATGTCCTAAGAAAAAGAGTGCAGGATGTTTTGTTAAGCCTTGGCTAAGAATGTGCATCTCTAGCCTCCCATGAAAGGAAAGTAGCAGAATGCTCTCAGATTTTCCCACCTGAGGTTAGTGACAGCCCTGAAAGCGTGCAATTAGCATCATCAGCCATCCGCTGCTACCGCAATATGTACGAGCTTTCCAAAAACTTGGAGAGACCGTAGGAGTTAAAGGCTGATCATACGAGGCTACAAAAAACTTTGTGATGTACTTAAGCAGAAGTGATTTACTCTTTGTATTAAAGTAGTAGTTTTTGTACATTCGCAAAACAAACTCTCTCAAGACCACTCTGCTAAGCTACCTTAGAGCAAGGTCGGTTTGTACATATATTCTAAAAAGCTACAGAAATTCAAACACTTATTATATAAAACATATATTTTTAAGGCTCACATCCATTTTATCCTAAAAGCAGGATGCCACTTCAGAGGTTCTCAGCAGGCAGTAAGCAAAGCTTTCAAACTTATTTAAACACCAGCTGCGTTTCAACAAAATGTCAGCTCTCCCGAGTTCCACTCATACAGGAAACTACTTGGTAAACAGCCTCTTTCTCTGCTTTCTAATGGATGCCTGACCTATTTATTGCACCTCGGACACAATACTGAAAGAATCCCGCTGCAGGCACTTAACAGAAGCAGGCTAATAAAAACACCAGTTGCAACAGTTTGCTATAAGCAGCAAGATTTATGCTACCCCTTTCTAAAATATATATTGCCTTACTCGTTAGGCGTTTATTTTGAAACAAAGTAGAACGTAATGGCAAAAGCTAACGTTTTTTAGCCATGTTCTTTAAAAGGACAGCATTGAGAAGCTGAACTCAAAGTACAAAATTATCAAAACTTATCCTGTTAAAGAGTGAACTGAGAAGGCCTTCAGCAGCTCCTTTTACATTTATGAGAAGTTAAAAAGTTAAAGCAGCATTATTACCACTGGTAAGTTATAACTGCCAAGTACAAAATATACAGGGACCCTGAATTTCAATAGATGTGTGGAATATATGTGCCTTATCCCTACTGACACAATATATGGAGATTTATTTGCAATGTAGGTAGGACCTGTAGGTTTTAAATCTCAGGAGGACCTAGATATGTTTTAATAGACATTTGGAAAGAAAGCCCCAAAGGTAAAGAGGAGGAGCCATAAAACAATAAAAGCCTATGCTAGTACAAATTATCCCATGTCAAGAGCAATGGGTCCTAAAATGCTGAGGGTGACAACTAGCAAATTTTTACTATTTCTATAAGGAAAAAGAAACAGAAGGAAACAAATTTTCAGTAAACATATAATACGGAATGACCTTAATTCTTTGTCCTAATTCTCAGCCCATCTCCTTATTTCAGCTCTGGTTTCCAAGCTACATAAGGAAGTCGCAGCTCAAAGAAAACAGTTTTTAGAGCATGGACTATTTATTGTTAAGATGCATGACTGCACATTTGGCAAAGAGGCAAAAAGAGAGTAAAGCTAAAGGCACAGACGCACAGTATTCACTGGATAAAGAGCACAATAGGCTTCAGAAAACAGACCAAGCAGTTGAGTCTCTCACCCTTTTCATCTGTACCTGACTTAATTCCTTAGGATCGAGAGCTCTACCAAAGGGTATGCGCACACCTCTAAGTGACAGCACGTAGGTCCTCCCCTCCAAATTATTAACATGCTAAAATTAGCTGCAGTTTTATCAGATTGCACGTTTGGGTGCGACCAAAACAATGATCGTTTAGGTGCAAGTAGGGCAAAGTAGTAATGATGTGAGGTAGCTGAAAGCAAACACGAGGTATGAACAAAATTAGAAGTAACAATCCGTAATAACCCCTTAAAAATAAAAGGCAAGTCATTTTGGTGTAGGTGTTAGCATTAGACTGACCTCTCAAAGTTGTACTGCGTTTTCCTTTTTTCATTTTTAAACTAAGATTCTCTCACCCATTTTATTAAAACAAAGTCATCTGGTTCACCGTGCAGGGGAATTTCTCCATCTAAAGCAGACAACTGAGCTAGAACGCTTTCAGTCTATGGTTATGTTATGATACTTGATACGTTTCCTATAGCTCTGCACTCTTCTGACCAAAAAGGAGCTTTTCCACAAAATACAAGCCTCCTGCCGGCTTCCATTTCTAGCACAGCTTTAAAGGCAGTAAGATTTGCAAATCCCTTAACATCAAACTTCATGGAAATGTTCAGGTACAACAGTGTTATCATCCTGATGCATTAAAGCATCAAGTCTGGCCATTAAAACTTGTCATTTCACCCTAGGTTTAAAAGTTCTTATAAACCAGAACCTGCTGTGACTTCCTTTTCCCCCTTTGTCTGTGTCTAAGCTCCAGTAGCTCTGCCACCTGCATCATATTTTATGGTGCTGGCAAGATCACTGCTTTTAAGAATTATCAACACATTTTATAGTCCCACTACCAAACTTCCACTCATTTCAGCAGAACTGGTTTCCTGCGTTATCCTGGGGTGTTAGTGGTCCTGATTTTTAGGGTTTAGCAATAACTTAAAAGCATAAATTGCCTTATGTGCTGAAATTGCCAGGAAGATCATCTTAATGGTTGAAGTCAGATTGTGATTACGTCTAACTAGTTCTCTGACTCATTCACATCACCTTGGGCAGTGTTGTTGTCTTGTTCTCAAAGTCCTAACACTGAATAAGTTCAAAAGAGCTAAAAAAGGATATTGAGTTTGTTCCTTTATTCGGGACTAAGGGAAGGGAGTGGGAGAGGATAACATAGCTTGTTATCCTCACATAACAGTACAGAGTTGTATGAAACGTTAAGTATGAGATAGGCATGTCATTAACCTTTTAGTATTTTTATGATAAAATTTTAGTATTTTTATGATAAAATTGCAATGAATTCCTATAAGAAGCTAGCTGTACCTCTTGAAAATGAGTTTAAGGTAAATATGTTCATTACACATCACCAGCATACACAGTTGTTTTATAAACAGATAGCTTCCTAGCCCTTGATTGAGGAGTAAAAAAGATGCAGAGTTTAAATGACAACAGTACGTTGTTAAAAAGGTACGGTGTCATTCCACCTTCAAAAAATTCAACCCCAACTTAAATGCAAAACCTGATCACAACAGTGCTAGCAAGATCCTTTGCAGCAGTGGGGCTTCTGGGTATTGCAGTAATAATCACATGTTACTAATGAAATATTATACCATCTTATACCATCTTATTAAGAAATTTGTTTGGTAAGCATCCTAATTTCATACCTCACAGCATCCAGTCTCTTGTTCTGTCGAATGAGTTCAATGAACTCCTGAATCCTTAGGCTGAACTCCAGACAACTCTGAGATTAAAGACAAGACAGGGTCTTAGACGGTGCCACAACTGCACTGCACAGTATGTTAAATACTATGTGTGCACAACAAAGTGTTAATAACATGCAACCTTTTTTCCTTGCTTTTAGGCATTCATGAAATAGTTGAAATGCTGATTTGTGGACAAGACATCAGCACAGAATTCCCTAAAAGCAAACAAAACTCCTCCTGCCTCCTTCAAAATTTCAGTACTTAGCAGGGATAAACTTCTTCCTAATGATTGAAACCATCATTATCTGGGATGCAAGTGAGAATAACAGGCGGCTAGTTTCTTAGTGCTATCTTACAGTCTAAAGTAGCAGACTGAACAGAAGTCTGGGGCTATGTGATAATTTAAACAAGAGAGGTCTGCCCAGAAGACTGCAACGAAGAAACAAGTCTTTGAACCCCTTCTACTAATAAAAAGCAGCACGGAGTTTAGCTTACTGCGATCATCTCTCCCCCTCCCTTTCTTCAAACTTCTATCCTGCTGCTGCTGTCAAACATCTAAAAGCCATGCTGAAGACAAGTTTCAAACAAGAAAACCAAGTGCCATTTACCTGTTTTGGGACAAGGGTAAAATTTGAAGCCTAATGAAGTTGACCGTGTCCCTTTAAATCAAATTCCATCACCAGTTCACAAAATCTATAAAAAACTTTGAATATATGGAATTAAACAGATTCTCCCCACCCGCCCCCCTTAAAAGAACAAGTCACTATGCTTCTTTATAGGGACACAGCCAACTGTTTTATTACCTTAAGAACACAACCAAAACCTAAAGTCCTTTGAATCTTGAAAAGCAACTTTACTCCTTGAGCTACCGTGCCCCATTTGCCAAGTGTATTTTCTCTTCCCCCATGCTTGTAATGAATAGTTGCCTTCTGTTTATTGTCCGTCAGCACAATAATATCAAAATTCCTCAGTGACTTCATGAGGAATTTGAGCAACTCCAAATTTGTATCAGCTAACTGCCTGGGGTGACTAAGGCACATATTTCAGTGATTTGTTTTAAGATCAGAAACGTAGCCATTTGAATGTAAGTGATGCATTGTTACTCGTTAAAATATAGTTGTTTAAGGAACAGAAGAATTATTTTCCATTTACACGTTTTTCTCTACTTGTATGTACATTTAGCAAAGAATAAAAATTTCTTCTCTACTTTACTTGGAATTTTCAAACAGAATTACATTAAAATTCCCTTTTGTTGAGATCCACACAAAAGCCTCATTTAGAATTTTAGCTAAGTTTGTTTCTATTAATAAAATTAATCAAACTTTCAAATGGTTTTAATACCAAATCCTAGGGCTTGATATTTCCTTTAATTATTTCAGCAGCAAAAAACCCACAGCCTAAGAAACAATCTTCAGTCTTTTTTTGTTTGTTTTTAATAAATCTTCAAGTAAGCCACAAGTCAATGGCTCTATCAGTTCTGTAGACAAGTGTAACTGAAAGAAAAGAGTCCTGAACAGTCAGATGATGCACGTATTTCAGCTTTTCATACCTTCAAACAATTCCACAGAAGCTATTCACAAGAGTTCAGATGGCTCACATCTGTAAAGACTACAGAACTACATGCTTTCCCAGGCCAACATCGTTTGATTTTTTGATTTTGCTCACTTTTAGATGGTGGCTTGGGTTTTAGAACATTGACACTGATGAGTAGCTAAGCAACCAGAAACAGAAGAAATGTCTGTGTTTCAGAAAGAAGCATAGGGACTTCTTTTCTTCCAACTCTGATCTCTCACAGCCTTAGATTTTTAAATATCTAAGAGTAGGGCTTGCAGAAATATATATTATTTTTTTTTCCAAGAAGAGGGATGGGGAAGATTTTTCCTTCCTTGTTTGTTGAAGATTGGTGATGAAAAAATAGGACATTCAGATTTTTATTTCTTATATTGCTTAGCATATTAAGATTATAATTTATTTTTTTTCCCCAGCAGCATAATTATGCAATAGTGTTTACATACCAATTCTGGTTTTCCTTTAATGGTTTCCATAACAAGTTCATCACTTTCTTTAGAGTAATCACTGGCCGTTTTCCTTTCGTGTCCCATCTTCAGTTCATTCTCATTTTGACACCCCTGAGTGACACAGAACGTCACTCTTTGCTTACCTTTAACTGCACTTAAACATTTTTGGTTAAAGAAAGCACTTAGTTTTAAAAAAAGACATCTCTGAAGGAGGCAGGGGTTTTGGTTAATATAGTTATAAAACAGATTTCTGCAAGCCCCATAAACGATTACAGGATATTGTAAAATGCAGAATTTAAGGGATAAGGAAATTTAAACCTGCTGCAGGGATGAATATACAGCACGTTCAGGTCACAGTATTCAACGGCAGACAACATAGTGCACTTACTCCTTGATTAGACTTCTATTTTTCAAGAAACTTCAATTTCTTACAGGTTATTTCTTTACTCAAGGCGTTGTGTGTGTGTGTGTGGTTTTTTTTTTTAATGTATACACTTCAAAAATACTAAGACAAATCTGTATTAGATTTCTTTCAGTGATAAGCTTCAGGACATATGTTTACCGATTCATCTCACTCTTAAAATACCTTCATATATAAGCTAGGAATTGTGTTCTCAGCAGGATGCAAGAAGACCTATACACACACAGGCTCACATGCATCAAGATACTAAGCACATTTGCTTTCAGGTTTGGCATTCAAGTGAGCTAGTTTAGCGCCAGTAACCTACACCTTAAAAGATGGATTTTGTACTTACTGTCCTTACTTTTATACAAGGCCTCATTCAAGACCTATAATTTAAACCAAATTGACCGCATCAAATATCCAAGTAGTTTAGAAAACCACTACTTAAGCAAAACATTAACAACACTACATTTTCATACCTTCATTTTCCTGAGCCTGGATTTGTTATCGTGACACCAAGCCAAGCAAGTCATAGTCTCTTGTCTTTCCAATGACTCTTCCACTTCTTTAGCAGTCAAAAACATCTCAATATTTACTAAGTCCTTCAAAAGCAAAGCAAAAGGAAAGTAGGGCTTGTTAAATTGTACTGATACTTTACACAGCAGTCCATGCAACAGAACCAAAAGACAGAGATACAAAAGACATTGTTCTAGAGACCTCTTTTCTAGGACAATACTTCCCTAAAAAAGTACAGATCTCCCAGGTTATCAAATATTTTTTCCCATATATTTTTTCTTTAAAAAAAACATAGATGTTTCCAAATAATGTGAACGAGAGCCATTCTGAATTGGCACCGCCAGAAGTTATTTCCGAGCTGCACAAACACATCATGCTGTGACAGTTCATACTTTGCTGCAGAAAATACACTGTGGGATACCGTAATTCAATACACAAACAGTAATCCAGTACTAAAATATTTGATTAGCACACACTTCAATTTTGAATAAGTTCATTTTTATGTAGACTTCACAGCAAAGTTCTGAAAATTATACAACTGAAATGTTAAGTGACAAACATTGTAGGAGTTGCAGTGAACTAAACCACTCAAATAGGTGGCATTTTCAGCTGTTAGGACAGCTGAAAATACTTAGTCTAAGACCTTCCCATGACAAAGATAAAGAAACAGAAGCAGCAGCAAACTTACCACATTCCCATTTTGCTTTTCATTAGCCAATTTTTCCCTTTAAATAACCCCTATTATTAGGAAAACATACCACATTGCACTAGGTTTGTCAGAATGCTTATTTAGAGAAGTGTAGACATGCTCCATGTATTGCTAAATCACAACATAAGTGGTTAAAAATAAACTTTTCCTAAGGTTTTTCTCTCACATGACTTTAAAAAACAAAATATTAAGGGTATCTCACATGCAACTAGATTTTACAAAATATATGATGACAGCACTGTATCATCAGAAGAATAAAGGGTATCACACAGCTCTAGTGCTATCAGATCCAGGTATGTCAGACTGAAGTCAGACCCCAACTAGTTGCAAGTTTACAGAATTAAATTAAAATTAGACAAATACTGAACCTCCTACCCCCTTAACCTTTTTTTTTTTTTTTTAAATCAATGCCTTCTCAAATCAACTGGAAGAATGGCAGTTGACTCCATAAAAAAATATCATTTTGCTTTTTGATAGTTCGAAGCACTTCCAATTATATTCTCAGGTTAAAAAAGTGCATTGTTCCCATGCCTGATAATATGACCACCTAAAAACCTCTTGCCCATGTAACTCATCTGTGTAAGTAATTTGATATGTGATGCCACCACATTCATTATCTTGTCTACATATTTTTCCATACAACTCTGAATGGAAAGACAACTCAAGTTAAAAATAACATCTTCATACACCTCCCCACACTTATTTGTGCTATATGCATCCCCTTAATGAGCAGCATTGGATTTTACACTAAAACAAAAACATTTTCATCTACTTTTTTTTTTTTTTTAAAAAAAAAGATCTGGATATGCTATGCAGATGATAAATCACTGGTTTGTTAATAAATCACTGATCTGTTAGCCTTTCGTAGCTTAAGCTTCATCAAAAAAACAAGTTTTATTTTTTTAAGAAGCATATGGGCAGCATTTTAGGTCAATGAGCTAGTGAGAGAATCCCAACTGAATGCATTTATCCATGAGGTGTTAGTATGGCAATCCTCAGCTATGAGACGAAAAGACTGTAGTTGCTGCTGAGGCAGAAAAAAAAATCCCTTGTAAGCAAGAAGAATTCCTACATTCCTTTTGCAAATTCAAAATAAAAAGGTTCTATTTGGTACAGAAATGCTAATTAGACTTGTGTTTGCCAAAAGAAGTCAAAGCTTGGCAGTCATCTCCATTAAATAGACAGTATGTATCCAGAAAACAGAGGAGAACATTTTTAATTAAAAGATTTCCTTTCAGAACTACAATCACATTTGAATTGCACCAATAAACAGATTTTTCTTCTCTGCTGACTAAATAGAAAGTTAGGGAACAATCTCAAAAAGGCATTAAGAAGTCCATCTGTAGGGAAAGAAACAGCTCATGCAGCTGATAACAAGTAGTTAAGCCTTAATCATGCAGATTGATAGAAGGAAATACTAAGATACAATCGCGCAATAAACCTTCGGAAAAACCTGCACATGCTCTTGTGACCTGTGTTTTTGGGTTTTGCTTTCTTTCGTTATTTCTAATCTGATCACAATTCCCTGTTTTGGTTGTGCCTACTCTTCATGCTTCCCCACAGTGTATTTCATTAGCTAGGACTAAGGAAATGGAAGGAATGAGTATCAAGAGCATTTGACTTCATTAGAAACAGCACAGCTCTTCCACGCCAGGCAGTACCACACTCTTTGGAGAACTCCTTGCGTCCCACGTCGCGTACAGGTGAGTACATCTACCCATCATCCTGTGCTCTGCTCCATTTACATACATATAGCTTTTGAAACATCACTGCTTTTTTAAGTTGCAAGTGCCTACAGGGAGGGAGGCTACCAGCCCTATGATGCTGCACAGAACTCCAATAATTAAGGTATAAAACACTCTGAAGAACGAGGAGTCCTTTACTCTGATTATTACTACCTATACCCCTGGCCAACATAAAAGCTACAGCCCTACATTGCATTTCTATTTTCTTTTCCTTTGTAAGAACATCCCAAGCATGTATGTGCACGTCCCCTCCTTGGAGCACATCTTGGGCTCCGATCACCGCAAGCAGGAGATGATCTGGGTTCAGCTTGGAGCTTCTCACTCCTCGTTTCTCTGCTGAGCAGTGCCCTACTTTCAGGAGACTCCAACACCTGCCCTGTCCGGAGGGACAGGCTGCAGCAAACACTCGTTAGTTAGTGGATATCAAACGGCCACCACTGGAAGCATCTACTGAAGCTTTTTCTCCATGGAGGGGGTGTT
Source organism: Anser brachyrhynchus (assembly GCF_964034855.1). Lineage (NCBI taxonomy): Eukaryota > Metazoa > Chordata > Aves > Anseriformes > Anatidae > Anser > Anser brachyrhynchus. Next base: position 71,994,251 of record NC_137698.1, read on the forward strand.
TAGAATTAAGCTCACATCAGCTGGAGGACAAACCTGCAGGAAGCCAGGCTCCACAAGTTCAAGAAATCATTGAGTAACTGCCTTGGGATGGAAAATAATCACCAATTTCAACACCAGTTTCAGGCATCAGAACTAAGTGGAACATGAAAGCGGGCTCAGTTTCATGAATTCACATGGCTGTACTAGAAAAAAGTGATTCACAAAAATACAGTGAACGGTATATGAAGAATAACAGATGTGAAGTGAAACGGTGCGTACAAAAGGTAGTAGGATAATTTGTTTTTAACCGGTGGCTATTTTCACTTCACATAAATTTGAAATTAAAAACAGCTATATGTCTATAACAAAGTTGTGAACCAAGTAAGAAACTAGTAACCACATAGTGAAGTGTGGACTACTTTCAATTTAAACCTAAATAAGGTTTGTAACGTTAAAAGTCCTATAGTGAATTAGAATTCAGTAATAAATTGGAAATAAAACAGTAGTTACACATACTTAGAGGAATTAAGTACATACAAAAAAGCAGTCGTGCTAAGAATAATGAAAGCCTATCAAACCTGTTCCTCTTCTGCAGGATTTGTGCAACTGCTAACAACGTGCTCTAGTATTTGAGCAAAATTCCTTTACTCCAGAAGACCTTAAGCAAACTTTATTCACCTTACGGTGAACTAACTGCATCTCAGTAGTCAAAGTAAGACAAAGTTCAACAGCAATCACTCCATCCAGGAGTCTTTTACTGACACAAAAGTGACCTCTTCAAGCATGGCAATGCAGGAGCTCCCCTGGGATGTCTTTAGAAAGCTCTTACTTTCTATTTAAAGATCAGCCCAGATGCAGAAACCTTCACCCATTTTTTAGAATGGGAACTTGTTTATCCTCATAGAAGTGAACCATCTTTACATTGTAACCACACACTGAGCACATTAAAGCTTTATAATTAAATTACAAGTTATACATTAGTTTCACAGTCATAACTAAAAGATAGCAACGTTTGTTTCATAGCAAGTAAAATTCTGAACTTCCCTACAATTTTTTGAGAAGCCAGCAATGATTTTCTCTCCAATATGTAAGACTGTTTTGATAAACTCACTCCCAAGTATAAAAACCAAACTCTTCAATAGTTTCAGATCTAGATGCACGGCTTCAAGTTTGCCAAGAAAACTACTCATACATTTCAGCACCAAATATCTCAAAACATCAACTTTGCAGCTGTTCTTACGCCAAAAACAGATTTAAAAAAGAAAAACATTTCTCTGGTAGCAAGACAGCTTTTGCTCAAAGGTTCTGTAGTGTTTATATAAGGGTTTTAGTTTATTTAATACATTTTAAGATTTGGAGCACTCAGGTCAACAGTTATTTATCTCCACTGGTCTCCGCTCCATGCATGAGATGAAGTCATTTATTTTATTTAATCTCCAGCCACAAGTCCAGAAAACTGTCAGGAAAAATGTGTGATAAAGTCTCTTATAATTCACATGAACATTTATAGGTTTTGGAAAAAAAAGAGAAAAAAACATATGGTCATTTCACAAGGCTCAAAACCAAACAGAAAGTACTAATTTATAATAAACAATACTTTATGTTCTCAAATCGCCCTACAAACTGTCCCTCAAAATAAGACAATTCACCTAAAGAGTTAGGCTTATGACAAGATTGAAAAAAAAAAGACTTGATTCAGGTAGAAAAAGGTAGCATTTTGTAGAAAGGAAGTTTAACTTAGTGTAAAAAAGCCAACAACAGTTATTAAATAGGCTATTTGTATAAGACAGGTGAATCATAATATCATATGATAATGTTTTTACATTTTTTGAACATGCAAATTGTTTTTTTAATTGCTTGCTAGCATCAATGCAAAGTTGAAAACAGGCCAGGATGCCTCAAGCTATCAGGGGCTTGATGCCAAGCGTTAATAAGATTGACTACAGATACTACATGCATAAGAGCACCATTCTTATATTAATTTTTTGCTGATGCACTTAAGCATCCAGTAGTACAGTAAACATTCATTTAAACTATGTGTGTACGAAGTACATTAAACACTTGGATCCCTCTAAAACAACAGCTTTAAAAAAGCTGCGTTAACCTTTCAGTGACTGCTCACACACTGAACTACAAAGCCCCAACTTGCAACCTAACCTCCCTTAGAATTGAGGATGCAGTTAGCTATGAAACAGATACAAGTCAAATAATCACAGTATCACAGATTTCTAGGTTGGAAGAGACCTCAAGATCATCGAGTCCAACCTCCGACCTAACACTAAGTACTCCACTAAACCATATCGCTAAGCTCTACATCTAAACGTCTTTTAAAGACCTCCAGGGATGGTGACTCCACCACCTCCCTGGGCAGCCCGTTCCAATGCTTAATAACCCTTTCGGTAAAGAAGTACTTCCTAACATCCAACCTAAAACTCCCCTGTCGCAACTTTCGCCCATTCCCCCTCGTCCTGTCACCAGGCACGTAGGAGAACAGACCAACCCCCACCTCTCTACAGCCTCCTTTAAGGTACCTGTAGAGAGCGATAAGGTCGCCCCTGAGCCTCCTCTTCTCCAGGCTGAACAAGCCCAGCTCCCTCAGCCGCTCCTCGTAAGACTTGTTCTCCAGACCCCTCACCAGCTTGGTCGCCCTTCTCTGGACTCGCTCGAGCACGTCCATGTCCTTCCTGTAGCGAGGGGCCCAAAACTGAACACAGTACTCGAGGTGCGGCCTCACCAGAGCCGAGTACAAGAGCACAATCACTTCCCTAGACCTGCTGGCCACACTGCTTCTTATACAGGCCAGGATGCTGTTGGCCTTCTTGGCCACCTGGGCACACTGCTGGCTCACATTCAGCCGACTATCAACCAATACTCCCAGGTCCCTCTCGGCCAGGCAGCTTTCCAGCCACTCATCTCCCAGCCTGTAGCTCTGCTTGGGGTTGTTGCGCCCCAGGTGCAGGACCCGGCACTTGGCCTTGTTGAACTTCATACAGTTGACCTCAGCCCATCGCTCCAGCCTATCCAGTTGAACAGTTACAAACAAAATGGTTGCATTAGTCTTCCATATTTGTACACTACTTTGTTAAATTTTCCTCTGTGATGAGTACAGAGCAAGTCCAGGGATTACCTAGATGCCACGATTACTGTTGCACAACTTGGGAAGAAGGCAAACAGCTACAAAGGCAGACAACAAGGACCATCTGGGGAAGAAGGAGGTTAGTGTATTTCTGCAACAGGGAATCAGTGAAAACCATGTCAGCCATCAGAAGTAGGGAGACTAGAACAGCCCACAGTGGTGCTGCCTACTTGGAAACGTGTGTGGAAAGAAAAAGTGAATTTCAGGGATAAAATGGGACAGCACAATAGGCTTTGATGGCAGTAAGATGAATTGATCACGGTCTCCGCTCCTTTGTCCCTGTTCTCTCGCCCCCAGTAAGTCTGCTAGTTACAAGAACCGATCCTTCAAAGTAAATTCAGACTATGTAAAAATGACATTGAGATAGAAGGGAGAAAAATAATGAACAATGCTATAGGTGGTAACAAAACAGCAACATCACAGTTAATGAAGTTCATTTAAAAACAAGGCAAATTAACATTAAGAGGCCTCCTTACTCTCTGCTCATAAAATAATGCTGTCTGAAGTTCATTAAGCTACTATTAAGTGTTATAATGCTGCGCATTAACATCACTACAGAAAAAATAAACACAGTAATTGATGGAATGTCCCACTCAAAAGCCAGCTGCAGAACTAGTTGTTTGAAAGAAGCAAGGCGACGGCCAAACCACAGATTCAACAGACAAGCCAGAAAAGTTTGTCTGCAAAGTAAACACAGTACTCCTTGCTGTACATAGTCAAACCTTCGCATGAGAGCATCTTCTGTGACCTCTGTATAGCACAGAGCTTTGAATCTTACCTGGTTATTTGTGACAGGCCCCAGTAACTTACCCCGACTGATTATGGGTTTTTGGCACGAAGAAATGCTGCTACTTCTTCTGGCAAGTGGTTCTAAGAACTAAATCCTGTTCTAACCTTGTGTCTTATTTCAGGTTTGATTTTTTTTTAGAACTTCTGATTCCAAGTACTGTTTTTTCCAAAAGCATTTCTTCACTAGAATAAGCCCTGTGGATTACGACTTTTGCTCCTGTACCCAGCAATTCTCTCAACAAGCCAGTCCCACGCCCGCATGTCGCATTTTTCAATCATCATCTCCCTCCAATTTTTTCCAACAGCTTTACTACGACGCAGTCACCAAAATGCACACATTCTGGTACTGACTGCTGCAGGGCCAAATAAAGAGAAGTGTTTTATCTGCCTACTTTTTGCATCCTGTACTCCTGTCTCTGCAACTTCTGCAGCTCAGCAAATAGCTGCACTTTACCCAGCAGTACACAGTAATAAGTGTCCACACCAGGGTACTGCAACAAAGCCTCCAGACCTTTTAAGATGCATCAGTGGGCAGGAAAAAGCCTCTGGTCACAGCTTTACTTTGACTGTTTTCTGTAGTAGGCTCTTGTGGTAGAGGAAAGAAGACTAATCCTTTGCCAGGTGAGCATGAGCCCTGCAGCTCTTGTCCAAGCAGGATCAGTCTGTACCAGCAGCTATGAATTTTCTGACAAATAATGAACTCCTGTCACTGGAACAGTAATAGGAGAAAGCGTGACATGTAGAGTAACATCTACATTTTTAAGGAAATGTCTGGCAGGAAGAATGTACAATGAGAGAAGTCTAACACACCTAGACAATCTCCATTTGATAACTTGATAAAATTTCAGTTCAAGATCTTGAGTGACAGTACATTGTGCTAGCCTTTCAGACTAAGTATTTTGTACTAAAATAGCTGCTAGATATACTTACTATTAACTAACCCATTTGTCTAAAAGATGACTAAAAAAACAGACACTCAGCATCACCGCATACTTCACATTGCTGGCTTTGAAGTGTCAAATGATTTGTAATGAGAAAGTTTGTTATTTTGGATCAATCTCGCCTATTTCACATTTACATAATTCTAATTCCCACAGATGCTTGAGACAAACAGCAGATGTAAGGCTGTGCAGGAATTACAGCACTTTGAAATTCAGATGAACACACCCAAACACTCATTATATCAATCTACCGAAAGTTGCTATGCCTACACTAAAAACATTTAAAGGAGCTTCTGAGTTGCTCATAGCCTAGTGCTTTAAGGTGACATCCTGGCCAGTTCAGCGACTCTTTTACAGGTAGCAGTCCCAAATCTCCCTAGTGTGGAGTTGCAGGAGAGGGACACAATAACTGGCTTCAGACAAAGCCATTTAATGGCTTTTGCCATTCTGCACTTAGAAATTCAGGTTGTCTATGTCCTGCATGACAGTGAAACAAATAATATGTGCAAGTATTATGCTGACTTTTATTCACCTATTTAAAATGAAAGCGTTATGAATATAAACTTCTTTTGATGAATTAATACATACTCAAGAGTTTGCTTACAAGCCATTCCTGAACTACGTACCTTAAAGATTTCTAAGGGTGCAGCTGTATGAACTTTTAACTTTAACATCATACAGCCTCCTCCATTCAAACTTTGGTATTCCTAAACACTGCTACAGTGAGAAATACACATAAATCACATCATTATTACTGATATCCATCCTACTCCAGTAAAAAGCTTACTGATCCAATGTTTTTGAACTGTATTATGTTTCTCATTTGTTGTGACCATTTCTGACTTGAATTTCACTCTTACTTTACCTAACCATATAAATTAAATGGGAACAGCCATTTCAGGCTTTTGGGGTGAAGACTGGTAGAAAAGCAACTGTACCAAACAACATTTACTTCTTACCTGCGTATATACTATCAGTCTATGGCAATACTCCGTTCTCCTCATTCAGAAAGTGGAAGGCAGCTTTAGCAGTGCAAGGATGCCCAAGGGAGCAGAGATCAGCCTCCAGAAGAACAGACAGGTTACCTGCACGTTGCTCCTGGTGTGTACATCTGCCTGCAGTTCGCTGCCCACAGCATGATGCCGTTATCCTGCTCGTGAGCAAGAACACCAGCTATTCGTGGTCAAATATGCAACTGTCAGACCAGAGGTGCAGACAATTGGTTTCTTAAATATGAAACTTCCTTTAAAAATTCAGATAGCTCTAAATTCAACACCGTCTGCTCTTTGTCAACAACCAGGAGGCGAGCTTCAAAGCCCTAAACAAACCTAAGCGCCTATCACATTTTGACCAGAAAAGTACTGTTGGAGAGCATTCACTTTTGAGTGAATATTATACTTTCTTATTAAAAGAAGTGCATGCCATTTTAAGTGTGTTTTTTTTTTTTAATATAAAAAAAAAAGTCACCAGGAGGAAGATCAGGTTACTCAGTGAAAGGTTGATTTCACAAGTTGGAGCAAAACCTGATGCTGAAGCTGCATAACACACACAAATCATTTAACAGATCTTCAGCTGAGACTTCAGAAGACAATTTCACAGTTTTGAGGACCTTTTTTAAAAATAAAGTGAGGAGAGAGTCTTTAGCTTTAGGGTGGGGGAAAGGAACAGTGGGATACTTCATGAAGAGATCAGGTACTTGGTCAAGAGCCATGCAACTTGACTGGAAAAATACAAGTTTCTCTTATTCCAAGGGACATCAAAATAAGCTTTCATGACTTGCCTTAACCAAATTAGATGATGGAACACCTGAGTTTGCTGCAGGCATCTTTCCAAATATTCGGAATTGGTTAATCCATTCAAAGTTGTTTCTAAATAATTAAAACCAAAGCTGTATCTATGCACAGAAAGGAGAAAAAACTGGACTAAAATGGAGAGAAGGAAGAACAGAGGATAATCAGCTTTTTGATACAGCGAGTGCTGTCATTTATGCTTATCAAAATCTAATTTAAAAAAAATATTTGCTAAACCAGTTTGAAAGATAAAGTGTTTAAAGAACGGCTTTCACAATGTCTACTCTGCTTTGATATTCTACAGGAGATAACAGTGACCAAAAATTAGTAAATTCTGCAGGAGAAGGAACACATTGAAAGAGAGACAGTGAAGATCTGAATCTCCACTTCAAGAAAATTGGCATCTCCTGTTGTTAATTAGTTTAACACTACTTTAAACATCAAGCAGCCTTTCTAATACAGGCCAACATTTACAACAGTCACAAAACTTTTGAAGTCAGTGACATACTCAGCTTTTTTTCCAATAATTCTCAAAAGCAAAAAACACACTGTGGTATTAATGCAAATGGACAGTCAAGTGTCTTTGAAGGATCACACACCTACTTAATCACTGATTTAAGACCACCAATTTGCAAAACTGATTGGCATGTATAATCTATAAAGCAAGGTCATGTTAAATAGTTTTAAGCCATTAAAAAGTTATTTCAAATTAAGTGCTCTCTTATACCTGCAACTTTACAGTGCCACTGCTCCACCAAGACATACACTCTGAGGTGCAGTAGCTCTTCTGTCCATCAGTTTAAAGATTTTTGAATTGTTTGCTCCCTGACCTAACACAGATACTTGGTTTAAATTTATATAATTTCACGAAAAAATGTGATCGTACAACTTGCACATTATGTGCATTAAGGCAAGGACATTTATTCTAGTATAATAAACTAAGCAAAGACAGAAAGAGGATTTACAGCACATGATAAGAGACTGGTACCTTCAGAATCTAGATTTGTTTTCAGTGGTATTGGCACAATCACTACTGTTATTACATTATCAGCGAACATCACGATCATTTTTTCCTCTACCCTATTGAAAAAGCATCCAATTTAAAAGACAACCACCCCAAAGAACACAAACCAAAAGGTTACATACCTAACTTAACCATAAAGCTTACCCTACAAACAGCAACCAACTTCCTACTGGGACACCACGTTTCTCAAACTAGATTTGCCTACCAAATAATGGCACAGAAATACAATAGCATTTAATGTAGCAGAACATGGAATAGCAAAGTAAGTTAATAGAGAACCAGCTAGCTGAACATATGAATCTGCAAATGAAAATATGCATTTTTATATTGGTGTTGCACTGCAAGGTCACAACAGAGTCAAAATAAGATCATTATAAAGCGTAACAAGCTGATACTGATGAGCTTCATTTATATGCAATAAAAAACCACCCTTAACATCTAGTTTATATCTTCAAACCAAACCATTTTTCACATCATTAGTGAGCCAGAAGACATCAAGAAAAAACCTGCACTAGAATCCCTTCCCCCCTGTATTTATTTTGGCACAAGCGTGACATTTCTGTCCTTGACTGTCAGCTCTCTTATTTTGATTCTCAGATTTTGGTTTACTTTCCCAAGCAGCGTTACTGTTCCTTAAAGACGTAACTCACACCGTGCATGTTAGTAGTTTATTTCTGTGGTAACATATAACATTATACTTTATATATGCTGTACACCAAAACTTATTTCTACCTGGAACTAGTTAATGGTGGTATTTACACTTCCTTATGATTTTCACAGAGCACTCCTTTTCATAGCTGTTTGCTTCTTAGCTTATAACCACAACTCTTAAGTGCTTACCTTCCATGACAAGAAGTCAAGAATATCATTCTTGTTAAGATACTTAATTTGGAAAGCGGACTAGAATTTGCCTTAGCTCATCAATAATTATTAATATTGGACACCATGGTGCATAGTGAATCTCCACGCAAGCTGTCTGTTGCTATTTATTGGTAAATATATGACTGATTGTATAGCTTGCTACTGGCCACTGGCGCAGAATAACTTCTGAACTGTTTCCACCCATGAAGTACCTTGGCAGCTCTGCAGGTCTCTTAGCGTTCAGAAGCCATGCAAGGAACTTAAAACACGCAGGCTGAAACTTGTTCCCAAGACTGGTCTAACAGCTACTGAGAGATCCTGCTTAATGTAGGATCCACCAGCTGCAACCGAAAGGGGGAAAGTTCTTTCCTTCAGCCTTTCAAAACAGTGGCAGTGTTTTCAGCCATTTGGCCTGCAATCATAGAAACAACCCCAGAATATTCAAGGTTGGAATTTCTGGACGTTTTGTCCAATTCCCTTGCTCAAAGTAGGGTTGACAGAAGCGATTACTCAGGACTGTGCCCAGGCCAGTCTGGTCTTGAACATCTCCAAGGACAGAGAGACTCCACACCCCAGCACGTCTGCTGGGGAGCCCAGAACTAGATGCAGGACACCAGACGGGTCTAACCAGTGTTGGAGAGGATGGAGCACCACTCTGCACACCTGCTGACATGCTCATCCCAAGGCAACCCCGAGTGCTCTTGACTCTTCTTTGCCACAAGGGTGCATTGCTTGGTTATGTTCATTTGTCCACCAGCCTCACCTCTCGTTCCCTTCCTTTTCTTCAAAGCTGTCTTCCAGTCAGTCAGCCCTCAGCACGTTCTGGTGTCTGGAGTTATTCTTCCTTAGGTGCAGGGCTCTTGCTTTCCTTTGCTGAACTTCATGAGGTTCCCATTTGCTCGTTTCTCCAGCCATTTGAGGTGCCTCTGAGGGCACCACAACCCTCTGCTGTATCACTCACACACCCTGGTTTTTATCACCTGCAGACTTCCTGAAGACACTCTGTTCCACCAGCTAGGTCATTAACAATGATGTCGAACAGGTCTGGATCAAGTAGTGACTGGGCTACAACACTCATGACTGGCCTCCAGCTGGACTTTTTTTTTTTACCCCTTCCACAAAAACAAAAGGTTTGTTCCTCCCCCATCTCCTCCACAATCCTTTGATCCTAAGTATTGTGCTAAAAGGACCTACCCTTCATCAACTTCTAACAGTTCAGGATTTGAGGAAACTCAAGTGCTGCCTCTCAGAACGTGCCAAAAAAAAAAAAGTCAAGCACAAAGCTGAACTTTCAGAAAAGAAGAAATGTTGCTCTTAATTATGCAGATTTTGTGGTCCCTTTTCCAAGTTCCTGCTTAGGGTACGGAACCTACTCAGTGGAAACAAGATTGTCTTGATGTATCAAAAAAATCAGGTAACAGAGGTAACCAGATTCACTACACAGAATAGCAATCCTGAAGCCAGCAGTGGTAGAGACATTTATCAAAATTACAGTTAAGACTACGGTAAACAGAAAGATATTACTTTGGATGAAGGAAAAATACCATGGTATTTTGTAATCTCCACAGTAGAGCTGCATTATTAAGCATTAGAGAGCGATTCAATGCTCATATCCTTCAGCAAGGGAGGAACAAAGAACAGGGAAGTTGTCTGTTACTAAACCCATAACACCACAAATTCTGTGCGACTATCAGGTCTCATTATCCTACTGCTGCAAATCCTACTGCTGTACATCACCGTACAGTAAGAAAGAGAGAGCAGTGTTGAGACTAAGCGAAGCCTATCCTCAGTTAGCCAAAAAGTAAACTCAAATGTTGCCTAAAACGCCTAGTTTTAGCAAGCTGGAAGAAATACGGTCTCGCTGCATTCAACATGCGCAACTAAATTGTTTTATGCTTTGATGTTATGCAAATACAAATACTTCAGCTTGGAGGCAGAAGTTAAATAAGCTTATTTAATACATTCAAAACAAAAACAAAAGCTCCTGTTCAAGAGTGAGAAGTTACAAGGCTCCACAAGTGCACTGCTTTGTACCACAGTCTTGCAGCGTATCACAATAGACTTCCACGTGCGTATCTAAACCAGAGCTAAGCATTACTTAGTCAGGCATAATAGATCTTACAATACAAGTGAAAAAATATTTCCATAGTGCTTTTTCAGCACAACTAGTAAGTATGACAGCATGGTGATTCAGCAGGAGAGGAGCTCCTGCTAAAACAGAGGGAGACATCTACCACAAGTGGAAGAGCTGCTGACCATTCATCTGCAATTACAGGATCCCTGAATAACTGTCTCACCCTGTTGTATTGATTCACATGCATCGGTTGTCTTCAGTGAGGCATAGCAAACTCTTCAGTGAGTATAAGCAAGATTATTTCCTACCAACAGTCTGTAATTCATTTTTTTCCCTTCTCCCTTGCATTCCATGTCTATCTGATGCTTCCTCATTGGTATTTACCAACATCACTGCAGCTTGAACAGAATCGGAGTGGTAAGGCAGCCGGGGAACAAGAGGGACACGCAACAGATAATGGTCTTTGTGTAAGACAAAGAACAGATCCTTACACTGTGATTTGACACCAGGAACTACAATCCCTTCAAGTTTCTCTGAGCTAGTTGAGGTGTTCAGCTATGTCACCTGAGAAAGGCAAAGTATGTAACTCAAAATACCATTATCGCAACTATCACCACAAAAGCTGGATTTTAACCAGATGAAGTGGACGTCTTCTGAAATCAGGAACATCAAAAGAACTTAAGATTCAAGAATCACTAAGGATCAAATAGCAAATGCTACCTAAAAATTAACAAAACGTCTCTAAATAAACAGCAAGTTGTTAAAAATAACAGTTTTAATGTCATTGTGGCTGTCAGAAGACAACAGCATGGATTCATCACTGCATAAAGAAGCTACGTCAAGGCATGTGAACTCCAAACTATTATTGAACATAGTTCAAATACTGCATAGGCATTTATGGGATAAAAGCAGCACCAACTAGATACCAAATGAAAAGGAAAATGATAACCATGGAATTCTGGATGTTGAAATAAACTAAACAGCATAAACGTAAGACATACTGGTACTAATAAATCCAAGTTATATCAAGATTTATTTTCCAAAGTCTAAGTCAGCTTTCCTCTCAATGTATTAAATAGTAGGATGATACAATAAAACAGTTGTTCCTGCAACCAGCATATGTCATCCTACTTAATCTGCTCACCTACACAAGTCATCTGAATGTAGCTAGACAGATGGGAAGCTCCACCAACTGCTTAGTCAGCAGCCTAAAGGACTTTAACAAGAAATTCACCATGACATTTGAGAAGAATTTTAAATTTTTAAAGGGCAAGGAGTTTGTCCAGAAGCATTTCATTTGTGACTAAAAGTTATGCCTTCAATTTTGGCTTATTAAGCACAAAAGTACAATTTATGTGAAGGAGAACACACGCAGGCCTAAACAGACCAACATTAATGATAAAGGCATTCTTATATATAAAAAAGCTGCTATAGAGCTAAGGTAGCTAGTTTCTATTAGCTTTACTACCATTTTGTTTTTCCTAAGTTAGTACACATTGCTACCAACCTCAATACCACTTTGTCTTGCTAGCTTTACAGCCGTGTTGTAGTAGCCACAGCGTAAAAGATGTTCCACCATCATACGATCCATACGTTTCTTCTTCCACATGTTTGCAGCCGCTGGCTGGTCACTACTATGTTCTTTCAGATGCTCAATCCTACGTTTGCAAAGTTTTGCACTCTCATCTTCAGCCTGGATTGACTCAACTGCCTAAAAAGAAATAATTAAACAGGAACAATCAGAGATACATTTTTTTTCATTTGCTTTTAAATAAAAAAAATAAATAGGGATTATTTGTAAGCATACTTTATGTACTGCACAGTTACTACCAATAGTGTTTGTCATTTAGAAAGACATTTCCCATGCTAACAGGGAGGTTTCAGCATGACTGGCCCAGTTTTGAGACACTCTTGCATATTAATAACCAGCAGTTTTTGCATAACACAATTACTTATGAGCATATGCACTTCTAAGCAACGTTTTTTTCTGATTAACATTTAGTTGGTCTAAAAAAGGCAAGATACCAACTACAGCAGAAACTGCTGGAATGCCTTGCAAAGACATCCATGGAGGTTCACAGTCATCTTGTCCAAACAACTGGAACTCATGAATTTCCACCTCTAACCTATGCATGGCTTCTTCCTCAAGCAGCTGTCCTACTGAATTAGTTCTGCTGGGGAGTGACGCAGAGCAAACCACATTACTTCTAATACACTGGAGCCATTTTAATCAGCCCCTGTAATAATGAAAATTATATAAACATTTGGCCTTTTAGCACCTTTAATTCAAAGGTCTTAGAGTAATTTTTCTAACCAGCTTTGTTAAACCTGTACTGTTTTACCTACCTCTGCCACATGGATCTACTGTTACTTACTTTGGAAAAATAAATTTATCCAGAGGAAAAACAGTTGGACTCGATCTATTGAGAATAGTTTCAGTTGGAAGGCACCTATTCTTCTAACTTTTTTATTTAAAATCTACATATTGGTATGCCTAGTGCAAAACACATACAACAATATTCCCATAACTTTTTTTTGGTTAAGAAAACAAATACTGTGGTCATACTTGTTCTCCTTTAACCTTAAAGTTACATGGTTTATTAGTTATGCTGCAAATTTTACCAGGCAATTTTATTACAGCTGTATTTGTAGTTTAAAGCTAGCTGACTCCATACACAGCACGTGAGAGCTGTGAGCCACATCTGACAACACAACTCAAGAACGCTCGCAGTACTTCTATGCCTCTAAGGCAAAAGCAAACCAGAAGACGGAGGCTTACTGCCTTTCCCCTCTGTGATATATCACCAGCAGTGCAGCTTCACGTTGGGTTACCTGACTCGTGGCGACTTTAAACTTGTGTTTGAATACCTGCATGGCTATGACAATGGAAAAAAAAAAAAGTAGGTTTGTCAATCAGGCACAGACTAAAAAAGTAGGTAGCTTTTGGCAGCCCACACTGCACCATACTGACATGGCTCCCTTCTCAGTACTCAAGCTATTCAGGCTGCAGCATCATCCTTGGATAACACCTGCAGCCCCAGAAGTACAGGCTGATTCTAATTGCTTTTACCACGTATGTTCATTTACAGACTTCTTATGGAAGAGTTAATACTTGAAAAGCAAGCTGAAATAAAAACCTGTACGAGAAAATCCTGCCAAGCATTTGCCCCCATTAAGCCTGCCTCTGATCTGGCCCTTCATATAAAATTCAACATCTAACCCCCTAATCACTGTACAAGATGTTTTACTGTAATTCATATACATTTCTGTAGGCTGAGTTATTTTTATTACTAAATTTAGCTTTATTTTGTAACATATGGTTTGGAGATCAGTATTTTGTTTAAGTTATAAACTGAGTCTTTTCCTACTCAGCAAGCAAACACTAACTCGGGCCAAAACACACTCTCACTTTTATCTCTGCAGTGTTATCAGATGTGAAGACAACCACAAGAATTATTCTCAACACAAATAGGAGAATTCAAGGCATCCTTCTCATTCCAAAGGGTTCTCTTTATATGGTTTTGTACCTGTATTTATATTCCTCCCCCCTTTGTCCCTTTAACGCATTCAGAAAGGACACAGATCCTCTTCAAAATTCTCTGCAGCAAGTCTATGTGGAATTGCCCTGCTGGACATTAATAGAACTTGAGGGAACAAGCCTATTAAAAAGGATACAGAAGGGAAAACACAAAGGCCTAGGTTTCCTCAGGATCATTTTCAGAACCCAAGAAACCTGCTGTGCTGAAAAGCTCTAAGGGAGAGTAAGGTGTTAAATAAAGGGCTCATCTACGTCTACTGCAGTCATCTCAGCAGTTCCTCAGATCCTTGCCTAAACACAGGAGGAAACAGAGGTCCCACTTGGGTCCAGACACTAAAGAAAACAATCATTTTGCTCTGGACAGATTACAGAGAAGACAGAGTAAAGAATCTGGAGCAGAGGCAAGACCTTTGTATTTCAGAATTTTTTTTACTGTTAAACAGATTTACTTATTTTTTGCCTACTGTCCTTTCTGAGAAGATACAAGATTCCCCACAGTCTTTCAGACAGTCGAAAACAAGTGAGCAATTACACTAAAATGAAGCCTTACACCCAAAACATCCAACAATGTCTTCAGACACACCCCTGCAGTCAGCAAAGATTTAACAAGTAAATAACTTACTCCTCCACATCATTACTGTACACCTACAAGTAAAATCTAACACCTCAGAAACAGCAGTAATTTCTTTTTGTAAGTAACAGACAAGTGGAAAAAAAAACCTCTCAGTCTCACAACCCAAAAACGAAAACAGCGATTAGATTTATGATGTCTTTTGCAGACCAGGTTTTCAGTGTCTAAGTAACTTGTTCAAGCAGAAAACCCCAAAATCAACATATACAACAGTGTTTTTATGTCACAAACCTCCAAGGTATTTTGACGCTTCACTTAATAGTCTCAAGATTTATATCTGTTGGTTATTTCATTTAAGTTTTAATGAAATGCCTCTGCTACCACTTGTTTTGTCTATTTATTTTTGGAGAAGCACTACTCGAACGCCTGGCAAGAGAGCTATTTTCATTCTTCTGCAAGATTTATTTCAAGTAAGTTTTCTGATGAATCTCAGCATGAATAATATTCCCATCGAAAATAGGGATGCCCTATACTATATTTTGTTTTTAACTCATTCTTAGAAAGATGCTTTAAAGGCATGGAAGTTCAGATGCATTTCAGACAAGTGTTCCAAGCTTAACCGCTCACAGTTACCTTGCTAAAAATTAAAATGCTTTTACTATTACCTAGGAACCTTCCAACCTGCAAGTTAACTGTCTACAAAAAGTGTTCAAGGAACAAATCCAGAACAAACATGCTTTATACACTACAACTTGCACTTTTTTCCTGCAAAGAACCCTCAGCATCACAAGCAATTATCTCCACTGGGGTTTACATGTTTTCTAGACTTATCTCCTACCTTGTTCTCCTCAAGCAAGGAACTAAAGCAACCACACAAACATTCCCATTAAATGAGCAGGAATTGATATATATCTATTTATTTTGCTGCCATTTCTTTTCTGGCGGTAGAGAAATTCATTTTCAGGACTGCAAACACATCAATTTTACCTCTCAGGGTTGTTTTTCTTCTTCCTCCTATTCAGTCATGAGCACTAAGACATTTCATAAGCACAGTAAAGCAAGATTCAGCACGTTCTGATGTTCTGCCGTGCATTTTCAGGCCTTTGTTTACAGTGCCATTAATACCTATACCTTGAAAACCGAATCTAAGCAAACAGCATTGCAGAAAAACACTTGTGTTAACTCTGTAAAGACAAAACAATAATGAGGTACACCACCACTTACCTTTCGTTTCAGAACACTGAGTTTTTCAACTACTCCATCCAGGAGACTAACAACCGAGTCCACGGCAGGACAACTGCTCAGCGTCTTCTCCAGCTCTGCCACAACCATCGTAACGTGACTTGTCTCTCGATCGATGTTTTTCTGTGCGGCTCGAAACCGTTTGTTCAGCGTTTCATATGGCACCTGAAGGAGCAAAACCACGTCATTAGAACTTCTGTACTAAAGGAAAGGTCTTCTAGAGTTTAGAGAAGCGGATGATTTTATTTGATGCATTTAGAAAAACACCTAGGTTCCAGGACACTGGAGGTCACGAGCTGAACTTGAGTTCCCATATCAAAGCCCTTATTTAAGCTCTCTCAGCAAGGAGACTTCAAAGATTCAAAGGCACTTCAAAGATTATGACGAACAGTGACAGGAAATAAAAGCTTGTAGATTCTTTTCTGATACCAATTTCACCTATCCTGGCTTGACTTTAGCAAGCACTGATAAAAAACAGATCAGCGAGAACAGAAAGCAAAGGCAAACGTGTATTTAAAGGAAAGCTACAACTAAACTACAAGAGATCACCCTTCAAAACATGATTTTAAGTGCAACTTTCTTTCCTGCAGGAGTTGAGAAAACAAATAAAAATTATGTATAAAGGAAAGCATGTGTTATGCATGCTGGCTTCTGACAAAGTTATACATGGTATACCAATAGTAACTCGGGAAATTTAATAGGTATCCTACTTGCTTCTTTCCACAAAGTACTACTTTTATTATTAGCTCTTGTATTACTGTAACCGTAAGAGGAATTTCAGGCAAGTTTCCTCTCGGTGAAAAAGCCCACACTGTATGATGAAGTTTGATAAATCCCCTTAAAACTCCATCCTTGGCTTAGAGACAAACTGCTCTTGGAGGTCCCCCGTCCTTTATTTGTCCTACGCCTTTACAAAGCAGCCATGCTGAAGCGGCTACTGATGGCCATTACAGACACATATGGGAGTAGCCTACAGCCTGGTCAAATTTTAGGCTATTAAAGGTTTGGACAAAGCTTACAAAGTTAAGCTGCTCCCAGCACGTTGCTTCCACGACAGCACCAGGACTGGAGACACGAAGCTCTGTTACTTCAGAGCTCCAACGGCAACAGGAGTTTCAGAACTAAACATTCCAGTGCCCCATGCATAATTCATCTCTATCTTATCTTGAAAAAAAAAAAAAAAGCCCAGGAGAAGTTCTTTCAGGTAGTTACTATAGCCTTGATTGCTTTTCCATTGATCAAAGGCGTAATTTAGCGAAGAACCAGATTAGATAGCGAGGGGAAAGCAGGAAATGCAAATCAGCGTTGTGGTTGGTACATACCGTGTATATGTTTGATTACAAATCTTTCAAGTTTATCCTTGCTAATCACTTGTATCAACTTCGCCTCCATTTTCTTCCTTCTAACTAGCTGCATGCAAGAAGTGTCCCCAGGGTCCACTCTCTTTCCAGGCTCTATTAGAGAGGATCCTACATAACCGTCGCAATTCACCATTAGAAACGTGCCGATAAAGGCTTTAGGTTCAGCATGATGAAGATGAGCCACGACACTTGCTTGCTAACACTCCACCTGTCCTACAACGGGTTGTTCTGATTTGCATTAGTACTAACAACATCCTGGTGAGATATGAAAGGGCTCCTCTTTCTCTAAGAAGACAGAAGTGATCTATTTACTGGTTTTTGCCATCTCACACTAAGACCTGAACAAAAGACAGAACAAACCCTTACCACAGGAAGCATCACGATAAAACAGTAATTTGCCTTGTATAAGCTCCTCTGAAACCCCAGCACCACAATCCCTCCCCTCCCCAAACCGAAGCCACAAAATAAAACATCATGATGGGCTTGTTAATGCCTGCTCACCTATATAACCACCTTTTATTCCACCTTTAGCCCTTGCTTTCCTTCTCCCTTTCCACACACACACAGATGTTAGAAGTTTCAGAGCTCCTCTACAGACAGCAGGTGGGGCATAGGGGCACATTATTTTGAATATATTTCATGTTTTGGAGAATGAAATCTTGTTTTAAACTCCACAACTTGATGCCAGACAGACAACTTGGCCTTTTTTATTTTTTTTTTTTGCTTGTTCTTACTATTCAATGAAAAATACATTTTCTTCAGTTACCTATATTTACTGGGCTTAATTTCTGCAAGTACTTTGCTAATCAGCTTTCTGCATCACTCCGAAAAGGTGCTTCAGTCAGCAACCACAGAAGTTACTACTGACTTGAGGCACCTTTCCTTGACTACCAAAGAGGTTTTGTTAAATTCTCAACAAGCAATTGAACTGGACACAGACCTAGCCAGTTTGAAAGTCTTACCCTTAATCTCCCTTTTCCTTAGTTTCTTTATCGACACGCAAGCACAGTAACACTTCCCGTTTCCCATGCCCTGTCTCCGTTGCATGTAAGTTTCTGGCACAGTCCCTGGTCCTATGACATTTAAAACAACTGGATTTTCAATTTCAGCTGGCATCCTCATACACCGTTCATATTGTGTCTTGGTACAAAAGGTTTTTGCATCTTGTTTTAGCCACTTCCCCTCTAACCAAGATTTTTTAATATCTTACATGGAAGAAACTAGGAGTTGGTGTTTTATTATATCCTCTATAAGTAAAATCAAATATATTGCCAAATAATTTAATGTAACATATCAAGGGGAATGACTTTAAGAGTAAAAGGGAATTTGCACAACTGATAAACTAGTAGTAAATGCTCTTTACCAAAGTCTTTCATAGCTTGCTTGGGCAGTTGTTTCTTACTATAGAGCTTGCAGTTTTTAGGCAGTATTTGGAAACTGCGGACTTTACGGACCTGGATTCTAAAAATGCCAAAATGTAGAAGTTGCAGCCGCTCAGCTCCTTACAGAGGACTTGTCTAGGCTCTGCACCCTGACCCATCGGTTCTGTTTCCTGATCAGCTCCTGCAGCCTGGTAGGGATCCCTCCACCCAGCACCAGTGTGCTCTACCACGGGATTCTTCAAAACGTTACAGGCTCTGTAACAATAACTGCACTTTTTATTCAAATAATCGAAGTAAGCAGAAGGAAAAAGTAATGAGATATTCTTGGAAAAATGTAATTCTGAGAAGATTATTCTTTATTATGGTTCATGTTTATTTTCACACTCAGTTATAAAAAAAAAGTGGACACCAAACTTTCTGGAACATGACAACTGCAAATTTTGCTTATCAGTAGCCACAAGCCTAGTAGAGACTTTACATTTTCACTGCAAGTACCACGCTCTTACCAAGCCTGGATTAAACAGCTATCCTCTCACCAAGAAGACCAGTTTACAGAACTCAGCTTACTTTAAAGAAAAATTAAAAAAAGAAAAACTCTACTGAACTTTAAGCACATTGAAATAAAGCTGCAAGAACTGACCAGAAAGTATTTTGGAGAAGCTCAGTGCCAGTTTGTCCTAGTCATTAAAGCTTGAAAAAACCACACCACAGCTGCCTAGCACCACGAGTGCACAGGAGGATATGAGGGACAGATGCAAAGTATTAGCAGGCAGCACATCTGAACTCAGTGTCACTAAATCAATTCTGCGTCTTTTCTTCAACTTCCACAGCTGCAAACGCACCAACTGAAGCATGCACTGAACCGGGTACAACTTCAGGCAGATTGCTCTGAAGATTTAAGTCAGAACAGCCCACACAAGGGTAAAAATACAGCAGGGAAAGTTTTTTCCAAGATCAGAATTTTTCTACTCAAGTTTTAAGGACAGTCTGCTTGGCTGGAGACTTCCACAAGTGGCGTGCATGACTGTTTCTAGGTGCTAACTACTAACAGGGAGATAGCCACAACTGAATAATCTGATCCAAGTGTTGTCTTCATTTCATTTCTTCACTGCAGTTTTACTAAGCCAGAAGACTTTGGTGGAGCATGTTCTGGGACAGCACAACCACCTCTCAATCGAGATAAGAATTAGATGATGATCCTTCTGGGTCTACAAGCAGCCTTGAGACTCATACCTGGGTTGTTGAGTTGAGTGGAAGGAAGGGAAAACAGCAGAGCTAAGAATGACAGTAGCAGTTTTTAAGCTTAGACTTAGGAACTCAGCTGTGACGTTAACTGCCTGGCCTTCAGCCCAAACGTGGTCCCCTTCCAGCCCGCAAATGCTAATCAGACTGACTGAGTTATCTACAGAATACATTTCCATCAAAATACATCCTGCAGTAAGCCATTCGTTTACTAAATGAGACTATTTCCTTGACTTTTTCTAAATACATGCTAAAACTGGAAAGAAACAGTAAGTATTAAATCCTTGCATATATTCTATACCGATGGTTAGCAAACAGTATAAGTTTCCCAAGTAGTTATTATCACACTATAAAAAGAATCAGTACAGAAATATAAAGTTGAAACAGGCAATTCTCTACATAGCATCACACAATGCATATCCACCTTAGATTTTGCATTAATTGTGCAACATTTTAATGAGATTTTCCACTTTTCTCATGATTTTCTATGTACATCTACACATACACCTCCAGTACCCCACTCATAAATTGAAAATATAGAAATGGGCTGCCCATAAATATTCTTACCTCACCCCAAACTTCTCTATAGGGTCAGGGAAAATTGGCTTCAAAAACCATGCCACGAGGAGGTACCATCTTTAGCCATTAACGCTACAGAAAGGGAGAGTAAAATGGAAATCCCCCTCCCCAAGTTCCTTAATTATATTGATCGAGAAAACTCCAGTGCCTCAAAGACATGGAACACCGGTGGGAGTCAGAGCACCAGACTGGACTTCTGCTGCTTTTAGCACCTTGACTTCCACTAAGGACATCTTGAGACCACTGTGATGTTTTAGCCCTAATACAAACCGTCACCTTCCATGACCTACACAGTCATTCTTCGTTCCTTAAGCACTGGGGTTTCCCAACGTGCTTTCTCCCAAGCACAGAACCCTTCAACCAGGTGTGAGAAAGAGCAAGATGAATCGTGGCCAGACCTTTGCTGAGGTGTTAACTCATCCTGCCACAACAGACAAAGCGTGCTGAGTCACAGCTGGAAAACCAGCACTCATCGCCGGCACGGCCAACACATACACCCATTTTATTCAACCAGAGCTCTAACTAATAAGCAGTTAAAATGACAAAAGCTTTATAGACACATCAGCAGCATAAGGAAGATGAAGTCTACAGAACTGGATGTGTGACCTAGCAACAAAGGACAACAGAAAGCCTCAGCACTAAATGCCTTCTTTGTCTTGACTTGTAAGGGCTTTTCCCAAGCTTTCCAGCTCCTGCACCAAGCAGCTGAGTCTGGGGAAGAGGTACTATTCCCAGCAGTCTTAAAGACAGCAGGAGATGACACTGCAAAGCTGCTGTCATCTCTGAAAGGTCACGATGAACACATAGAGTCCTCAATAACCAGAAGGGGCAAGCTTATTGCCTCACTTCCAGAAGAGAAGCTGGAAGATGAGGAAGACCAGCTTGTAGTTTCCTACATCTCAGTTCTTGGGAAACTCATGAAAAAAAGATTCCAATGGAAGCCATTTCCAAGCTCACAAATGTGACTAGGAACAGCCAGCCTGGATTTGCCACGAGGAAATCATGCTTGGCACTGTCTGCTTTCAGTGATGAAACCACTACTTTTGAATGAAAGACAGCCCTGGTGGTCTTCATGCCAAATTTAGTAAAGTTTTTGATGTGGCCTTCCCACAGTACCCTCATAGCCAGACTGGGAAGATGCAAACCAACTGGGTGGAATACCCATGGTTTAGGCACCGACTGGGCAGCCAGGCTCCAAAGAACAATGGTCAGAGATTCAAAATCCACCTGACGAGTAGCCAAGACTGCCTGACTCCCAAGGAGTGTGATCAGCTCTCATATAAATGCCTTCATCAGTGCTCTCCAGAATGGGGCTTGGTCAGCAAGCTCAGAGGACAACAAACTCAAAGTGCTTGATAACGCTGGATGGTAGAGCTGCCATCGAGAATAAGCCTGACAAGCTGGAGAAATGCACCAAGGACTTCATGAAATTCAGTCAAGGCAGAAACCAGAGCCCTGCACCTGACACAACGCAACTCTAGACACTACCTCTGCAGAAATAGATGGAGAGGTCCTGATGGACCCCAGGTTGGACAGGAGTGAGCAACAGGCTCTTGGCAAAGAACACTAACCACATACTGGGCTGCATTAGCAAGGCTGGAGGCAGTAGCTTGAGAAAAGCGATTATTCCCTATGCTCAGCACTCAGGCAGACTCACTGGGAATATTATGTCTGGTTTTCAGGCCCTTCACACAGAGGAGACGAGCCTGGAAGAAGGCCACCAAAATGGTGGACACAACATCCAAAGAGGCTGAGAGGGGCAGCCGTGTTTCACCTGCAGAAGAAAAGGCCACAGGGAGCTAGGAGAGGCCCAACCTGATAGCAGCCCTCTGCTACCTAAAGGTGAAGGGCACAGATAAGGGCTGGCCAGAATTTTCTCGGAGTTACAGAGCAAGGAGGAAGGAGCCGTAGCTGACAACTGGCACATAAAGATACGAGCGGCTGTAACAGGTAAGACCAGAAGTCCCCCTGCCACTATCCTTTCCCCTGACAGCATCCAGAAAGGGCATGGCACTTGAAGAGGCAACAACATGAAGTCACTAATCCCAAATAGTTTCTTAGGACTACCTGAGCAGAAGGTAGAGGTTTTATAGCGAGAACATTTCTCATCCACAAGCCCTGCTGGTTGTTGTTGACCTGTGGAACTTGAGCAATCCAGCGTCCTGTGGTGAGGTGTTTCACAGCCTCTTGCATTGTGTGAAGAAACACTTCTGGGTTTTGACTGGTCATCTGCTAGCCTCATTTGAAACCCTTTTATTCTTGTTTTGGAAGAAAAAAGGAGCATTCACTGTCTCCTCACCTCACATATTGTCGTTTGAGATTGAAGAGGCCCTTCATTCTTTGAATACAGCCATTCCGTATCTCTAATCACTTGTCCTTCTGTGGATGTTTTCCAGTCCTTTTTCAAGAAGAGACAAGGGTGAAAACCGGGCTAACTCATACTACTCTGGAGAAGATGAAACTCTGGATTTTTACTGCTGTGTAATGAGGGTCTCCATTCTTCCCTTCCCCAACACGTGTCTTAACTTTATCAATATTACCCTGAGTATTCCCAGAAAGCATTCACTATAACCCCAAGATCTCCCTAAGGGATAACAATCACTTCACAGTCAGGTATTTCACACATAAGATCAGGACTCTTTCCTTCCACAAACACGAACAACTGTATTGCACTACACTTACCTACACTGAATTTCATCTACGATTTTAATACCCCTTAAATCTCTCGTTGTTCTTCTACAGTGCTTCACACTTGAGTTATGTCTGTAATACATTAATTACTTTAGTATCATCAAGGAAACAGGATCGCCTCAGTGCTCATTCTCTCCTCCAAGCTGGTCAAAAAGCTGAGTATCAGTAGTACCAGCAGAGACCCTGGCAGACCGCTCACGTTAACCTTCTGCCATATAGCAGCTGGCTAGGAAACCTTGAATTTTAGCTCCCGTCTTTCCCTCAGTTACCTACCCACGTAAGAACTTTCCTCTTCTTTCCTTCAAGAGTTCCTGGTAAGGGATAATTTCAAAAAGCAATCAGTAATACTCACATATTAACAACGTGTCACTGCCTCCCCCCCTTTAAAAAAAATAAATCACTGAAGTCCAGCGTCTCCGGATGACCTGACTCTCCTTTTGAAGCCCTATTAAATAATGTACTTCATTACATATTTGATTAGGCAGGATAGTGTATGTGCATCAATAAACCATTGGTTGTAAAGGGAAATCAATTACATGTACTGAGCACCTCACCAGAATTTTACTTAAGGAAGAAGAAGCACTGAAACAAATGCTTCTACTTCTTCCTGCATAGCTATCCTAAAAAAAAAAATCCTCAGACTACTTCAGGAAAAAGTGTATTGACCAGCCTTTATCACAATTTCCAGAAAAAAATCCAGAAGAAAATATACCAGAATTTCCAGAAAACTATGGACACATGAAGGAAGGATTCTCCCCAGGGGAAGAAATAAGCTTATTTACAGAAACTGTTACATCCTGCATTTCTGTTCCTTTAGGATGTAGGATGCTGAACCAGAGCATAATGTTACTGCATGAAATGTCAAATACCAGCCTGATGTTGCCCACAAGTTTTCCCAGCTGGCCTACATTAATACTGAAAGATTAAATTGCACACATTTCTTTCACAGCTGATGTTTTGTGAAAAACCTAAGTTAGTGCAAAAGCAAGCTTTTATCCATCTACAAGTCTTGAGCCTTACACCAGCCCTTTGGCACGCTACTTCTCAAACTGATCTGGCCCCACCCCACAATACAGACCAGATCCCTTCACTTATGCACATTCAAGCCTGAAGAGTTCCAAATAAAAGCAGAAAGCCCAACCAATCTCTATCTGACCAGAACATTAAAAAACACCTCTACTCCACAGCGATTGCATATAGGAAACTACTTCAATCACAGCAGAAAAACCACTCTGTATAGGTACCATTCAGCTATTGGAGATTACAGAGCAAGAGCGATACTTCAAAAAAAAAGTCATCACAATGGAGGAAGAATTATGTGATGGTACTTCCAAATGACAGCAGGACCCATTAATCATTTCCCAGCCTCTGGCCAACTGGAGTTCTCAAAGACTTATTTTCTAAAAGCCATTTTTCACCAAAAAAAAAGAGCACAGACAAACATAATTTACATAGGTCTAAAGTTTTGTAAAAGAACATCCAATTTTCCCCTGGATTTGGTGGAAAAAAGTTAATCAGGTGCAACTCGACCACAGTACCCACTCACAGGCAGGGGCCTGATAACGATAAATCCTGACTTCGTGGATGTCTGTATGAATCATCCTTCCTTACCATTACAGTCTCAGAGCTGAATGTAGATATACTTCTTGCCGTGAAGCGTCCAGCTGTTTGAAGACATAAATATCTATATTGTCTATCCTTTCAAGTGAACCCAGTCTTGGGCACAAGGGAATTCAAAATGGATTTTTAATTCTTATCAGGTACATGAAGTCAGTTAATTAGTGGGAAGGGGAGAAAAAATTTAAAAAAAATAAAATAAGAGTCCTACCAGATTAGGTGGGGGAAACCATTACAGAACTATGCTCTGCTTTCAAGGGAGAGGAAAAATGATGTGCTTCCTCTCACTTGTCTTAGCTTATGAGACCTGCAAAGCACCAGAGAGTTGTACGAATCTACACATTTCCAAGTTAATTCAATAGAAGCCTTTCTGAGATATAAAAAAGCTTTTTCCAATACTATATACTGTACCCTTACATGACATTAAGCCTAGCCATAGATAGGTAGGGAAAAGAAAGGAAGAGTGATGAAGCTCTCAAACCACAAAAACAAACAAACCAACCACAGAAGCAAAGAGAACTTAGTCCTACTTTATGCAAGGGGAAGAGGAAGTATGAGAATGTAGAAAAAAACATCTCCTAAACAGTTTGAAAATAGACAGCATTGTAAGAAAAGGTAAACTGAGCAAGAAAACACCTTTGAGCGCTAAGCTGCATCTTTAAGACACAATTAGGTCACCATGCTTACCTTCAACAAAACAGAAAAAGTCCAGGACAACTATTACAAATGATGCCAGGTGAAAAATGACAGTACGATAAACTGTTGCAATTTACCCCTCAAGCCAATAACAAATCAGTATTTCTATGCAGAATTACTGAAATCCTGAACGTTTGTTTATATTTCTTCCTCTAACTCTTGGATTATTTTAGAGCTGAGATGGCATCACTATTTCTCACTGAACTCATCCAAAATGTAAATTACATCATCACTTATTCACAGAATGAATTCTTCTGATTCATAGCTCTTATCAGTCCCTTGTAGTAATATTTTTTCCTTGTTCTAGGCAAAATTGGAAAAGGAAAATAAAATTAAAAGAAAGGAGAAGTAGCGTATAACCGAAAGGAGAGGCTTAGAATAATAGATTTAGGTTTAATTAGATACAAGCATGAATATGAATCCTTGAAGAGACAGATCAAAACAGAAATAATAATTGCATAAGCCTAAATGCAGTTGTAGATCATTTGGATTTTTTAAAAAAGTATTAATTTTTTAAACAGTTTAAGTTTCCAAAAACTTAGCCAAGTGTTTTACAAAGCCACCATGTGGGTATACAAAAGTGGCTCACATCTTCGCGTGAGCAGGCTGACGGCCATTTCAGAGTCCTGCCTAGAGCCACGCTAATGGCATCACAGACTGGTCACTCTCATGACATCTGTTGACAGCTGCCACCTTGGCCTCACACCTTCTTTAGATCCTTTATTCGCCAAACATTTCTTCGTTTCAATCACAGTACCACCTCTTTAAATGAAAGCACTTGTCACTGTCCTCCTGTGTGTATGCACCACCATGCTACTGGCTGGAGCCTTGAGGCTAAGGATCCTATTTCTGCTCCGATTGCTCCCAAAACACCTGGTTCCAGCTCAAGTGACAGCATTGCACCTAACCCATAATTAAGGATTATTGGTTCAGTAGATCTGTATCAGGAAATAGGAATGACCAAAGTTCTTCTCCCTAGATTATCTGTATTACCTTAGTTCTCGTTGCAGCTTACAACCCAAGGCAATCCATAGAAGGCTCGAAACCAAAACCGAAGTAAATCAAGAGCAGACTATGAATCGGTTAAATTACTGGGCACCATAATAAAGATAACCTGACAATCTAACCCTGCTTTATTTAAATGAGCAATAACGTAAATCAGATTGGATTAGGTAAGCATCAATACAGCATATTTCACATCCTGTGTCAGCGAATACAGCCTGAAGATGTGCTACGTGGAAGTAAACTATGGGAGGCCAAGCACATCGTGATGGTGGCTTCTTAAGTTCACAAAGACTGATAGCACTGGGTGGTCCGTAAGATCCCATAAGAGCTCCACTCCTACCGCTGTACATTTTCCTCTTACTACGATAGCTTCAAACATTTGCTAGCTCATCTTTACTACTGTTTTCCAGCTTCTGAAAGCATTCACTGCTCAAAGACCCACGGATTTCACAGATATTCTTGCTTTACATCAACATTTGAAGACCCCAACATGTTAGCTACCATACAAACATCATTTCTGCATCTAAAACTTACACAAACAAAACTCGTAAGATCACAGGGCACTGTCCTGTGAAAACACTACAAATCAAGTATGCGGCAACTGTGAACTGCAGCATCAGATTAGAATTCACATTGACGATACTAACAGGAGGTCTTCTGCAAAATGTTTGCGAGGATTTTCCTTGAAGTATTATCAGTACACTATTGTGCCTCCAGGAAAAAAAATCAAGCAACATGCCTAGCTCATGGCCTAGACTGCTACTTACTGCCTTTTACTGTTTTCTTCCTTCATTAATCACTTGCAAATGTAGTTTATAAGCTGAGGGCAGGGGTGGGAAAGAGACCAATTCCCACAGGAGCCAATTCCTACTTCAGCTGCCTTCCAATGTTAAACTTCCCCCGAAGTCCCAGAGTTTCAGATTTCCCATTGACCAGAGGCACGTGGAGCCCAGTGCAGGAGAACAGCACGCAGAAGATGTCACGCTTGTTTGCTGGCATGCTCCTGGTGTGTTGAAACAGGAAGTGCATTATTCAGCAACATACTAATGCTTGGTATGGCCATTTAATGCACGCTACGTGAGTCAGAGCACCCAGCCTGAAGACTGATTCCGTGCGAGATACGAGCGTTCATGCTGAGTTAGTACAGAGGTGACTTACTGCTACAGCCAGCTTCAGCCTCCCACCTGAGAAGTGTTCACTTTTTTATGCACCACTATATTGAAAGGGCACTGGGTGTTGGAGTTGTATTACTTCTGTCCTCTTGTTCCACCTATATCACTCACTGAACAACTTCTGCTGTTGTACGTTCAAAGCTTCGATATTACGAGCCGTTGAATACTTCTGTCAAAGTACAAAGCCATGTTTAAAATCAACAAATTCCAGTCAAGCTTATGAAGGCAGGAAAAAACGTAGCGTGATTATGCAAAAATGAATCTTGCACCTTCTCTGCTCCAGCAGGAAAAGAGGCTGACCTGACAGCTTGCCAATCTTCACTACTGACCTAGACGATGGTTCAGAGCACACCTTCAAAATACCAAACTTGAAGAAGTTAATAGGTTAGATGGTCATGCTGCCATTCAGAGGGACCTCAACAGGCTAGAGAAGTGAGCAAGCAAGAACATCATGAGTTTGAGGGAAATGCCAAGTCCTGCACTTTGGGAAGGAGCAACCACACGTTGGTTAAACACGCTGGAAAGCAGCTTGGCAGAACAGAACCTGGGGATCCTGGTGGACAAGCTGACCACGAGACAGCAGCACGCCCCTGCAGCAAGAGCAGCCAGGTTGTGTTAGGAAGACCGTGGCCAGCAGGCCGTTGAGGAAGGTAAGCCTTCCCCTCTGCTCAGCACAAGTGCAACTCCTCCCAAGTGCTGTGCCCGGTTCTGGGCCTCCAGTACGGACATGGACACGCTGCAGGGAGTGCAGCAACAGGCCACCGAGATCGCTCTGAAGTTGGAGATTCTGGCATACAAAGAGAGGATGAGAACTGGGATTGTTTAGCCTTGAGAAGAAAAGGCTCAGAGGGGAATCTTATCTGTATGTAAAAATACCTGATGGGGAAAGAAGGCAGAGCCTCACTACTCTCAGTAGTGGCCAGTGAAGGGACAACAGGTAAAGGGCACAAACTGAAAGACAGAAAAATTCCATGTGAACAAAGGTTTTTGTTCCAACGTTTGACCCTGTTATGGATTAAAAACAGGTTTGCCCAGAGAAGCTGCAGCCTGCACCTTGGAGATATTCAAGGCCACACCAGACACGCTCCCAAGCGACCCGTTCCAGCTGAGGCTGCCACATGCAGAGGATGCTGGAGTCACCTCTCCAAAGACCCTTTCCAACCACAGTTACTCTGCGAGTCTGTGAACTCAGGACAGAAACAGCGTGTGCTTCGTAATCCTGTTCTGCTATCTGTCCCCCTAGTTTGCGATCAGGTAAACACAGTATTTCCATGAGAAATTCACATCTTATTAAGTCTGCTGCCAGAATTCCCCTGCCACAGCTGCCAACAAAAGAACCCAATCAGCTGCGCTGAGATGACGCTCAAGTATTCTGCGCTTCTACAGCTCTCATTTTGATCTGTCTTTTTCTTGAAGCAGTAACAGCACAGCTAACCCTAACCTGCTGCCAACGAACTGCCCAGATAAAAAAAAAAATTGACACGCGATCATCCCTTTCTTTCAGGTCTTCCATCGTGCAGTTTTGGGGTCTTATTGCACTCCATTTGCTGGTTCGGTTTAACAATTATTCACACTTCTAAGGATACGGACGCATTATCTGGTTTCCTGTCATCACTTGTTTATTAGCGTTTCAGCAGAGAACTACGGTAACAGTGTTCGCATTCATTCCTTTTCTAAATTGCCAGCTTTCACGTTACATCCTCTCAGAGGAGGCCAGCACAGTTCTCTAGGAGCAGGCTCCCCCTCCCACCCCCCTCCCAATGCCACAGCACTTTGAAGGAAGAATAGCTGGCAACCTGCTTGTCCTTGACAAGGGAGGAGGGATGTGGGGGAAATATTCAAACATTATTTTGTACGCTTAAATAGCTTGCCCAGATTCATCTGAAGAAGTCCATTTACTTCTCCTGAGCCGAACCGCTGAAGAACAGCTGAAGCATTTCCACTTCTGCTGCAACCACAATCTAGCTATGGCAAAGGGATTTCCCTTTGCAGTTTTAAGCACTCTTTCACATGAAAGGCACTCTGGAGAACGTACTGTAAATGCAGAGCTATTACACAACCATCATCTAGCGATGCTGGCATGAGGAAGCTAGAGGGAGGAAACAGGAAAGATATAAATACAAGTCTACAATCTTTCATATTTCACTTACATCAGGGAAAATCACCAGCGTCCAAAGCTCTAAGAAAAATATCTGAGCCACTGTGTTGGTAACCGTAATTAAAAAAAAATAAGATACGTATTCATTTCACATAACTGGAAATAAAAATTCACAGAGGCTCGGTCCTACAGAAACTTTTAGGCACCTACCTCCTACTGAACAAAATGGAATTTGGGATCAACGTGCTTCAGTAGACTTTAGCCTTTAACGCTCATTTCTCCCTGCTGCTTTTTCACCTCCACCACTAAAATGCTCTGATACATGACTCAGAGCTAACAACACTTAAGAGGACATATTCAAAGGATTTCAGCAGACACTGTTCTCGCAGGTTTTTTTAAAAACAATGAAAAACGCTACTAAAGATTACAGAAACAACCCAGAAGTTGAATGGGTGCTGAGAAGAATCAACAAACATCAGCTTTCCTAGGAAATAAAGGAGTTTCAGTGCAAGGGTGTCTCACCCTTCTACTATTTAGCCTCCCAACATTACGAACAACATTCCATTCTCTGATGTATATTTTTGTTAAGATTTTTTTTGGGGGGAAAGCATGCTTGGGGAAACGTAAGAATTAGTCCAAAATATTAGCCAGCTTTTAAATGGCTGGCACCTTGACAACTCATCTTAAGTCATAACCAAGAAAACAAGAACTCGCTGATCCTCACTGCCAGTAATTTTTCAGGAATGTAACAAGAAAAGCTGTGATAACAACTGGAATACATCTGAAACGCGGCCATAAAACGATTGTCTTAACTTTAAAGCCTTCACATTGTTCTGGCCATGGAAGGTGCTAGAGTGGTCTCTAAACCTAATTTAAATTTTAAGTCTGGCAGCGTCAGCTTTAAGGAACGTCGCGATGACAGAAAGAAGCCTTCATATGTGAAAATGGGAATCGAGATTTTGTCGTTGTCCTGCTCCTTGGAACTAAGTAGAAAGCCAGGAGGGTGGAGAATGAGGACATGCACAGGAAGAACATGGCTAAAAAGCCTGCAAAACAAACACTGCAGAAAGCACACAGCACTTACTGTGTGAAAGTGCAGCATGAGCTCAGCATAACAAAGTTTAGTCTGCAAAGCACCTTCTATGCATGGGGAAAAAAAAAATACAACACGTTGATACGCCAACCTGGGAGATGCTTAAATAAGCATTTTGCAGTACAGAGCCTTCTCCTAGCTCCCTCCCACAGTCGTAGCTATTAATTTGGTGGACCTCCAGACAGCAGACTTCAAACAAAGGTTTCCATTGATTCCTACGAGCACCTTCCTTCCAGTTCAACAGTTCTCGGAGGCGATGACCTTAGCGCTCGGCACCGAGTCCTTCACTCGCCTCACAATACCTAGGGAGAGCCGGGGAGCAGCCAGGGGGACCTACCGGCCCTCGGATGTTGCTCAGCACCTCGAGGAAGCCTCTGAGCTCTCGGATCCTCGCTCCCCGGGCTCAGCCGCCTCTCCAGGCCTGCAGCACGTCCGTCCCTTTTTGTCTTTCAGCTCATCCCCACCTTCGGGGAGCCGAGGAGCCAAGGATCCATCTTCCCCCCCCCCCCCCCCAACCCCACAGCAGCACGCCCCCTCCCGCCGCCCTCCCTCCCCCCCCATCCCCAGCAGCCTCCCCAGCCCAACCGCACCCCCTTAGACCCCCCCCCAAAAAAAAAAACACCCCACAGCGCCCAAATTTCCCCCCACAGACCCCAACCGGCTCCCGAGGGGCTCCCGGCGCCCATTTTGTCCCCGCCGTCACTCGGGGGGACGGGGACGGGACACGGGGAGGGGGGCACGGAGGAGGATGGGGACAAGGGGGGGGGATACCGGGGAGGATGGGGACAAGGAGGGGGACACCGGGGGACCTCCCCCGTCCCCTGGGAGCTCTCGGGGAGGGCTGAATATTCCGGGCACGTCCCTCAGCCCCGCCGCAGGGGGAGGGGACGGGGAAAAGCGGCGGTGGCAGCGAGCTGGAGGCCGAAGGAGGAGGCTGGAACCGAGGCTGGAGCCTCCCTGCCTCCCCCCCGGGGGCTCTGTGAGGAGATGTGGGGGGGGGAAGGCACCGCCGTTCGCCTGGAGCCTTCCTCTGCCTCCTCATCACCGCTCAGCCGGGCAGCTTCACCCCCCCTTGTTAACTAAGGGAAGCAGGAGGAAGAAAGGGGGGGGGGAGGCCGGCCACCCACCTTGAGAGTGGGGTACTCCTGCACCTTCAAAGTCATTGAGAGCTGAGCAGCTGATTCCTGCACCGCCATCTTGGAGCAGGCACCAGCCGCCCCCCTCCTCCTCCTCCTCCTCCCTCCTCCCGCCTCCCCCCGGCGCGCGGGGCATGCCGGGTAACAGCGGCCGCCCGCCCCCCCTCCCGCGCGGGAGGGACGAACCAACGCCGCTCCCCCCCCCTCCTCCTCCTCTTGCTGTACCTCCCCCCCACCGCCGCGGTGAGGTGGTACGCTCCGCTGGGAGGGGAGGGAGAGAGGAGGCGGGGTGGGGAGAGCCAATGGGGGCGGGTCTTTCGGACGCGCGTTGGCGCCGCCTTCCGGGATGAGAAAGCTCGGCTGGTTGGGTGCTGCCGTGGAAGAGGGCGGGGCTGCGCGGAAACGCGGACAAATCAAATGTCTGAGATGAGGGTTACGGCACTAGGATAGGCGGGATTTTTGGGGGTGACGGACAGCGAGCTGCCCAATCGCAATAAGCGATGCGCACTCCCCACCCAATCAGAATAAGCCGTGGAGCGGAGAGGGCGGGGCCTAAAAGTAAATTTTCCTGGTGACTTGAAACGGCCGTTTGAACACCCCCATGAGGTGTCCGGGAAGGGGAGGGGCGGGGCGAAGCGGGGCGGAGCCCTTGACGGACGGTCCATCTGACCAATGAAGTGGCGCCGTCCCTCCGACGGGCAGGCGTCTGAGCGAATGGGGCGGCGCGGTTGAGGGGAGAGGGCGGGGCGGCGGGCGGCGGCGTGTATATGGGAGGGGATGGAGGGAGGGGGCCGCCCCTGAGTCCCGCGGGGAGGAGGGAGCGGGTGAGAGGCGGTGAGGCGGCGGGAGGAGGAGGTTTAAATAGCGTGAGTCCCCTTCCCCTCGGCTCCTTCTCCCCGGAGGGCTTCTCCCCTTCCCCGAGCTGCCCCAGACCCCACACACCCTCCCCCAAGCGTGCCGGCAGGCAAAAAGGGGCCCGATCCTGCGGGGCGTCCGGGGAGTAAAGCACCCCTGGAGTGCCGGGGGTTGGTGTAAAGGGGGAGTAAAGCACCCCTGGAGTGCCCGTGGTTGGTGTAAAGGGGGAGTAAAGCACCCCTGGAGTGCCCGCGGTTGGTGTAAAGGGGGAGTAAAGCACCCCTGGAGTGCCGGGGGTTGGTGTAAAGGGGGAGTAAAGCACCCCTGGAGTGCCGGGGGTTGGTGTAAAGGGGGAGTAAAGCACCCCTGGAGTGCCGGGGGTTGGTGTAAAGGGGGAGTAAAGCACCCCTGGAGTGCCGGGGGTTGGTGTAAAGGGGGAGTAAAGCACCCCTGGAGTGCCGGGGGTTGGTGTAAAGGGGGAGTAAAGCACCCCTGGAGTGCCGGGGGTTGGTGTAAAGGGGGAGTAAAGCACCCCTGGAGTGCCGGGGGTTGGTGTAAAGGGGGAGTAAAGCACCCCTGGAGTGCCGGGGGTTGGTGTAAAGGCTGCTCGCGTGGTGTTGTAGGGGAAAAGCGTCGCGGTGTGCCCTCCTCGGCGTCCCACGGGGGGCTGCTCGAACGAGGAAAAACAGTAATAAAAAAAAATAAGTGTGAAGTTGCTGGTGGCAAACTGCATGGGAAGCACCAGGCACTCACTTGGTTCTTGGATGCGGTGGTGAAATCTGGGGTTCTTGAAGCAGGCTCTTTGCTGCGCCCGGCGGAGATGTTTCAAGTCGTGTGCTTTTGGGGTTTGGGGCCCTAAAGAGCCCCAAAGCTGTATGCAGGTGCAGTCACCGTGGTTCTGCCGTCTTTCCTGAGTTTCTGGTGATGCAATTTCCAGGCTGCGGGAAGCTAGAAAAATGAGCACAAGTGTATCTAGGAAGATAAAGCACGTTTAACTTTTATGGTTTGAAAAAGTAAGTTGTTTTTAGCAAAGGTACGGCTCTTTTTGGGTATTTGGTAACATTGCCTGTTACCATAAGCCTGATAGCACTGCGCGCATCTATCCCCCACAAAGGGCTGGTGGTAAATAAAAGAAAATGTATGCGGTCATAGAGCTGGGTGTTAGATCTCTTCAGTTTTTGCCTGTAAACTATTTGTGTTTACTCTCAGCTGGCCTTCAGGCTCACACTGCCCATAATCAGCAAGCTTATGCCTAAACATAATTTGCCAAGCCCGCACCAGGTGCGAAGTCTTGGTTGAAAAGGTGTACTAGTAAAAACGTTTGCTTTAGTTACACCTGGGATTAACATTCATGTCTAGGCACGATCTGGGGGCCGGATTCTGCAGGAGGATTTGTGTAAGGAGGATTTTGCCTCCACGAAGGCTCTGTGCAGGGAATGGTTCACCTGGGCTCATCGAGGGGAGGACGGGAAAGCTCCGTTGTTATTGTATTTACAGACTTAATTATGGAGCACTGTGCATTCTTCCTGTTGTTCCTGTCTGCTTTACATATTCTGTAGGCTAATATTTACAGGGGAATCTGCTGTCTAGTATTCCTTGTCATTGATGTTACTGAACAGCTTGAACTAGCATTGAACTCTTTTAGGGCTGTGTATGGCACGTGCAGGGACTGAAGGAGTGTGACTTGAGTGTGACTTCAGTGTAGTTCCCTGAGTTCTATATATGTTTGTCCAAAAACCTTATTTATACAGGTTTTTGAGAGTTAAAATGTCAGTGGTCCTTTTTGATAATACAGTAGCTACTGTGGCGTAACACAGGTATTCTGTGGATGTAGGTTATGTGCTCGGACTGTACCTGTCTTTACACCATAAAATTATTGGTGATGGTTTGTCAGACGTTAGTAGCCAAAGGTAAAGGGCTTGCTTAATGGAACAGATGGCCAAGCAACCATCATGTCAGAGAAAACAGCATGTATGCAATGTATTCTTAGTTTAACACAAGAGGGAGCATGTCTAATCTTTAACCTTTAAATATTGCAACTTCAGAGAGGAAGCTTTAATTGTTGAGTGTCAGCTAATTTATGTTCTAGGCTCCGTGTGCAAATATTGATACAACCTATTCATATTTCTGGCATGTTTTCAACTTCAGGTTGTAGCTGCCGATTTGTAATAGAAATGCTGGCCTGGTAAATGTGGAGATGAAAACTACGCTGATGATCTTTTGAACTTGTTAAAATCTGTAGATTCCTGCTGAATTTAACAAAATATTTATGGTTATTGTTATTTAAGGGTATGATTATTCATATACGGAGGTTGTACTTTGTTCTTTCGTGTTAGGTTAAGCAGAAGACATTTATTAACCTACCTTAAAAAGTTACAAAGCCCAGGTTTAATTTAATTAAATTTAGTTTAATTACCAATGCAACTTCACTTTTACAGTTCTTGTAAATTCTACTGGTCCACTCTTAAATAGGAAGGAGAAATTTGGATTTACTGAAGGCTCATGTAAGATAACATTATTTTTCCATTGTCCCCTAGTGGTGTAAACAGAATCAAAATCCACTTCCATTTTGTATTTATCGGCATTGTCCAGGTGAATCATGACTTATTAATGTTTGTCCTCGTTTAGTATTTTATTAATGTGTATTAGTGATTAGTTACAATTAAGCAGCACGTACATATTCCTCCAAACCTTTAGGAGAGCCTTACTTGTGTGAAGGTATCTTCAGTGTTTCCAGTTGTTTTTTTCCCACTTTGTTCCAGATTAATGGTGAGAGATAGATGTCTACTGTTAAGCATTTTTTGCAAATTGTGTGGTTTTCAAAACTTTAATTACTCTGTATGGTATTTGATAGAGCAAAGTGGAAACCTGAGTGCTGTGAATACTCCTGTGGATCGAGGTTTATTACGCTTGCCTGTTTTTCCTTGTGGATGTCATAGCCTCTATAGCAGGGTGGCAGAAAGGAATGCGTGCCTCCATCACTTCTCATTGTAGCACATGAGTAGGAAGTTGTGTTGGGCTGGGCAGGAGCATGTGTTTGCTTGCCCCATGGGCAAGGAAGAGCTATCTTCCCCTGGGTGGATGGGTGGTGATGGGACTATCCATGTTATAATGTAGAAATAGATGCCTTCGCTGTATTCTTCTGGTGAGTTATGATACATATTGAAGACCTTGCTTTTCATGTCTGTTATTTTTTTTTCTTTTGAAGGTGGAAGACTTTGTTTTTTGCGCATATACATATGCATATATGCCTATACTAATCTCAGATACCTTAGATATTTGGGAAGTGTTACAATTTTTAGAAGATGTATGAGGATTTGAGAAATGTTTGCCTCGAGTGTTTTGAGACAAACCCTACTGGGAAAATTGTTGCTTTACTGAGTTATTCACAGCAACAAAATGTTTTAAAGGGATTGCTCCATGTAAATAGATATTGCTTGATTTTATATAATAGATGCGAAACAGAACTGCAGAGTCAGAAATTCATAGAGAGCAAGAAACTCCTTTCGATGAACAAGTGTTGATGCGCTTGGTTTCATCAGGATCAAGTGAGCTGCCTGTTGCCTTAGATATTTCTCAGTCACAAGGGACAAAACTTAGGCTTTGCTTTCTTGCCCAGCAGACTTAGCCTGTTGAACACTTTTTACGTTAAACGCACATCTTTACTTTAAAAGAAATTAATGATATGGCTGTAGAGTTCTTGTTTTGGTATTGTACCTGTTGAGCTTATAACTGAGAAATGTGTATTGGTTGTGTAAACAGGCAGGAGAAAGTGGTTTTATTTCTGTACCTGACAGGAGATTTTACGCCCCTTTGGTGTAAAACCTCAGCAGACCCCAAAAATCCCATGGCCAGCAGACGCCCAAAAATCCCATGGCCAGCAGACCCCACTCCAGCTGCACCAGTGGGTGATGACTGGGAGAGGTGGTGCTGCTGTGGCACCGCTTGAACACCAACATCAAGCCCTAACTGAGGGCAACTGCGTGTAGTTTTCTTGAGTCAGAATGATTTTAAGGACACTTCTGAGAGCTACCTGGCTATGGGCTCAGCGGTGGGGTCCCAGGACGGGACCTCATTGCCCTCATGGGCCGGGGCCGGGTGCTCAGCACAGGCCCTGGCCTGGGCCGAGTCAGCGGCGTGAGCAGGCCCTGGGCCGCCCCGGGCCGCGCGGTGCCTGCCGCTGTGTGGTATCACTCAAACCAGCCTCATTGTTAGTTTGCTTCCACAAATTAATAATAAAAAAAAAGTGTGTGTGTGGGGGGGAGTCAAAATACACAGTACAAATCAATTTCTCAAGAAATTTTATTTTAAGTAGGGCTCTGTTTACATTACACCCCCCTACCCCCCCGAACCATGTGGGACATGCTGTGCTGCCAGAGCGCAGCAGCTTTCGGAGTGGTCTAAATGGGAGGTTTAAAATGAAATCCAGAGGGGAGGGGGGGCACCTGTGAGCCTTTTTTTTGTTGTTGTTTTAAGCCAGGAGGGATTTCTTTTCGCTTTGACTTGCAGCCTGCTGAAAAATGGGGGGGCTTAGAAAGAAAGCGCTGACCCAGCCCCAACTCCAGAGCGGTGCCCTCGGTGCTGCCGCAGCAACTGCCCGGGCAGCGCTGCCTGCTCCCCTGGCCTTGTGCTTCGCCTTCCTTCAACTGGGTGCATTTTTAACTTTGTGAAAGTTTGCTATTATTTAAAGCCCGGAGCGGGTGGGCAGCGCCGAGGAGCGGGGCTGGAGGAGCATGGACTTGTTCATCTCAGCCTGATCTTGTCAGTAGCAGCAGAGCAGAGAGGGAGAGGAACTCCGGCTGGGGCAGCGCTCCAAAGGTTTGTCTGTTATTTTTATACCGAAATTACGCCTTAGTCGCGAAGTATTCGGCGTGCGGAGCGTTGCTGGTGATCTGTGGCTTCGATACGTGTGTGTTTAGCGGCGGGGGTGGTTTGCCAGAGAGAAGATTTTTGCCTCTGTGTGTGTGTGTGTGCCGGCGAGAGCGAGTGTGTGTTGCGAGCGGGGAAACGCTGAAGAAGAAGAAACCCTGTTGGTTCTCCATGCAAATGACCGCTTTGGTTGTAACAAAAGCCTTGATGTTGGGCTTGGAAAAATGATCTGACAGTGTAACAACCCCAGGCCACTTTCGCCATGTTTTTGTTTATTCATGTTTCATTCCCTTTGCCGTAGCTAGCGCACAGATGTTTCCCATTTCCCCGTTTTTACACCGTTGAGCCTTT
Source organism: Anser brachyrhynchus (assembly GCF_964034855.1). Classification (NCBI taxonomy): domain Eukaryota; kingdom Metazoa; phylum Chordata; class Aves; order Anseriformes; family Anatidae; genus Anser; species Anser brachyrhynchus. The sequence goes on from NC_137698.1 coordinate 72,032,343, forward strand.
TTGGAGTTAGCGAGAAAATGTGTGAAAGAATGTTAACAAAACAGCGAGGTGGTGCAGATGTTTATACTTTAGTTCTTGCGCTCGCCGATATTGGCAGAGGGATACCGTGCATATGAAGGAACGTAAGAAAGCATCTGCTTAAACTAGCGAGCTTGTAATTTCAAAATGTGCCCATTGTAACTTGAATTTTCGTATAAACAGATGAAGTGAGCACGTTACCAGTGCAGTGTGGCTGGTCCAGAGCTCATTTGTTTGCTACTGTTTCTTTTTTTTGGTGGGGGGGGCTGAGGGGAAGGCGAGTAAGAACAAGGAAAGGAATATCTGTGACACAACATGTATGCTCCTAGATAAACTCCTGCCATCGCGGAGTGCCTTTAAATATTTGAACAGCTTCTGTTAAGTCAAATAAAATTGGTTACCATGAGAAACAAAAAAGTCTAATAGAATAGTTGAGCACACTAATGAAAATCTGAATGTAAAATTGTTTCAGAATCATTGCAAGAATTGAATTAGACAGCAAATCTTTTTAATAACAGTCATAGTAACACGTTTAAACATTTTAGCTTCTGAGATCCTGGAAAACAACACACAGGGCACAGAAACAGCAGGGGTGGATGGTTTCTTCTCTTACTGTCGCATAAATTGAAACGTAATTGTCTAGTAATGATATTAAAATCAGTCCGTTTTTAGGATTTGATGCTTGTTGAACATATCAAGCCATACACAAATAAAATCTTTAATCTTAAAGGACAATGATTCAATGTCCGGACCCAGTGGTTAAATCAGATGTGGTAACTATGGTGAGAGGTAAAGTTACTTAGCTTCTCACAGACCATGCATATGTGGATTTCTTTGCGTATAATGGAGATTAAGGAGAAAAGGATTAGAGAATCTAAAGGGAAATTTTGAGCAGGAGACCTGTAGCCTTGCTCTGGGAATTAGCACAGAGGAGGCTTTTAGAACAGAGGCAGGATGGAAGTAAACACTCTCTTGTAATATATATTGATGATAATTCTAGAAAGGAGTCTTTCTGCTTGGAAATATCTACAGCAGCTTACACGTACAGGAATGAAATCAATCCTCTGCATGTGAAAATAATCCTCCCACTCCAACAAAAACAAATAAACAAAACCCAGGCGTGGATCTTTGCATTATACCAAGTGACAGCATAAAATCAGGTGAAGTCTGATATTCCGAATTAACTCATTTTAGGCTCTTGCAGAATAAAGCAATACTGATTATTTGGGTTGCATGGCATTCCTATTTTTCAACACGCATGTCACATGTATTTTGCTTTTTTTAAAAAAAGCACTTCAAAATAGGTGGTAATATGGAGTGGAAAATAAAACAGAGCTTAATATTTTAGCTAGTAAATATGGGGGGGTGTTTGAACTGTAGCCAGAGAGACTTTGACCTTGTTCCTGGTTTTCCTTGAGTTGAGAGGGTGCAGTGTTACCCTGGGCTTTTCAGGAAGGAACTTCAGCTTGCGCTGATCAGCTCAGAGGGATATGGGAAGGATTGCCATGCTGGCACATGAGTCGTATGGTCTGAGGGAGCCACCAGGGTTACAAATGAGTAAATAGCTATTTGGTATGTTTTGGAAACAGAACTGGGAGAGGTCAGGGTTAATTTTGAGTACGGAGGGACCATTTCTCACACTGTGTGAGTACATGCGCTATTACAGTGTAGAGATATCTTGGAGATAGGAGGTATGTTCAGCTTTCTAGTAATAGAGGTTAAAACTTACCAGGGTTTAGGCAATGTAGGAGAAACATCTTTATTAAAATACTTCAAAATTTTGAATTTTTCCTCCCAGCTAATACAGTGGTTGAAAAGAAGCCATAAATAACCCTTAAGAGAAAGTCACAGGGGAACTAGGAGTTCAGCACAGTCTATACACTGCATGTTAAAACTTTTAGGGCATGTGTGGATTTTCTAGGAAACTCCTTTAGCCTTTTGTGGGTCATAGTCCTGCACTTTTCCTTTCTCAACTGTTGTCAGCGTGTGCTACCAAATACCTGTTTGGGGGAGTGCATTCGCTGCAACAGTGTGTATTAAACCTGGGGATGGAGTGGGTGTTCGTGGACTTCAGGCAAACTGATAAGTAATAGGCCCAACCTCAGGGTAACTCACGTTTATTGCAAATCTCTTTCACAATAGAAATGACAACTCAGTATGTATTGATTTTTGTTTTTAAATTGTTATCTTTTGAGAAGTATTAAAACCCACTATTTATGTTATGCCTTAATAGGGAGATAGGGAAAGAAAAGGATTTCTATTACTGTAGACGATATTTTGCTTTTTTCTTTCCTTGGAGTTGACACTTGAATGGACTTGTACTTTGTTATTACATTAATAACAATTATTATTTCAGATGAGATTTTTCATTTATATAAAGAGTGTTATTTTCTATTGAAACAGAAAGCTTCCATACACTAGAACAAAAATCAGATATAGCCATTGATGCAAGACAATTTCACTGTTGAATGTATTTCCAAATTGTGTTAACCATTTTTCTCAATTAGGATGTACCAAATTTAAGAGAGACTTGATTTTTCAGGTGCAGGACACTGTAAACCGTAACAGGTGGGGTAGGACAGTGAAATCAGTGAAAGTAGTATCTTCCTTGCTTTCCTATCAGGTCAAGTCAATTTACCTTTATCTTTGGAAGGCTTATGATGGCAATTCCTTCTTAAAGTACTTGAACATCCATTGGTGAAGTCTTCAGACAAGCCATATTTTGTTATAGAGGGCCACATATGACCAGTGGATGGTGGATGCTCCTGTAATTCTTTTATATCTGCAACAAAAGTCATGAAGTGCTTAAAATAAATCACTAGTGATATTAATAATAGTGTTTCCAGAAGAAAAAAAATCTAGATGGGGCCAGAGCTGTTTAGGTATTTCCAGAGTACTGCTGCTAATTTTGAAGTTTTCTTGGTAGCTGAATATCAGGTTAGTATTTTGATGGTCTGTCAGTACTCAATATCAATCTCTGTCAAAGTTTAGGACAAGGGACAGGCTAGTTGACTTGCTCAGCTGTTCTGTTGGGATTCAGCCAGTGTTTTAGGATGTTGGGGGGGGGGAGAAGGAACTCTCCACTTCCCAGTGAAACTATTTACATGAGCATCGGAGAACTTGTGGCCTTCTCAGTTATATTTGTAGGTTGCAAAAATGAGCAGAGCAAGACTGAAAATTCCAGTGCAAACAGCTATGTTTGTGCTCAGCCTCCAACAGCTGAATACTTTCACTTAAGTCTTTGGGTCTACAGAAGTGAACAAGGGTTTTCAGGATTAAATTTTACAGTATTTATCTTGTTCTCCTCGCGTGTGGCCATGGAAATTCTCCAGTGCAGTGCAAACCCTTAACTGTTCAAAGGTCTTTGAGAGATGGTTCTCACTCCATTTGCACTTCATCTACAGCTACGTAAATTGGTTTCAGGTGCTGTGTAGGGTGTATGGAACAGCTTAGTGCTGAAAGAGTGTGAAGGGAAGTTTAGAAGGGATTAGAGTGAACTGTCAGCTTGTACAGGTTATTCCTCACAGTTTGCATTGGTGATTTGCCAAGGACTGATAAATTTTATCAGCCTGAGAAGAGTACCTTGCCTGAGAACAGCAGGTAAATATTAAATTCTGATGATAGAATTCAAGAAAGCGTAGTTGGAGATACAAATTGCATCTTAAAATTCAAGATTTTTCTTCAAGTGTTTATCCCCTTAAGTGATCTATTGGTATCTTCACCTTTGTAGCTCTCAGAGTTGGTATTTCATTGCTGAAAATGGTTGTTCGCTGCTCTCTGCTTTTGCTGTAGTTGAAATAGCACCAAACACTTCAAACAGCAAAATAAAAATGTATTTTAAAGAGCAAGATTTTGTTCTAAAAGAACTTCAGAATCTTAAAAACAAATTTCTCAAACAGTTTTCTATTTGACAGGAATATTTTTTTCATTTGGCGAACAAGCCAATATGGCTTAGTTTGTGAAATTTGTTTATACAATGGTATTTTCTGTCTACATGGTGCCTGGAATATGTCTTAACACATACATAATAGGATAAATAAAAGTTTTTGTATCCAAACAGCTTCTGTTTATCTTTCTGAGGAAGAAGCGTGTAGGAAGAAGGGATTCTTTCAGCTTCGGGAAACTGAGTGCATGCTCTATTTGGTAGATTAGGACATTTGTTAGCTTGGTAAATCTTCGAGCCTCAACTATGTGACAGCTTCCTTTTAAAACAACAAAGATCAGGTGGTTTTTTTTGTGTGGAAATCATTCTAACTTTTTTTCTCTGTTAATGTATTTCTCTGCATTTCTCAGGTAACCACGATGGGTTTTGTGAGGGAAGTTAACTGGTGAGGTTGGTGTGAACTGGTAGTGCCCGTACAGGTTGGAGCATCTGCCCTGTATTTTGCAAAGAAAGAATGACAGTCTGAAAGCTTTTGCATGCACTTTTTTTGTAGAGCTGTCCCAATCTTTCTTCTTTTCCCTGCATTGCTTCCCGTTACTCCTCCAAGAAGAACATGGCATGACATTTTCTTACGTCTCTTCAACTGTCAAATGTGTGGGTATATCCTCTTCTTTTGTACTTTGTTTATGCTGCAGTATGACAGAAAAGTAGAGGTAGAAGTTGATAATAAATTAATATATTACTCTTAAGTACTTTTAAGCATATTATCTTTTTTTGAATATCCACTCTTTCACCCTCCGTTGCTGCTGTGAGGGAGTGATATCTGTGTCACAGTCATTCTGTCTTTTCAGTGTAAGTGATGCGAATATGGTCTAATGCTGTTAGTATATCATTCTCCAGGCCCTCTGGTAGAAATAGATATGAAAAACAAAAGCCATTATATCCTTCAGTGTGAGCTGAGAGAAGGTGACCAGTGGAATTTCAGCCGTGAGGAAGAGTCAGATCAATCTGTTATACTCGTGTTGTTGTGCAGGGGTTGGTGTGTTCGCCCAAAATCCTGGCACAGGAATTAAAGGAAAGCTCTTGTTTACTTTTAGGGTCAAAGTATCTGGGAAAGATTCTCTTTAAAACAAACAAACAAACAAAAAAAACATTTCCCATTTTCCTCAATAACTGTGGGACAGGAAATTGGTTCTGCAGATTCCTACCTCCCAGGAAGGCAGCTCGAAGAAAGGAAGGCCTGGGGAGAGTCATTGCACTATAAAAGTTAAGCAGGTGAAATTCTTTAATCTATTTAAGATAAATTGTACTACTTTCAGCCCTAAATTGTTATACTGGTGAAGATGTCAAAACCAAGGTGACATTCATTCGTGTAGGAGCAGTTCAAAATCTAACTTTACTGATCCTGATGTCGCTGTATCAAGACAAACACACGTATATTCTGATTGTAGATCAAGGTTTCTGGACCTTATGGATACTTTGGAGGGACTTAGCTAAATCTAGGCCTTGCTGCTTTCAACTCTAGCATCTGTTTGCCTTGCTAAAGGAAAAGATTGCATTCTCCCATTGAGTCTTCGGGGTGGCAGGATAATTGCACAGAGACAGGAAGTATGCATGGGTTGTAAGAACAGATAGTTTCAACTATCTAATTAGCACTGTACAGCAAAATTAATAGATGCAGAGATGGGTAAGGAAGATATTTAAATCAATCTTTAATGTCATTCTAGGTTTTGAATGTTTGCATTTGATTTTCAGCTGTTTTATTCTGGTTTTGACTACAGATTTCCCTTTGTCCCTCGTTATTTTTTCAGCTTTTATGGTTCTTTGATAGTGTTTTGTCTTTCAGTACTGTGTTCTGTGTTTTTTTCTGATTTAGAGCCCACTGGTGATAGCTTTGCGTGCTAGTCACACATTTCCCAGAAATGCCAATAGGATTTCTGTTCCTTTGGATGCGTTTCTAGGTGAGGTGATGTCAGAAGAAGGTACAGAAAGGTCCAGCAGTTTAATCTTGAAGTGCTTAATAACAGGGTGTGATTGCCTAGATCCAACTTGAGAGAAACACACAGTCTGTTAGCAAGCTGGAGTTGTCTGGCTGGAGGGGAATATAAAATAAAATGCTAACCTGACCCTACCAGCACCTTCTAATGAATACTATAAGTAGTCTTGCAAGTTCCTCGGTGCGTTTGTGTTCACTGCTGTCTTATGAGATGACTTCTTGTCAGGCGTTTTCTCTCCCAGTTCTTTGATTTTTTTTGTAGGTGTTTTTCTATCTTCACAATGATGAATCAGATTATCTGAGTATTTTCAGCTGGAGATACTCCAATTGCATGGATTGGGGGGGGGAGGGTCCAGAATCTTTTCTAGTGTTTTAAAAAGCGGCCATGGCACATTCTGGCACGTGGAAAGTTAAGGTTGAAATGTGTGGGGCACCACACCGTGTATTTCTGCTGCTTGCTTTAGGCGTGGTGGGAAGAGCTGGACTGGTGTCGTCTTCAGGAAGGCACATCGGTTTGTGCCAACCAGTTCCATAATGTTATTTGCAATGAATTCTGGCAGTATCTCAGGACCTTTGTAATAGGATGTTAATGTATGAGGAGAAATGATCTGGACATGGAACAGTAGCTTGTTTGATACCTAGTGCCAACTTTTTCAACCATTTCTTGAGGTTAGAATACTGCTCCCTCACGATACTTTTGATAGTTTTGTTTTATAAAAAGGAAGGGTTTTGGTGTGTGGATTCTTAATTGCAGTGTTCAGACAGGAATAATTTTGTATCCTGAAAAGTGTTGTCTTAATTTTGTCATTTGGCTTTGAACTTCAATTACCAAGATGTGTTAGCATTTGCCATCTTCCCTGCCCGTGGCAGGGGTTTGGAACTGGAAGGGCTTTAAGGTCCCTTCCACCACAAGCCATTCTATTCTATGGTGTTTGTTAATGGATCACAGGGGACTTTTTTAGAGGTACAAACATTAACTTCTAAGAATGTGCCCACCATAACTTCAGCATGCTTTCGTAAAGTGGTAACTGGTATGAAATCAGTCATAGATGGTAATAATGTAATTTATGTAGTTCTGGAAGAAGTTATTTATTGTGTGTATGTCTTGAAGTCCACAAAACCAAAATGTACTTAAAGCTATGAAGGCTTTTTTGAGCCTACAGTTATTTATTGTGAATATAGAAAAGTCTTTTTTTTGTTAATAGGCTATTTCCCAATGCGAACATAGAAATGACGGTTGTTATCGTTGCAAATAGTAACCACTGAATATTTGATTGAAAGCACCCAAAGCAGACTATTCACTGCAAAGTAGTTAAAAACATGCAGTGCAAATATTAATGTCCTACCATCTTGAGAAGTTAGCGTAGAGTAAGGAATGTGTCTGATGTAGCAAATCTGTTTTTCTCTCAAATTAGCTTTCTTGTTGTGAGCAATCATAGCGTGTGCTTTAGAGCTTTGAAATGAAAGGCACGATATAAACAATAAGTATTAAAAGGGTCACATAACATTAATAAAATATCTTTGAGAGATATTTGGAGAGTTTTGTCTTGGACTTGTTGTACTTTGATGGCAAAGATGTTATATTTCATCAGTCTGGGATCGTGGTAAAATCCTGATCTTGAAATACTGTTATGCCCAGTGACTTGTCAAAATAATCTGTGTCCAAATATAATGTCTGACATTTTTCCTTATACTAATGGCTGCATTGTTTAGTTTCACTGCTGTGAAAGTTTTACAGTTTGCAGCCTGATTGAACATTCTTTGAAATCGGTGTTCACACTGACGTCAAGGCTGACAATAAAAATAGGTCTCGTAAAAACAGTAGCATACCACACCAGATAATAATACAGCACTCACTTACTGCCAGCTTTTCAACATCTGGAGATGTATCTCTGCATAAGACAAACTCAAAATTAAGTAAAATTCAGTTTTAATTTTAAATGAAGGAAAAATATGGTGGTATTTACTGTTGCTATACAGTGGCAAAGAGATTTTTCTGTTATGTGTACGCTAATGTTCTGGGGAAGAATATGATTATTTTTTAACTATTAGGAGTAATGAAGGTGGTGTATATATACAAAATAAGTAATATACGGGGGGTTAACGAATAAGCGATGTGCCAGAAGGTGGTTTAAGGAATATTTTCTTTCTCAAACCCTGGTGTATTCGTTACCCTTTATGGGTGCAGCATGTCAGCAGAATAAGCAAACATCCTGTCCCTCTTTAGTCTTGCTACCAAAATAACATTACATTCAACTAAAATATATTTTACTTTAAATCAAAGAAAGACATGTCATGGCAATTGGCAGTCGCATATTCCAGAGCAGACTTTCTGATGAAGGCTTCCCTCGTCAGCCTCGACTGTGGTGTAATTAGGGAGGTTATGCCAAGTGCGTATCGGGGAGTTTCTGCTAGAGTTCTTGTGTGGGAAAAGAATTTGTCATACTGCCAACTGCAAAACCCAGATCCAACAAGAGCCTGGAATTTGAATTGACAGGCCAAAAGCCTTCATTGTTTGAGTTTTCAGACATCCTGGTACAAGCCAAAAAGGGTCCTGAGAGTTTTCTGTTTTCAGATGTGTGCTAAATCCCATGTGTGACTAATCAGGGATCAATACAGAATTTATATTTAACGTGGCTATGGTGTCTAATAGACCGGTTTTCTCTTCTACTGGGTATTATATCAATCTTAAAAATAAAAAGATACATGATCAGGAAGCAGAAGATGGATTCCACCAGGAGTAGTTAAGTAGCTGGGCATTAACAGAAGGGTGTCTGCCAGCCTTACGTGCAATGCAGAGGAACCGCAGTGGGGCTTGCTTGGAAGCACAACATGTGCGGTGGATGTGCTGAGCTGATCAGTAGTTAGTCTCTCCTGGGCTAAACAAGAGTGTGCAGATAAGGTGAGGAAAGGCTGCGTTCTTAAAAATACCGACCTTTTTTGTCAATACTAGTAGGAAAGAAGGTTCAGTTTTGTGGATGTTTTCCTGATAGAAGCTTGAGAAGAATGTTTCAATGACTTTCTGCACCTTCAGAGCAAGAAGTGTGCTACTGCAAGTTGTGTAGAGTAGTCCCCTGATGAGCTGTGTGTTCCTTCCTCTTTATAGAGGTAAAAAAAAAAAAAACAAACACTTTTCACCACCTACTTTTAGTGCTAGAGGTATCCAGCTCAATTTTTCAGACTGTCTTCTCCATCCACGTGCTGTTTGGATGGATTGCTTGCTATGGTCTAAGACCTGTTTACAAAGAGCAGCAAATTTATGGTGTGGCCCTGGAAATGCATTTGAAGAATGAGTTGATGCAACACATCTTCCCCATTCATACTTTGCATTATTTCTCTCTAATTAGTGATGGTTCTTTGATACTTGGAGGTCCCTTATCAGGGGAGGATAGGATAGAGCTACTTAGAGAGCTGGAGGGAGTGTGAAAGTGCCACCTCATTTTCTGGCTGCTGTTTTTCAAACTAGGTATGACATTGACTGTTTCTTTCTGGGGATTTACTGTTGCAAAGAGCGGAATTAAAAATAATCTATTAATCATTTGCATTTGCTTATTTGTGCTTTCTAAGAATGGTTTTATAGAGACTTCATTATATAGCTTGCTTGAAGGTGTATGTGTTACGAGATCAATAATGTATTAAAGCATTAATAGTAGTTGTGTTTAATACAAAATGTTATAAGTATCTCACAATGTATTGTTAAAGAACAAATAAGTTGACCTCAAATTAAAAAAAAAAAAAATCTTAATTTGGGGGAGGAATAAAAAATACTGAACTCATCTTTATTTTAACTGCACATCCTGTAATATACTTCAGATATAAAAGTAGAGCAATCTAAAATGGGATGCTGACAGCTTCCAATTTTGTACATTTCGAGTGTAGACTTATCTCCTTGGTGGGTCATCGCATCCATGTGGCTTGTGTTAAGTGTTAAGCTATGAAATTATTATTAACCCAGGTAACTTTCTGCTTTAAGTGCTTGAGTGAGCTCTGAAACAGGAGGAGGAGAAAGGGAATTTGGTCTGTGTGTGACTGGCCAATTTTTGAAGGATGAGATTCGTGCTTAATTTTATATAATTGAAACAAGGATTAATTTTAGTTCCAATTCCATGTCAAATTTAGGAAGATGATCGCTTGTGAAGATTGTAACACTTTAGATATAGGTATGCTTTTGCATTTTGTACAGGTATATAGAAAATGCTTTTTTTTCGGTGAGGTATTGATGCTGGAGGGTTTTAGTTTCTTCTTTGGTCACTGAAAAAAGAGTAGACAACCCTGAGATGCTCCAGAAATTTGTGTTAAAATGAGAATTTGACATTGTGGAAATGGCTTGGGGCTCCTGGTTGAAGTGGTTGCACCTTTATGAGGTACAGATCTCCCTACTTCACGTTAGCAGTAAGAACATTTATGATTATAGATGACATTGAAGTTTGTGTTCTGGATTCAAATTGTTGCATAAAACTCTTGCCCTACCTGATGTTGATCAAGTCATAGATTAACTTGACAGACCCATTTATATGGTGTTTCTGTGTGGTCTTCATGGATTTGGATTCTAGTCGGTGAAATACAAAGATGGTGTAGACCTGAAAAGTAAAGAATAACTGCCGTGTCAGCCCTACATTTTAGCAATTTTTGCAGCACAGTAAAACACTGTCGAGCAATATAAAGCATAGTTAACATCTGTTTGGGATTAAAACATCGCTGGTACTGTAATGGCTCGTTCTTACTAGAGCCGAGCACTCCGTCTTCCTCGTACTTCCACTGAAATCAGCAGGGGATAATTTCAGGGATCTTAACTCACGGTATGGCCAAGATCACTGCGATGAAGTTACAACAATGCCTTTAGGGTTCCGCTGTGTTCCTTCTCAGTTTCATTTTACAAGAAGAGGGCTGCGTTGTTTTTTTAACGATCTGAACTAATGTGTGCACATTGACTTCTCACGTGTTTTCTGGTAGTGTCTTTGTAAGTGTCCAGAAGTATAGGGCTGAATATCTGCAAGAAGTCAACAGAGGTTGAAGCAAACATAGCTTTTAAAATAAGTCTGGCTGACAGATAGTCCTTCTTCAGCAATAATTAGACCTGTTACTTACAGACTGTTTTTTCAGTTTTGATGAGCTGAAGTTTGAAAACCAGATACAAAAAAAAAGTTTTCAGTCCTGTTTTAAACAAACTCTGTAGCTTTTTCTATTGCTGTAGGATGGATTTCCAGAAGAATTATCATTAGAAATAGCAGCTTCTTTTTGTTTTCTTTTGGGCAGGTATTTTTGTAATACAGCATGTTTAATATTAAGACAAAATTAAGTAAATCAACCTGTAAATGAAGAAGTGTCTTTCTGTGAAGTGACATTGATATGGCTAGTGAGAAGGAAGTGTGAGCTCCACACCATACTTGTGGAATTGAAGCAGTATATGGGCTTAGTCCTTTCTGACAGTGTTTATTTGTTTTCCAATCATATCAGTCCTTTAGGGTAAGGGAAGGTGAGCAATGAAGGTAAGAGGATGCTTGCCAGTTTTATGAGGAAAAAGCATCTGGCTTGTCACTCCGCTAATGATTTTATCAGTGGAAGTCACAGATCAAATTGTGATGCATTTTTTCATCTGTAGTGCTGTTGAGGTTGGCTAAAATATCGAGACCAAAGAAACCCTTTAATCTCTGACATCCTGCTTTTGAAAATGTTTGTTTGGAGAGCGGTTGTTTCTCTGTTCTTCCCAGTCTTTTTGTTTGTTTTGTGGTACTCTGTTGTTCTCTGGACTTCCAGTTTCATTGCAAGCAGCAAGATACGAGGTACATTAAATTGTGATATAGACCTAAGAGTAGGAAAACTTGACTCGGAGAGGGAAATAAGAAGACTAATTAGAGTTTCTTCTGAAGAGAAGGTTATGAAGAGCAGATATAACAGCTTTTAGGTGTGCAAGAAGTTTACCTAGGGTCATGGAGGAGCACACAAGAAATAATGGACTTCAGTCACAGTGAGAGAGGGAGTCGGGTTGAGCTTTACTAAAATCAAACCAGCAGGTGTAGGATTTTTTTTTAAGGTGGTGTACTGATACAGAAACTCTGGGATCAGCTGCCTGGCAATCCTGCGCAGGTTCTGTTACCCGAGACTTTAAGCTGCAGTTTGTACAACTTGTGTCAGGAGTGACAGAAGTGTAGATGATCCGGGCTTGGGAAAGGAGCAGGCCAGATGACCTTTTGAGCTCTCTTCCAGTTTCTTTCTCCATGAGCCTAAGAATAGAATAGGACAAGCATGAAAAGTTTCTGTACTTCTCCCTTTTTTTCATCGTGGTTTGTAAGGAAAGGGATATAACTTCTAGTCAACATTTTTTATTTTGGTCATGTGTATTCTTGGGCAGCTAACTGCCAGCACCAATTGGCCTGTTTAACTATTTTCCAGTGCATAAGTACTATAATATATCAGTTAGCCAGGATTCAAGTTGTCTGTTCATTTCAAAGTGTTCTTTAATACTTCCTAATGTATGCAAGGCCATTAGTATGCAGCTGTTTAGGAGCACCAGTCAATGGGCTGGTCTGATCTGAGTTTTGTTTTTCATCGCTTTTGAAAAATCTCTTCAGATCGCGCCAGCTTTTCCTATTCTGCAGTTTGGCCTTAAAGGTAGGAGAGCGAGCTCTGGAGCGTTTTTCTTCCTGTGATTTTTTTTTAATTTGGTGTGGCCTGCTATTTTACGAACTCTCAAGTGCATTTGTGTAAATGCTTATTCAGCCCTTGTGAGTTTATTCATGACTATATCGCTGAAGCATTTGGGCGTTCATTATGTTCATGCTTCCACATGAATGAAGATGTTTTCTCTGAAAGTAGAGTTTTTAAAGATTTTTTTGTTCGTGTCCAAAGCTGTTGACCTACTGTTATGTAATTGTGCGATTCCTACTTACGTAATAAAAGCTCAGCAGTTGCATATATTCTCGTTTGGCTGCGTGCGCTAATTTTAACCGTGTCTCGGGAAGGCAGGTGGGAACTGAGGTGCGTGGCCTAGGCCCCGCTCGGCTCGCACCTTTCCACTGGAAGCACTTCTGGAAGCTTTCTGTGCTTTTTAGTTTGGTTTTATATTTTTTTTAAATTTCAATTTTATTTTTTTCCCCCTGAAAATGAGAAATTAAATGAGAAAATGTCTGAGTTCTCTCAGCACAGTCTTAGACCCCAGCAGTAAACCAGATGAGGCGCTTGAGGAGAACTGACTGTATTTACTGCTCCACCTGAAACCTGTGCCCCCAGATTTGATAATTATCTGTTTGTTCATCAGTGAGGACAATTCTGTCGAATGTTTTAGGGTGGAAGGAATTGATTTGGGCTATCTCAAGGTATCTCAACGGACAACCCAGTGTTACCTTGGAGAAACAGTAACTTTTATTCTTCATGGCCCAAGGGCGAGCATTTCCTCAGATCCAATTAAGTTGGATTTTGAGACACCCACCTACAGAAACAGTCTGTTAAAATTGGTTAAATGAACTTTTAATTAAAGCATGCACCCAGCAGTGACTATTTTTTATTTAAGGCTCTATCTACTACAGATTGATTCTCAGAATCCTCTTTTTCTTTTACAACAGATTTTCTTCAAGTTTCTGCATTCAGTTATTTTAAAAAAAATCAAACTTTTGATGTGGGAATCTCTCAATGTTGTTTAGACTGCAATTTGAGCTGTTCATTAATCCAAAGGTTTAATAAAACTACTTCCTAAAGACTGTTTTCAATGGCTTGATGGGAAGCTAAATTCTTGAATTTTGCCATAGGAATGAGAAAATCTTTGAACTCCTAAACTTGGTTCTTTTCGTCTGCCTGTCTCAAGGTTAATTCTCCAAAACTTCCTGTTGTATCATTTGTAGAATTGTCTGCTTTCTGGTGCCAAAATAGCCCATGGAAACATGGCAGTGCTTCATGTGGTTCTGAAATCGAAAGCAAGGCTACACGGAATGTGCTACGTTAGCATGGCCGGGGCTGGGATTTGTTTGGTTCTCCTAAATTAGTCAAAATGAATTTATGCAACAGAAGCTACTAAAGCTTCTGAGAGCTTTTCTTCCCCTCTTACTTTGAAATTTCCGTAGCAGAAAGCCAGTTTCTAGATACCCAAACAGGTGGACCCACTTATCAAGAAATGTTACAGATAAGTCAGTAGAATATCCCTGCTGCTATCGTGTGTGTTTTCGTAGCTCTCTGTTCAAGCAATACATTACTACGTGCTGCCTTCAGAAATGGATCTGAGCTTTTCATCTTGTATTTTGTTGAGGAGTACTGTTGCCTTGTTGACCTTGCTCATTTTTACAGACTCTTCTGCAGATGGATCTAATTGATACTGTTGATTGAAAATCAGTTTCCCCTTAAGTCTGCTACACGGTGTCTTATGTTCCTTTCAGCTTGATCCATACAAAATCTGTGTTGCCGTTGCAAAGTTGTGATGTTCATTAACATGAACTAGAAAATAAAGTAGATAAACAATACACAAAAAAATGATGTGCAGAACTTCTTGGGCTGTAGCCATTGCTACTTCTGCAGCAGTTTGAGCCCTAGTAAATCATGCTGGGCCGTCAGAGTGATTCTTGAAATCTCACTCATGAAAAATTGGTACAAAATAAATTTCACCAAAGTAATTCGTATATAGTGCACCTCCTTCACTTTTTGTCTTTTGTGTTACTTTTTATGGTGCAGTCAAACCTCTTAGTATATTAAAAATGAACCAAGAATATATATGTGGTAACTAAACCTTAAATTATAGCTTATATTGTTTCACTCCTAGACTCTGGAGAGGCTGGAAAAGAGAATTTGCAGTGTTTTGTAAATGTTCTTGCATGGTACAATTTAAAATAATGAGTATCTCATTGTATTACTAGAATTACTCATAAATTTGCATTCCTTGTTTCTCACTTTCAGCATGTACACAGCTACAGGGAAATTGCAGGAAGAAGTATGCTGAGTCTCAGAAATATTTATTAAGTTTTCCTTTCGGTGATTAACATTTGTCTAATTCCCAAGTGCTTTAAATTCAAGTTTGAACATATATTTTAATAAACATATTCTCATTTTGTAATAAATGAAGAGTAGTTTAAGTACTATATCAGAATCTTCTTGTGGGTTAGGCATTTGGAGTAAATAAGTTTTTGACACTGAAGTTTATAAGTTATTAAAGAGGAGGGGAATGGAGGAATATGAGTGCTTTCAGTTGTTTTGAACTTTTCTTGTCACTCAGATATTTGGAATGGTTGCATTTTTTATATGGCGATCGATTGTTTTTTGTTTTTTGCTAAAAGGATTTTAGGAAATAAGTATTCTAAAATGTCCATCAAGCAGTTTCGTGCTGTTTTAGTCTTCTATGAAATGCTATTGTAGATGTGTAGAAATGAGAATTGATCTTTCATTGGTGACTGAAAGAGATGGTTAGTGCGAACATAGCAGAGTTAAGACCAAAAAGAGGAGCAAATGAACTTGTGAAACTCTGCAGAACACTTGGTGCTTTCTGGAGGTACCTGAAGTAAATGAAAAGCTTTTGGATGTTATGTAAAAAGCTGGCTAGCAAGTCGTGTGTTTCAATATATACAACATTTAGATTACTAATTGCTTGCTTGTTGTTGTAACTAAAGCAAGTAAAGTGTTAATAAACTTCCAAAAATTGTATAGACTTGAATACTGTTTCCTTATTACCAGACATCAGTGTAGGAGTTGACCTGACTTTCCATGCCAAGGGTTGAACCAAGGATGGAAACTGCAGACTGCAAGAATTTTTTGGTGTTTCAAACAAATATACTATTTCTTCTGGTGATACAGCTCAGTCAGGGATTTATTTGTTAAAAACAACTAAATGAAAAAGACATAATTTGATTTAAAAAGTAATTTTGAAACTTGGTTGTTAAAATCACCTAAGTCTTGTTGATATCAGCCGTTTATGTGACTAACAACTCCATCTTAAACCTTTTAGCCAAATGCTAATTTTATAGTAGTATGGGATGCTGTGAATAAAGAAATAAAAGGAAAAATGGAAAAAAAACCTTTAAAATGGTTATTAAAATGAATGTGTTTGTAGAATTAGGAATATCTCAAGAATATTTTCAGGAATTCTATGGAGACAATATTCTCCATTCCCAGAGGGGGTAAGGAAGAGATCAACTATCTTTTGATTTAGCAGCTATTTAAACATAAAACTAGTGATTTTAATGATCCAGTGTTTGTGAAGCATGGGTGTTCAGAACTCAAACCTCAGTGGGTAACAAGTAGGGCCCAAAAGAGCCTTAAATCCGTTTCTGGATATTCAGAAGCATATCTGTAACTGAGGAATGACTGAACAACTCTCCTCCTTTTTCAGACTTCACAGTGTTTGGCAGAAATTTGGGAGGCTTGCTTCTGGAATTATTTGTAGTCGATAGTTCACTGGAATGTGCCCCAGACAGCAATTTTGATCCAAACCTGCAAAAAATCACTGCGTGCAAATACAAACGTCAGTAAGGCAGTAAGTAGCTTCTGGCTGTGGAGCTGCAGTCCATTAAGAGTAACACTGCTGTCAAAATAAGAACAAAGGAGTTGAAAATAAGAAATGTTTGGACTATTAAATCTTCCAGATGCTTGACTGTTGCCATTCCCAATGCAGGGGTCGCATGTTGAATCCAGACCAGGGGAAAAGAAACCCACTGGGGCAGGACTGATGAAACACCATTCTGCAGTTTCACGTGCGGAAAGACAAGTTGCTGTTCCTTCCTCCCTTACCCCTCCGCCCAAGTCTGATGCCTTTCAGCTGTATAAACTTTACCAGTGAAGTAAGCCGTGCCTAAAAGGTGGTGTTTTATTATTTTAAAAAAGAAAAACCATTACGGTGTTGTGTTCCACCACGCATTCCTGCGAGCCCTTGCATCAGCAGGGCTGGCGGGGTTCGTGGAGCCCAGCCCGACGGCCGCCTCTTGCTGCCCAGAGACAGCTCAGAGCTGTTTTTGTAGGCTTGATCCGAAGCTGTCAGTGTCTGTGTGGCATAGCTACTTGAGCAAATCAGGAATTTGGGGCTCTCGTTAATACAAGTTCTGTCACATGGAGCGTTCCTTTGGTTTGCTTCTAAAAGTGGGCCTGGGGGCTGAAAGAATAGACACGTTGCATATCAAAATACATTATTAAGTGTCCATAACTCCCTCAGAACTTAGTAAATGTTGGAATTCAGATAAATTAAATCTGTGCTTCACTATGATGACATCTTCTATTACTTGCTTGTATATTCTGTTGTCAGCAGGATTTCTGCCTTACTCAGTGTGCGGGATGTGTCGCTTCTTGTTCGTGCTTGTTTTCCGTGCAGCCCGTTGGTTGAAGTCCAGCAGTCGGACGTGTGGAAGGGTCAGTCCAAAACTATGGTAAAAGAGGTAATTGCCTACGAGTTCCTTTACTTGGTATTGCAGAAACTGGAATGTGTGTGGCTTTCGAAGTAGTAAGTTCTTCTCCTGGATAGATCCCTTCCATTGGATGCAGCAATGGTGGGTATCGGGATTAAATTCAGGAAGTCTGCTTACTGAGGAAACGAGATGGATTCTTCGTTCTCCTGATGCAGTGCTTGAAGGGTTTGGGACTCCTGGGCTCTCCTGGGGCAGCTGCCAGTTTCGGCAGCCTGTTCTTGAGCCGCTGCAGTCGGGTTTGTGAGGCAGCCAGTCCCTCAGCTGGGGGAAATTCGTGACCAGGCTGTGCAGGAGCTCCCCTCCGAGCGGGGAATCCCGTTCCCCTACAGGAGATGGATTGCTTTTCTTCCTCCGCTTCTTTCCTTTCCTTCTCTTCTGCTTGTCAGGCTGCTTGACACACAGCTTTGGCTTACTAAGGCAGCGGAAGCTGATACAGAAGGTGATAACTTTTTTTGCTATCTCATGGTGGTGTTTCTTTTTTTTTCTTTTTGTGTTGCACTATATTGATGTGCCCAATAGTCAAATACCACACTGTACAAGTACAGGGTGGAATCTCGTGCATGGAGGAAGGGACAGGAGAGGAATGACTTTCTTTAGCGGCAGTGAGAGCTGTTAGTCGACTTACAGGCTGTCTGTACCTTGGGAACTGTACTCTAACACAGGGAAATATTTGAAATATTTCACTATGATTATTTCACTATGATTGCAACTAAATATTACATCCTTTGAGAAGTCAGGTCTAGGAATCTCATTAGAGCCATTTAAAAACTTTGTTACTATCCTTCCTGTGCCTTAATTTCCGTATTTTACAGATTGGAAAATACCCTTTCTTCCATATGTGTTTTATGAAAATAAATGAATGTGTGAGATTTCAGGTATTACAGTGGAAAGGGCCAGAGAAAAGCACATTAGGAATTTCTTTCTTTAGAGCAGGAATTGGTATAAGATAAACAAGTTCTTGCTGATTAAGGTAGGGGAAAGAAAAATATTTGTAAATGTAATTTCTCTTGTAATACTTTGCATTTAGAAAAATGCAGACAATGTTACTGTGTAATTTTAGCGTTTCCTAACTGTGGCATGCCTGGTTTTGCACCATTAATCATGTTCTTTTAAGCTGATGTAATTGTGTCAAGTAAGTTTTCTGCGCAATGAGACAAAATTGAAAGACACACTAAGAACAGAAGCCTTGAAAGGGGATTTAACATACTCATACCATCTTATTTTTATTAATCAAGAAGTTTAAACTTGCCTTTTAATGTAAGCTGTGTGAAACACTACTGGCTGTTTGGTCGACCATTAAGTCTTCATTGTGTTTGTTTTTAAAAAGTAATCATTTAGCTTTTATGTATTAAGGAAACGTGAGTTTTTACAAGTCTTATCAATATCAAATCTGAATGGAAATAATGACCACTGCTTGTAGCATCATTTTTTTAAAGTGATTTCAAACAGAAGTTTCGTTAACAGGGAGCTCTCTTGACAACTTCGAAAAATGGGTTTAAGTTGTTGTTGCAGAATTTTGTACTTGATGATAAAGAAATGTGTAACTAAGGCAAAAGAGTAACGCCACACTTTTGTGCTCTGTTTTATTCTTCTAGCCCATCTACTTGGTGTAATTTTGGTTTCTCATGCTCTTAAACCCAGCTCCTTTGCCTTTTTTTTTTCTGGGATTGCTTACCTTGGGCAAAGCTTGTGGCTTTAAAAACTGCAAGGGATGCATCCATCTGATGACCAGCCTGGTGTGCGAGCTTCTTGTGCTGGATTTGCACTGATTTGAGGATTCAGAGGGATTCAAGAGTTATTGCTGCTTACCAGACATTTTACCAACTTCTGCCTGTCTGTTCCCTGAACAAGGGGTAGTTTTCAGGAAGCTACCAATCCAGCTGCTGTTCGGAAAAGCAACCTTAAAACACTTTTTATTCCCCCAAAACCTAAAACCTTTTTGACCAACTGAAAGTCTGTTGATCAAACAAATAAAAAAAAAAAAGTAACTTCTTGCTGAGGATTAATTAAACACATCTATTGCAAACAGCGAGTGTAAAGAAAATTTCATTTGAGCTCTTTGACTTCGTGTAGTGTGTAACTACTGTAACTGGAGACTACCAAGAGACCCAGTAATAAAGAGAGGATTACAGCCAGAGGAAACAAATACTGATTCTTAATGCTGATTTTCAAAAATCTGCTGAAGACAAAGGAAATCTCTGTTTTCAGGGCCCAGATATCTGGGCACTAGGAGCCCTTTTTTTTTGAATCTACAGAGAGGTTAAATGTAATTTTTACTTTATTCACCGGAGAAATTGTAGCTTGTTTGAGACTTGTACACTGTCAAAAACTTTTTTTTGGACAGCATAACAGAGACTGATCCAGCAATCAAGGCATAACAGATGGCCGAGTTTCAGGAATGGAATGAAAATGGAATGAAAATTAAAGTGCGATTATAAGCTAGGTATAAAGTACATCACAAGATTTGCTGAGAGAAAATAGGAAGAAGTGCTTCAGGGGTCACTGCTGGGCACTTCTAAGAGTTTGCTTTTTCAAGATCTTTACAGTCATATGATTGTTCTATAATAGTGTTTTGTGGGATGAGACTGGATTGCTTTGTGCTCTGATCCCTGCTTTGATAACAGATGAATCATTTGGGGCGAGGATGGGATGCTGATGTGGCTCCCCTGCTGAGAGAAACAGGGTCCTCTACCGTACTTTAACTCTTCTTTAATGCTATCGAGGAGTTAGGGTTTCATACTGTCAATAGAAGTAGAATAGAGAATAATAGAGTGGTAGAGTAGAATAACAAAGCTCGTAGAGTAGAATAACAAAACTCCTGTTTACATGGGGAATACTTTGAGATAGCAGTCCTTGGCTAACAATTCCAATTATTTTGTGCCCAGCTGCTCACATTCCAGAGTAAGAATGTCTTGTTTTGAATTAGTTTCACGCACTTCAACAGGGAGTCTTATTTATAGATCAGAACTATTTGCATGGATGTAATCAGGAATGATATAAATTAATGTCTCATCATAAACAAGCCCAAAGACTTGTGAAGTTTCTCCAGCGCTCCCCTTGCCAAGTGAGACAAGTAGCTTACAGCTGCTCCGCGCGGAACAGCCAGAGATCTGCACTGCTCTTCCTGCAGTCTGCGCTGAGCAGTTGTTTACCGTTTCTAGCAGGTGTCAACATGTATTTGTTGACTGGTTTAGTGGGATATTTGTATGAGAAATATTTGTGTAGCCTGAGAATAAGGCACCAGGAACGCTAGCTTTACAGTAATTGTCTGCATGTCGTGAAATAGGAAAATGAACGCTGCCTCCTTACCTTTAGCCGTATAATCATCTTGAATAACCTGCTTTGGAAGTTGAACTGTCAAATCTGCTTATTTTTAAATATTCTGACTGCTTTCTGCAAAATGATGAAGCAATTTCAAATGCAGATACCAGAGCTGAGGTCTCTGTCTCGGTTGGGTGGCCTGTTTCTTACAGAGTAGTTGCTTCTACCTTCTCTCCCACTCCTTTCAGCTCTGGTACCATGGCTTGGGTGTAACCAGGTGGGTGGAAGATGCCCTATTCTAGATTTGTTTTGCCCAGAACACCTTTTGGTAGGTGAGGTGTGTTAATCCTTCGGCTGAAGTATGGCATTTGGGGGTGCTGTATATAAAAAGTGGAGGGTTTAAAATCTTTTTTTTAAAAAAGCTTGTATTTCATTTGGTAAGGAATCTAGTTTTATAGCTGGTCTTTGAGGATGTCCACTAGCCTCAGGCGTTGAGGTACTTGAGAGTTTGCTTGGGGCAGTACCAGGTTATGGAACCACCTTAGGTCAGTGACTTTATAGATGTTTATGTGGGAGCTCTTCCCAACATCTCACAGCAGAAAACTCAGAGGCGCTTGTTTGAAAAATGCCACAGGTCTGTTTGGTGGAGTCTGGCTTCATAGGTTTGGGGAATCATAAATTAATATCTCGTTATTGAATGAGAGGCAGAGGTGGTCATCGGGGTATGCAACACAAGTCTTCAAAATGCAGACCCCTAGGTTGTGAATAATGTAATGGAGAAGGTGACGGCAGGCAGCAGAAGGGATGAAATTCAAAAGGTAAGCCAAATAAACTTGATAGTAGTATGCTGAAGGCTTTATGAAGGGAAGGCTTGTATTCTCAGATCAGGAAAAAAATCCACACAATGAAATAATGAAGGTGTCTGTTACTAACACTCCAGACTAGCATTTTATTTGCATAGGAATTACAAACCTTTGAGTCAGCAGTACTGGGACCTAGCTTGAATTTGAGCACTTGGAGAGGCCTGAAACTAAAACTGGCTCCAAGGTCAAAAACTTAAGTCATAAACATCATGATGATGTCTACTGTGATCAAGACTTAATGTTGTCCTTCCTACCTCACAGATTTGTTTGTGCCTTTGTTTAACTTTAACTTTGTTCAGCTTAACGATAACAACAACAAAAAATCAAAAAAACCTGCAGCCAAGGTTTGTTGTGAAGACCGTGATACTTTGTTTTGCCACAGATCAGTAAATTGAAGGTAGAACTTTCAGGTAACCCGTTCCACTCTCACGCTACCAACTTACTAGAGAAAATGCTTGACCTAATGGCAGTTCTGAAACTCCAAAGTGACAATGCTTCCTTTAAACCTTTTGTCCTCTCTGGTGTTGCTGAGAAGAGTTGGGCTCCACCGTCACCTCTAGCTGGCTCACACTCACCTTGCACCCCCAGCAGTAATTCCTAGGGCCTTTCCAGCAGGGCTGCAGCCTTGCTGATATGTGGCTCATCCTGCCTCAGCTGTGGAGCTTTCTGTCTCTTCTGGGTACCTCTCAAGGGGTTTTCTTTGCCCAGTCCTCAGGGTTATCAAGGTCCTTTGAGTTGAAGCTCTAATACATGGCTTATCAATCTCCTTCTTTCCAAGCTTGGTATTGTCCCTGCATTTGGGTGTGCAATTCTTTCTTGTCCTCCAGCTTACCGATAGAAGTGTTGAGCAATATCGGAGGTGGTATGACCACCTGGGGTCGCCTAGCTCACTGCTTTCCCCCAACCAACCCACGGATGTCATCTCTTCGGGCTGAACACTGTGGTTACAGCTGGGTGCTCCATCCTGGGTGTGTCCTTGGTGAATCCATGCTGTCTTGTTCCCTGTGTGTTGCTGGGACTTCTTGTACTTGAATGTGAAATGACTGACCTGTTAGAAAATGTTAAAATAATTGGTGTGTCTGCACGATCTCCGTGATGTTGGATCCCCTCCTGCACCAGTTTGCCTTCAATGCAAGGATGCTTTGGGTTTTCTGCTTGGATTTTGTAAGGGATTGTGGAAAAATCACTTAGAAATTATTTCCTTTTTGCTTTTGTAATGAAACAAGATGCTTATACAAGCTGAGCTGTAAGTGAATTAAGCAGAACTTATATATAAAAATCAAACTCTTATGCAGAAAACTAATTGTTAATATTTAGTTATGGGCAACTTCAGTACTGTAGTGATGAAGCTTGTGATGGTATATGAAAGCTCTTCCTGGAGAAAAACAAACCACCACCACATCCCCAGTAAAACAAAGAACTGACTCAAACTTTTCACATTCTTGGGGTTTGAAAGAAGATTTGGATGTATAAAATAGTATTACTGTGTGAGGGGGGGAAAAAAAGCCTGTAAAAATACAGCACTATCTAGCTTGGCAGTCTACTGTCTTATTCCTATTAGAGCAACCTTGAAAATTAGAGGAAAGCAGGAATTATATGAAAAGAGAAAGAACAGAGTTTGCCTCTAGCGAAACATGTTTACAGTAACAGCTGTTCTCAGAGGAACTGCAGGATGTTCATAAAATAGTTTATTTTTTAGCTCTATAACCAGGGAAGGAATCAATTGACTCAGATATATGAGAGTCTAGTGTTAAAGTTCAGATAAATGGCTGCATTTTCCCAGTTACGGGGTTTTGATTAGTGTACAAATGCTTTTAAAAAGTGAAATGTAGCAGTGGCTAACAAAAGCAATCAGGGTGGTATTTCCTACACAGGCACGGGGGAAGAAGCTGGATATTTCTCAAAGCTTCATTTGAAAGGCAGGCATTTACTTTTTGTCAGCACTTGCATGGTCCCTCTTATTCGGGTGACCTGTTTTCTGTCTTAAAGGTGAGGTGTCACTGATACAAAGTCAGTTAAATTCACTGACTTAGATCTTTATGATTAAAAAAAATTGCTTTTATTTTGCTGCTTGCTTTGTTGTTCCTATCTTGTAGAAATGCCATAAAAAGCTAAAGGTGGGGAGGGATCTGAAGTTTTTATGATGCACGCGTTCATTGCTGAAATGCTGGCTAAAGGTTAGGAGTGTGCTTCACAATCAGCGGAGAGCAAATGAACTGTGGTGAGTAAGTCCAGTTCTTTGAACTGCTCAAAATGCTCAAGCACAGTATTAAATAAATGTGATGTCCTCCTGGACGCTGGAGTAGATGCCCTTGTGGTTATATCCGTCTCTTGAATTTCCAGTTTCAGCCTTTACTGGTAAAAGCTGCTGTGTCGTATTAATCTGTGCCTGCTATTTTAAACTCAATTAAAGCTGCACTGCTCTGTGATGACACAATTAAATATCAGAGAAGACAACGGCCCAGGAGCAGGATAAGTTTTGCTTGTTTTTCCTTTTTTTCTCAGTTTGTTGTAAGAAGCTGGTGCTACAGCATCATAAAATGTTGCTTGCGTTCATTCTTTGTATTTCTTGGTACGGACTTGGGATTCTCAATCCTGAGACTTGTGTTAACTACTGAATGTAGAAAAAGGCAGTGTTTGAATATACATTTAACCTTCTTGTTGAGTTTGCTCAAAAACTGCAGAGGTTTAGTACTAACATATATTAGGAGCATTCACACATGCCGTTCTCAGTGACCTTCCATACCGGGTTTCCCCAGTTGTATTTAAAGGTGGTTTCATCCATCCATCCCTGTGCTCGAGTGCTTCACCCCACTTTGAGCTCTTCCTGGACAAAGAGTTTGTAGAAGACAGGAACACTGCTCATAGCATGTGTGTAATACTGAGCTGGGATTTTTCTAATCTGTCAGATTTTGGGCAAAGTCTCACTTTGACAGCTTTGAACACCTAATTTGGTGGACTGAAAACTGAATTTTGTGTTCACTACAAATATCGTATTTTAACACTTTGTTGTTCATGTGTTGTGATGATGTGTACTGACTGCTGTCTTCCAACCCTGTGTTTTTTGGTATGTACACAGGAAAACAACTTAGGTGTAAGTATTGTAGTTCCTGAATGCAGTTTAAAAGCATACAGTGGGTTGAGGAACAAAAGTGGATGGATTAACAGTCACTTAAGTCATTTAAATAAGTTGTAATAAACTGCATATTAAATACTTATGTGAGAATGTTGTGGAGATGAAATAAGATGTAGCTTTCATGTGTCATCTCCAGAGCCCTATGCTGAAAATGAAATAGTGTAATCCACTGTCTTAAAACATTCTTAAAATATATAATAAAAGTAAGGTACAGAGGTATTTGTTGTCTTATGTTGTATTTAATACTGTGTTATGTTTTGGTGCTGCAATACTTATCATTTTCTCTAATAGTACAGTACATGCAGTCTGGATTTATATAGCATGATTTTTGCTTCTGCTTATGACCCTTTGCCTATCAGAGCCAATGAAAGAAATCACTCCCAGAAGACACCCCAGGGACAAGTCCTCTATTAAGGTGACTTAACGGGTCTGTCGTGTCTCTGGGTTGTACAACAGGAACAAGTCTAAAGTCATCTTGGGTGGCATTTCTGAATGCAAAGGGTGTCTGAAATGCCTTTGGTATTTTTTTTTCTTTTGAAGTGAACAATTCCATTTACTATGTCTTGTAACTATGAGAGGGATGACATATTTGCAGTGATTCTAACAAACAGAGTTGATTTACAACTCAGAGTTACAGAGTTGATACCTGGAACAGAAACATGCAAATCAGTCAAATCTTCACGTTGGTAGCTGGTTATCATGTGCATGTATGCAGCTACAGATCTCTGGAGCTGGGTTGTTCTGTGCTTGTTCATCAGGTTGTTTGCAAGAAAATGACACTATGGATGTGTTAAGGTTTTATCAGTGATACACAGCTATCATCAGACATCAGCTGCTGTGGGGTCTCTCCTAATTCTACAGCTCTACAGAATTCCTGAATGCTTTAATGTGTCATTCTCCCCAGACAAGCGTAATGAATTACTACTATCTGGAACATTTCCTCACAGGTGTAATCTGTGCTTAAGAAGTAATTTAATTGGAGTCAACTGAACTGATCAGAGATGTTAGATATCACCTTTATAAGCCTGGTTTTAGACGGGCCATGCAATGCTTTCGTTTTCTTGAAGCACATACCAAATACAAACTACATTTGGTCAAGGTGGACATACAACAAAATACGCACCAGAAAGGCTTGAATCAGTAACTGTTATAGCTGGAGTGGGGTGGTGTGTGTTTGCCTTTTTTATATTAGGAATAACACATCTGTCCATGAAGAAATAGTTGACTTGCCAAAAAGGAAGTACTGCAGATGTTTTTGGAGCGTAATGCAGTTGTGAACAATATTCAGCATGATTACATTCTAGCTTGTAATGAGAAGTAACGGAGGAGAACACAATTTTCCTGTGCTGCACAGTTAGAACTGATGCGTTCAGTTGTTTGTAGCTGAGAGAAATGGGATGGATGGGAAGGAAGATATAACAAAGATAAAAATGAAGTTTAACTTTTTTTTTCTGGAAAGAGAGAAAACAATAAGAAGTTACAAATGCATTTCTGAGCTTTTTTTTTTTCCTGGAAAAAACCTGCTCTAGCAGGCACATGTCTATGGCATGTTTGCCAGTAGAGGACGGCTGAGTTGGTATGGCTCTCAGTAGAAGGGAAGACAGCATATATTTTGTCTTGAAGAAGAAATGCTATCCTTTGGAACGACTGTAAGATCAGTGTTGAGTAAAAAGCCTTTTTCTCCTCCTCACTTTTTTTCCATACACAGATTTTAGACCAAGAGGGCAAAGTTGCATTAAATGCAGAAACGGTAAATGTTTCAAATTTGTGGTCTCCAAGTTTTCTCATGACTTGCAGATTTAATTTCCCTTATTGGCAATTTGAGTTTTATCAGACTACTATTTGAATGGCAAGTTGCCTATACATGAAAAGAAAACTTTCTATAGTGCTCATTTATAAGCTTGTGCAATAAATGGGGGATCACCTGAAAATCCACTATACTGAGCAGACTACAATGAAAGTCTGCTTCGCTGCTGGTAGAAGGAGGGGAGGAATTGCTCTCAGAGGGGTGATTTTCAAATCAGTCAAATGACTGAAGTTGTTTTTCTCTGAGATCTTACTTGTTGAGGTTTCATGTAGATTTTAGTACCTCCCCTCAAGCATCGCCCTTGCACAGGCGGGGCTGCTCCTGCCCACCCCTGGCTTCTCTGCCTATTCCTAAAGCAGCTCTAATCCTTGTCTGGCTTGCTAGGAGTGTACCAAGGAACCTGAACTGTCTTTAGGTAGGGCTTACAGCATAACTGGCATCAAGCAATTCCTTTATTTTTTTTGGCATCAGCTTGACAAACCTCTTGACAACCTCTCAGAGGGTGGTGATCAGCGGCGCAGAGTCCGGCTGGAGACCTGTGACTAGCGGCGTTTCCCAGGGGTCTGTGCTGGGTCTGCTCTTGTTCAACATCTTCATTGACGACCTTGATGAGGGAATAGTGTCTGCCCTCAGCAAGTACGCTGATGACACGAAGTTGGGAGGAGTGGCCGACACGCCAGAAGGCTGTGCTGCCATTCAACGAGTCCTGGGCCAGCTAGAGAGATGGGCAGGAAGAAACCAAATGAGGTTTAATAAGAGCAAGTGTAGAGTCCTGCACCTGGGAAGGAATAACCGGATGTATCAGTACAGGCTGGGGGACGACCTCCTGGAGATGAGCTCTGAGGAGAAGGACCTGGGGGTCCTGGTGGATGACGGATTGACCATGAGCCAGCAGTGTGCCCTGGTGGCCAAGAGGGCCAATGAGATCCTGGCGTGCATTAAAAGGAGCGTGGCCAGCAGGTCAAGGGAGGTGATCCTCCCCCTCTACTCTGCCCTGGTCAGGCCTCACCTGGAGTACTGTGTCCAGTTCTGGGCTCCCTGGTACAAAAAAGACAGGGATCTCCTGGAAAGAGTCCAGCAGAGGGCCACAAAGATGATACGGGGCCTGGAGCATCTTCCCTATGAAGAAAGGCTGAGAGACCTGGGTCTGTTCAGCCTGGAGAAGAGAAGACTGAGAGGAGATCTTATCAGTGTGTATAAATACCTGAGGTGTGGGAGACAGAGATTTGGCCAACCTCTTTTCAGTGGTTTGTGGGGACAGGACGAGGGGCAATGGCCACAAAATGGAGCCCAGGAAGTTCCGCACCAACATGCGAAAGAACTTCTTCACGGTGAGGGTGACGGAGCACTGGGACAGGCTGCCCAGGGAGGTTGTGGGGTCTCCTTCTCTGGAGATATTCAAGGCCTGTCTGGACGCCTGCCTGGGCAGCCTGCTCTAAGGAACTTGCTTTGGCAGGGGGGTTGGACCTGGTGATCTTTCCAGGTCCCTTCCAACCCCTACAGTTCTGTGATTGACAAGAGATATTACCCATGTTCCCTAAGAAACTGTTTTACTTTAGTTTTGTTATAAAATCTCTTACCTGCTAAAAACATTTTCGTGAGAAACGTGTCATGTATGTCTGTGTATTGCGGTCCTAGAAGCTGGCAGATCTTAGTGGTTCGTTAACGTCTTGCAAAGAATGCGATGGAGGTCCGTAAGGCGTGCTTAACATGGCAGCTGCTGGGAGGAAATCTGTCACAAACACTTAGGAAAAACTCAAATTGACTATGAGGAAGTCAAACCGTAGCCTTAGTTTTGGCTGGGTAGTCAGATTGAGCTCTTTTCTGTTAGGAAATATTGTTTAATCTTCTGGTTATCCCTGTATATTTTCTGAGCCTGCTTTTTTCAGCAGTCTCAGGTATAGAGTCTGGGTCTCCGCTAGTCCAGCAATGATGACACCAGTGCTTACAGACTTCCTATTTCTTATTTTTAATATTTATACAACAAAGGATCTCATTATGTATGGAGTAAAACAATATTGAAAATATATTTGTTGTCTTATTGGTAATAAGTTGGTCAGTGCGCGTAAAAATCTTGCCATGCTGTTGTCTTTTTCGTCTGCCTGTACGCTGCCTCTAATGTCTTGACTGTTAGAGCATCTAAGGATAACTAAGACATACTTAATAGTTTTCAGAGAAAAAAAAACATTGACCTCCTTAAAGGTGGTGTAAAGGGGTGTGCTTTGTAAATCCATGGGAGCAACCAACTGCCAGAGGTCTGAAATACGAAGTGCTCCGTGACAGGAAGCTTTTTACTTTCACAGAGACATTTGCCAGAGGTTTAGCACAAGGGACTTGAGCCACGTCATGGTCGGAGCTGTGTAATTGCATCTGAGGTAGGAAGGCCATGGAAATGTAACTGCAGCAAGCGAGAACTGTGGAACTGCTCCGTGCCTTCCTGGAAGACAGAGCAGAGCAAGTAGTTCATTTGGGGTGCGTAAAACTTAATAGGTTACTTTACTATGTAAAAGCAAATCACTTGGGTTACTTCTCAAGAGTTTTCATGGTGCTCATCCAAATGCTGAGGGGATGCTCAGCACTTTTCCTGAGGTTAGCTGAGCGAAGGGCAGGTCGTGAGAAGTTCTGCCCATCTGGCCTGCTGGTCCACCTGCAGTCCTTGGGCTGACCAGTAGCAATAAATGGGCCAGTGCTTAATGGATCAAAGTGTGTCCCTTTCTTGTTGGAAAGAAGCGTGTGCGGTGTGTTTGGGCTGTTCTGCCTCATTCTTACCTCCTGGTTCCTTCACAGCCCATCCCTGGTTGGCTCGGGCACAGCCCTAGAGCAATGCCACTGCCTTGCTTCTGTTCTTTCAGGTGTGATTTTTATAGTGAGGATTGTAGTAAGGCTGCTTCAAATACAGGGATTGCCGAGTTCATTTTAGGTCTTAAATCAATGAGAGATGCTTCTTTCGTATGTTATTATATGTATGAGAATTAAAGATACTATGTATACGGGGAGGGAAATTGCTGGCTAGTAACTATAGCAAATCCTTTTTTACTTTCTGATCTATGTTCTTAGAATCTAATCCATGTTTTTTCTTTATTGCTGTTTTTAGAACAAGGAACCTCTGTATGAACTTTCATTTCTTTAGTATAGAAGTTGGAGGAGATGAATTCAGTGAATGCCAAACTCATTGTAACCTTGTAGCCAATGTTGCAAGTTATTTTGGAGTTGTGAATTGTTCAGTCTAATTTAACTTCCAGAATAAGCAGCAGGTATGATAAGTTCAAATCCATTATACAGATCTTTGTTTTAAGCACGCATTTTCAGAGTAAAAAAGCCCTCTGTGGTTTAAATTGCAATATTCGGTAATGACCGGCATTCAGTATCCCTTGCAATTTTTTCCTTATTTATTTTCTGAGTTTTTTTGTAAAAACAGCTGTTTAACCTGATTCTTTGCTCCTGCTAGTTTCAGCTTACCAATATTAAAAGTTGCCTTTAGCTATAAGCTTTCTTAATAAATAAATCACTTTTGCTAAATGATTAAGTATGTTACATTTTTATTTAAGAGGCTTTGAGAAGTAATTTCCCAAACCAGCAACAAGAACATCCACAGTCTTAAAAACTTTAAACAAAAAGTTTTTTTTAAGGGTCAAAGTTTGATGGACAGCCAAGCAGAAGCTACCACTCGATATGATAGAGCTGGTCTAGATTTCTCATCCTCTTAGGTGAAAATAGATGATAATAGGTCAGCTGTAGAAATTCATCTTTAACTTATTTTTTAACTTTTATAATCATAAAATAGCATTAGAATGAGGACTGTCCAGATTAATTGCTGCACACTTACGATCACAGGATTTTACATGTAGTTACGTTTTATATGGATTCTTTATTTCACTCGTGACCACTTAAAAACTTGAAAGCTGTTCGTGACATTACTGAAGGGAAGGCCTTTTCTGAAATTTATTACAAATTTGCCTTTGTTTTTGAATTTCAGTTTTGCAGTAGGACTGGGGAACTTCCCTGCTAATCCTGCGTTCATTATTTAAGCCTTTCAATTAAGCTGTGCAGTACCTCAGTTCACATATGTCCATAGTGGCTGTCCAGATATATTTACAGGTTTGTCTTCGTTTATAACGACACTGCCTAGTACTAAAGAGATTAGTAGCTGTTCCTTAAATCATTTCTGGAAGCTATATTTCTGTTCCTGAAAACAGACTTGGTTGAAAAATTAAGCTTTTAAGGGAATTGCTTGGGAAGGGAAGTGATGCTGTGAGCAGTACAAATTAAACATTGAGGTAAGAAGGAGGCAAGGAGAAGTGTAAGTTTTTAGCTTTTCTTCAGAAATGTTTTGGTTTTTGTCCCATTTTTGAGTAGCAGGAATAAATGTTGAAACACTTACGTGTGAATGAATACGTGAATCAACAAGTTAAGTCAGAACTGGAATGCCTCTAGATTTAAGTAACCAGTACATTCTCTTACAATTGCTTGTTGCATAAACCCACTAAACAGTTTATAATGAAGAAATGTGAGGATTTATACCCCATATGCTCATATACATAAGCAGGTTACCTTAGAATAAAAAATTGACAGCTGAGGAGTATTAAATAATATTTAGTCTCCTCTTGGACTATGGCAAGCATAGGGTAAGGCAAGGTAGTTGAGAATCTTTCTATTACTACTAAATATTTATCTAAAAATTCTATCATTCAGGTCATACTTCGACAGTTTAAATATTATTTAGTAAAGTTTGATTGACATGACCGTTTTCCTTTGTAGTGCCTGGTGTCAACCCCAAGCAGGAGGTGTGCACAAATAGGACATGATCTGAGCAAAGTCAGTTTGTGAGATTGGAATAGGAATATCTTATAACTCCATTAAATGTTAACCTTTTTTTCCCATTTCGATGTATGTATTAGCTTTACTGCATACATATTACACAGTTTTATTGGCAAATATGATACCAAAAAGTAATATACTGTTTCAACATGATGGAACTTGACAGGTGGGCATTGTTTTCTACTCGTAAGAGAAAATTATTAGTTCCATCCTTCCATTATCTTCAGATAATAACTTCTGTTTCTGTAAAGCTCTGGTACAAATAGTATTATTACTTGAAATGTATGTAAGTGGAGAACAGGTAAAATAAACAAACAAACAAAAAAACCAAAAACCAGTAGTTTAAAAGTTTTCTTTCATTACCACCCCCTTTGTTTTGCATAGCAGCATTTGTTACTTTTGATGTCAATCGTTTGAAAGGGGTTATTTTTTTTGAAAATATACTTCTGATGATGTAAAACTAAGTTTGCAGTATTTTCCTTAACTTTCACATATGGTGTAAGAGTTACTACTATTAATGTTCACTTAGCTCTAATAATGTTGCATATGGACGGAAATACTGCTGCAAAATTCTTTGTTTTCTTTAACTCATCCAGTAAGTTAGTCAACCAAAGGCTTACGGTTAATTTTTTATGAAATGCTAAAATATCAATAGTTGCTATTGCTCTTGAGAGGCTGAAAAGGTGCATTTATTTGAGCATTATCTATTTCATTTTGACGGCATGACAATCTAGAAGGAAGTTTCTTTATAATTGAGATACCCAACAATAGTTCTTATAATTGGTTTTAGGCATGGCTTTTAGTGTATAATAGGGGTCAGATATTGATCTAAGTAAAATAAAACTTTCTATGGGGATCATTAAATCATTTATTCTGTGCTGGCATCAGTGGAAGTTATTACTTAACTTGTCATTGTTATAGCCAAAATTTCCTTTGAAATCATTTACTGCTCTATGGGGTTTTTAACTGTGCTAATTAATATGATTATTGGTTACTTCCTAGTAATTAAATCTCTAGGACGACTTTTGGGATCTCGTGCCTTTGTCCATTAATCTGTCATTTACTGTAATAATATCCAAGATGTCAGTATCAATTCAACCTTTATGGACTCACCGCTATTAATTTATGCCATAGTTATTTCAGTCCTTAGGATACACAGTCAAAGGTATCCTAACTCCTGTGATCAAAAACTGCACGCCAGATCTCTGGACATCAGTTTGATTTCAGGGTTATAGGGCCTTTAATTGATTCTTAATTTTCCGTTGTTTGCTTCTGCATTGTCAGACTTGATTATTTTAATCAGCAGTAGATAGAACTGGAAGTGAATGAGCGACTAGCTTGCAGAATAATGGCTTTGCTTCTCTGAACCCGTTGTTTCAGCCGTGCACTTCTCCAGCTTAACGCACTGCTGCAAAAAGAGCCCGTTAGGGGTGGCAGCCTAACATCGGACTGAGGGTGAAGATATGGCAATCTTCTTCGTTACGGAGTCTGACTGATATAACTTCTAGAATTGCATAGATGTGTTTGTTGGGATAACTTTCCGTACATAGAGATCGGGATGAATCACAGAATCATTAGGGTTGGAAAAGACCTCCAAGATCATCTGGTCCAACCATCACCCTACTACCAATGTCACCCACTAAATGAAATGTGTCAATATGGTTTTATTTTAAAAGGACGCATTTTAAGTTGTTTGTGCTTACCAATAAAAATATTTTATTTAAAGTGCCGAGAAGCCTAACTTGTAAATGAAGTAGAATATGTCTACAGGCTCAGTGTACGAGATTGAGGTTGTCATGTTTCCCTTACAGAAATCAGATATCCCTGATATTTAAAAGCAAAGCAGTGCTCTGTAATATTTTAGTGGTGTTTCCTCAGTACTGTGGAACCTGTTGCTCCATAGCAATACCTGAAAGTTTTGTACCCATTTAAACTTTACACTTTATTAATAAATAAATAAAGGGAATTGTATCTTACAGATGAAGACTCTAACATTTGGAGTTTGTAAGGACCCCATCATATAGGTGTCAACCAACTTGAGCACTTGCAGATTGGTTTTTGTTTTTTAATTTTTTAAAAGCTGGATTTGGCTAAGAGCCTCCAGTCTGTGCTGGGGGAAAGGCAGATGGTGGATTTCTCTTCTGCAAAGCCAGAGGAGCTGTGTTGTGCCACTTCACCTTTCACTTGCTTTGTAAATCCAGAGAGTTTCTCTGGAAGAAAAACCTAGATCTGAGCTTCTTAAACTCTACAAGGCAACTGCATTCCTTGCATGCTGCCAATATTTACAACAGGTATGATCTACGATCTTGCTAAAACACCTGGGAGCAGAGATTTTTTTCAACCTGGAATTTTATTAATAATCTGGAATGGAAATTCCTGCACAAATGGGCAACAAGCTTTATAAAAATCTTTGGCCATACGTTTTCTATTTTTATTTTTCCTGATGGGTATATATTTTCCTAGGGGAAATAATAGTTCAAAATCAAGGTCTTTTATTACAAGTGAAGAACTGACCAAATGCCAGTGACAACTGAATCACTTATATTTTAGGCCATCTGTTGTAGAATAGTCAGATCATTCAAAATTGAACATTTTCTACTCCCTTTATATAGATAATTTTCATCTAGATCTTAACACAGAGAAGCTAGGAATCTCAATCCAGATATGTAACATAGTCAGAAAAAGTGCATGTTGTACTTTTCGTCTATTTTAAGACAATTTTTCAGAGCACAGTTCTTTGTTTTTGAACTGTAATACAATTGCAGATACATTTATCTTGAAGTGTTGAGCTCCTGATTCTATTTATTCAAGTGAAAGACATTCTCACTTTCAAATCTAATTATGTATAGCGAGATCTGTTCCTCAATTATATCGAAACTATTCAGGAAAAGGTTGCTGCAGGGTCCTTATCTTTCGTGGGCAGCCTTTGAACTACTTCTGGAGAAATAACACTAGCAGGCAAAGCAAGGTTAACATCTGCCTATTGTTAATGGGAAACGGTGTGCCAGTTCCCATGTATACAGATGCACAGATTTCTCAACTATTTAGTTGAGAAAGTTTTATCTAGTTTAGAATTCCTTTATGAATAATAAATTAAAACATAGAACTGATGGTGTTTATAACCAGACCATAAAACATACTCTACATTGCTGATTCTTCATGTATGAGAATCCTATGGTCATGTAGACCTCTGCTTTTGGTTTATTTGTTTTAAGAGGGCTTTAAAAACAAAGACTTATTTTATTGAATCTATATTTTATTTCACAAAATAAGTGGTAAGTGATCGAAATACAGTGGCAAAGGCATGCGAGCAGTTATACTGGAAAATGGATTTGAAATGAGCTTAGCAATGTCCATGATGAGAAATTATGAAATTACATTTTTTATATGAAATTACATGCTATTTTAGAAAATTGCATGGAAGTAATGCTAAAATAGCATTCAACAATAGTGCAAACTGAGTCCAGTAGGAAATATTAGAACAAACAGCACAGTATTTCTTCTGGCGAGGCAAAGCTGGATCTGCAGCATCTTTCAGCAGCTCAACTAACTGGAAAGCAGAGCTGTAGCTGAATGCGTTTGTGAACTTTTTGCCTGTTGCTTACCGTTAACAATGCTGCTGACCTCTTAATTGCAGCAAATAAGATGATGAGAAAGCTAGTGAGGCAAATCTGTCCAATGTTTCTGTATAGAAGACTTCTTAGAAATGTACCAGGCCTCTCTGACCGGAGATGAAAAGAGAATTCAGGTGTTGGTGGTAGTGCTACTCTTGATATTGTAGGACTTAATGATGCTTTCTTCGTGTGTTCTTGCTTTTAGCAGGTAAAAAAGAACGTTTCAGTGAACAGCTTTGAAGACTCAGCCTCTATTCTGTTGTTTTTGTTTTATTTAAAGTTCTCTTTTTGACTAGGGAGATGTTTTGAAGGACTTTCTCACATTGCTGCAGTTCTAACTGTACACAGGCGCGGTTTGGTGAAGTTGCCATAACCTCCCTTCAGCCGTAGTTGCCTCCTCCAATGCTCATCGCATCTGGTCTAGTGTCTGAGAACCAGAGTTTTGCTGGGCTCTTGCCATTTGTGATACAAATGAACAAATGCTGACCTACTAGCTTTCCTGAGAGAGGACTGAGTTGGTAGCACAGGTGGTCTGCTGGGTGTAGGAACTTTGCACAGTGCTGCAGCTAAAAGTCGTGGAGGAGCAAGGAGTAAGCAACAGCCTGCGGTGAGTTCGGGCGTCATCCTGGGGTGGAAGCTGTAGCTGGGTGAAGAGAGGACAGCAATATTGGGAAGCCCAGCTCCAAAATCTAGGAAATTGTTTTTTTAAGGACCAAAGAGAAGCAGGAGTTGCTGTTTGCTGGCAAGAAGGTATCAGAAGCGTAGCAGGGCACGGTACCATGCCGTATCAGCAGTGGAGCCTTCAGTGCTCCGGACTGGAGATGAATGTTGCAGCTCCTAATTTTTTTATCCAGGTTCTTATCTTCTCCCTTCTGTAATGTAAATAGTTTTCTACGTGCAATTTACTGTCTAGAAAAAGTTACAAGTTGGCTGAATAAACATAGATACCTGGGAAGGTTATAGGGAGAAGGGTACGGTTGAAGGAAAAAGGTGACCTCAAACTTGTTTGGTCATCAACTTTTTTTTCTCCGTTGTGTGCTGTTTGGTAATAACTTTCATCAAAATTAGTCTTACATACAGAGCAGTTCTCATGTCTAGTTTCTGAGGGTACAGTGTCAGTCCTCAATAGTTCACAGAGCCTTGTGATGAGTACTACTACGCTGTCACCTTATCTCGGGCATTTTATATGGCATGAAGTCAGTGGTGTGTGGACTCTTCCCAAAAAGTTCACAGCAACAGGGCTTCTTCTTTAATTTTCACTGTCATTTGTGTAGTTAATCACATTCCTAATCACCTGTTAGCACTTCTGGGGCCGAAGTACGGTCTTGTCTTGCCAGGGTTAAATGCCTTTGGGATGTTGAATAGGAAAGGATGAAGTTCATGTCCTAAGACATGCTTAACAGTTACGAATGCTCTCTCCGAGTCCTGTATTTCTTCTCTTACTGAATCTGACTTCTGGAGGCATCTTATTAAATGCTGTACAGTACTGTAATAGAAATCTGTCTTGTTGAAAGATTTTACTGCATCACGTCAAACATTCTTGAGTTAAAACACAGCCAGCAATCATGCCTAAAAAGCATCCCTTTGAGATTTCTTTCTGTGGCTGATGTATACGCACACTTTGGAAGTATTTTGGAGTCAATAAGAAAAATGAATTCATAGGTTTGTTTCCGACTGGGCCTCTTATACAGGATCACAATGCTGACTTCAACCAAGCGATTGCAAACTGAAGAGTTCTCAAAGCACAAAATAAACAAATGGTTTTTTTAATTTACTTTTTCTTACTGTCTACAGTTTGCATCAATTTCATTAACCTCTTAATTAAAACGAGATGTTAATTTCTTCCCCTTTGAAAGCAGTTTGAGTATATGTCAAGTTGCTTGTCATGTTAATCTTTACTATGAAAGAAGGCAGGTAGAAATAAGCAGTAATTGACTGAAGGACTAGGTTTGGAACAAGGAAATAAGTGTGGGAGAGCCATGTTTTGCATAACGAGCGTTGCAGATCTCACTGTTAGAACAGTACTCATGAGAGGTATTTTGGGAGTAGTTGGCCTTGTTTTTCACATCCAGGGTTTAACACAGGATTAAGGAACACGCTTCTTGAGAAATGCAAACTGTTTTGTCTGTGCCTAGCTTTCAGTCTCCTTACATCTTTGCTAAACTCTCTAGTTCCTATGTTAGAGAATGTTAGATTCTGGGTTTTGGCCTTGCCTTCAAGATGTAAAATGTTCTGAACTCAAGATAGCCTAAAACTTTTGGGTAAAGACTCCTCTCTTCAATAGCAGGAGCATTCTAATTAATTGAGAAGAATTGACCTGAAAGTTAATAAGAGTTGGGAATTTTTTTTTCTTAGCGTAGTGTGGAACTGAAATGAATTTCTGTGAAATGCCACTGTGGTTTTCCCACTTTCCAGACCAGCTGCCAAGTGCACTTCTTGTTTGATCTTTCTTCTGTAACGCGATACAAACCAGTATATAATCTCAAATAAAGCAACTAAACGTTTCTGGGTAGGAGAGACAATATATAGTGAAAGTTCATAGTTATATCAGTTATACTACAGAAATATCCTGAGATACTAGGATGGATGTAGTTGCACTGAAACCTTGATGGAATAAAATCCAGTAGTTTGTTCATTTGGATTAATTTATTAAGCTAGGTTTTTGGTTTCCATTGTGTAGGAATCTTGGATCCTGACGTGAGCGTGAAGAAGCCTTCTGAGATTAATGCATTTCTAACAAATATAGTGTATGAAAACATAATCTGTTTGTCCCTTTCTGCTGACTTCAGAATTGCTTTACAGTCAAGGTAAAGCAGCTTTGCATTGAGGTCAGTCTTGAAGCCAAGCAAGCTGCTGCTCTGTGGCATTTGAGGTCGTTTGAATATGACTTCTGAATGTAGAGATAACACAATTCCTATATTTTTAAGGTCCTTTTTCTTTAGAGGGACTGTATCTTGCAACTGTATGTGAACAGAGGAGGGAATTTAAAAACTATGCCTCCTTTATTTCTCTGGGAAGGAAATTTCAAAGATTTCCGTAGTTAAACAGCTTGTAGTGACTGGTCCTCTCCTCTGCCTTCCTGATGCTGAATAAAAGAATAGGCGAGCTTAAATGTAGACCATAGACAAAACATAATTAATCAGTTTGCAAAACGAGTAGTGTATGTTAGTGTTGGTTACGATATATTAGCATCACATACCGTTGGCTGTCAGTCTCGGATGCATGAGGCTATCTAATTGTACTTTTAATTTTTTGTTTCCCCCCACTTAATTGCATTAAAGGATACCAGGTCACAGCCACTAGCATTAATCTTCTACATAAGCAATTCCTGTAATTGCGATGGGAGATTGCTTGTGGAATTTAGCAAGGTGTGAAAAATGCTCTGTATTACCGTGATTGAGATGGGAGCGTAGTTGGCTGGAAATTTCTTAATGAAATGTCATATCAGGAGATGTAGATTGACACCAAAATGTGCGCAGAAGAATTAGCAATTAAACAATTTCTGGAGCCAGGTATGGAAGTTGTGATGGCGGGGAGCCAGGCGGTGGTGCCTCGTAGGCTAGATAACCATTGCTCCGCGATGAGGGAGCCACGGTGGGAAGTAATCTGGTAACGATGCTTGTGGGTATTTGTGTAGGCATCACTCGGTTTTGTTTCTGTTTTGCCAGGTAGGGGCACTGATAGTTTCTTTCTCATAGCTGAGATTTACAGCAAGCCGCTTGCAAACTGATTTGGATCTATAAAATGTGAATGCACTTTACAGGAGTGTAGGTAAAGGTGTGAAGTTTGACAAAGATTGAGTTGAACTAAAAAGTAATACTCTTAAAGTAAAATGGAAGTTGTCAGGTGTTTGGCCTCTTGCCTTATCACCAAGCTTTTATTGCTTAGTAAAGAGAGAAAATATTTTTCCAATGTCCAGCGTTAACCTTGATTTTTTTATTCTTAATTTACGTATAAATGCTCATTAAAGAAATAGTTTTTTGGACACCAAAGACTTCTAAAAGATGTATGTACCAGGAGTGTAATTCTGCTGATACCAGAAATATCGAAGAAATGTAGAAAAGCTATTACTAAATGTTATTTATGGTAAAATAATTGAGCAAGTTATCATCAAGCCCTGGGAGCTGCAGAGTAAATGCACTTGTTATTTACCATTTTATGATTTTTAGGGGCTGGCAAAGGTCTTCTCTCATTAAACTGCGAGAAGGTACTGGTCCAGTATTTGGACTGTTACTAAAAGAAGGAAACAAACATGTAAATTGTGTACAAGATGGATTTATACTCACCTGTCTGAAAATTGCATGGAGGATGTCAGGTGTTTCTAAGATAGTGCTATAGAACTGCGCGTTTTGAAAATACAGAAAGCTAACATCTTGTATTCAAAAAAAGTTTGTATTACAAGGTTTGAAAGCAGTGTAAAAAAACCTGCTGTTGTGGTATTGATGGGATGTTATTGCCACAGGCCAGTAATATGCGCGAACTAAGAATGTGGCCTGTGCTGTGTAAGAATTGTATTTAGCAAATAGGAATACAATTATTTTACTGAAACAGTGATTATGTATGAAAAGCAATTTTGAGGAACTGAGGTGTAATAGCAGTATTTAAATACTACACGAGCACTTTACTGTTAGAGTGGAAAGTACGCTACCTCAAAATACTTTCCCCATACTTAACATGCTTTGTTACAGAGACATGCACGCACCTGGATACTTGTCCGCACAAATGCACCATGCCAGCCTTTTTGGAGGGGAGAGGAAAAACAAATCAGGTCCCACATTTCTTTTTCTGAATGTACACAGCCTTAGCTAACTTCCTAACCTTAATGTCTTTTGGCATGATTTCCTACCCGCCTGCATACAGCAACTCCTTTCTTTTCACTACTCAATTCCTTTTCCACTGAACAAACATGTTATTTTAATCAGTATTTTAATCATTAAAACGTGTTATTTTAATTTGTTAGGCACTGGTCTTTGGATCCCCATGGGCTGCTCCAGATAGATGTGTGATCCAGTTTCACGTGTTGAGTACGCACAGAGTCCACGTGCCTGAAGTTGTGCTGTGGGTTTGTGTCTGTCTGGGAGGAAGAAACAAAGGGGCGATAAATCAATAAAAGGTTAAAAGTAATCTTTTCTTCCTGCTGGTTCAAATCCTTTCTAGCAATGGAGATTCATGAAATGCGCCAGTAATTGTTTCCTTTCCCAGAGAATTCATTAAGCGAGACATTAGCCTTTTTATTGTCATAAGCCAGGACTAATTCTTCGTGTCCTGTTATGCTTTCTCAGGTGCATTAAAATATGAAGTATCTTTAATAATTTTGAATTTCTTATTCAGATAACAGAAATTGTGTATTTTCTGTAGAGGCAGTTCGCTTTCCCTGCTGCCGTCTTGCACAATTGCTGTGATTTTATTTAGCTCTTTCACACAGCTCCTGTCCAGCACTTTCATCAAACTCTACAAAAGGGAGGGACTCTCTCGGCAATTCAGCCTGCTCAGAAAAATTGAGTAGAGATTGATCTTCTTTCAGTGTCATTTTCTTTCATTTCAGACTTGGAAAAAATAGAGAAGCGGTTACTTCAACACTGATCTAACAACCCACTAATTCGACATTTTTTTTTAACGGTTTTCATCTGGGAGTTCCAAAGTACTTGGTAAAAACAGTTTGTATCTGTGTGCTGGGATGTGTGTGTGATGCTGCTTTACAAACAGAGCCAGCAGCGGATGAAATGAAGAGTGCACACATCAGGTGTGTTAGGAGTTGTGTTAGGAATTCAACATGAGTGAATCAGATGAATAATTTGAGAAAAAATCCATACCAGTCTCATAATTTCCCTTAAATCTGTTTATGAGTTAGACTGGGGCTTTTCAGAACGCCTTTCTTTCTGAAGCTCGTGCTGGGTACCTGAAACGAAGCTTTTACAAGTCCCAGCTGATGTGAACCATAGCTGTTGATACTGCTCGAGTTCCAATGAGTGATGGATTTCCAACACTAATGACATCTTTTAAATTTGACTTGAATTGTAGGTGTCTCAGGTAGGCATCCTTTAATAATTTGTAATGGCAGTTTGAGCGTCTGGATGAGGTTCTGTTCGTGACCTGGAAATCTGGGTTAGCAGAGATGTTTCCCATCTGTCTGCAGCCGTACACATCTGCAGTCATATGTTTTCAGTAGCGAGTAATTTTTGGCTTGTAGACAGACCTATAATTGAGAGAGGATGTTACTGAGGGGGAAAAAAAGCTTTGGAGAAAAAAAAAAAACCTTATGGTGAAGATAAATATCTCATAAAAAGCTTTTAATGACAGTATTACTATCAATCTCTAATGCTGTTTTCACCATATTCTTTTTTCAAAAAGGGCTTTTTATCATCTTGTGCCATAACTTTGGCTTACCGTTTTCAAATATTACGCAGCATTTTTGGAACACATTTTATTTGGTACTCAAGTAATTTGACTAAAAACACAGAATAGTGCAAAAAAAAGTTATCCACCATTTTTTAAAACTGTGAATAACAAACTACATAAAGGCAAACTTTGTTTTTTTAGAGGGATGCTGACAAGCTGCGTTCTTGGCCTTATTTTGAACATTTTTATCAACAGGAATAAAGCCTTCACTGATGAACATAGTAAAAACTGATGGTTTGATGAACAAATAAAGAGGCGGAAGTGCTGCAGACCAACCAAATGTGCTTTGATAAGCTATACTCTATGAAATTGCGTTCTCAAATTTGAGGTCGTAAATACTGAATGAGAGAGTCAGCCATGCTCACAGGGTGGAGAACTCCATCCTAAGCAACAGCAGCTTTGTTTGCATTAGTGATGCATAAACTGCTGAGCCGAATCTCCCCCAGGCTCTCCTCCTTAGGTGAGTCCCAGGCTGTACCCGAGGTTAAGGCAGTTCTGTGCCAGGCACCGATGTAAGTGCTTGTGCACGGTGTTGTCTCGCTCCACGGCCTGCAGACCAGCCCTACGGTGATTTGCTGTTGAATTTGAGGAGGCAAAGGTTTGCTGTGATTTAGGCTTAGAAGCGTGGCCTGCTAGGAGAATATCAAGGAGCTTGTTCTTGTCTACAGGTAGATGAAGGGATGCCATGGTGGTTCCTCTGAGTCATCGGCGTGGAGAACATGAGGGAATTCACCATTCAGCAACTGGTCACAATGGTCACTTACTGTTGGAACAGTTTGCCGTGTGCTGGGTCTACACCGCTGGCAACTTTTTAGTCATCGTAATTTTTTGTATTGGAGAGACTGGCATTCTGATGATTCCAGCAGTATCTTTTAGCCATAATAGCACCAACTTAATTCAGCTTCATTTTGTCTTATGTTTATTTTTTGTGTGTGGGAGCTGCGGGCCTCACTTCTTGCATATGGATCAACCCATTTTATATTTCTGCATGTCGTAAGACTCTAAGGTGTGCCCATGGGTCGGAAGGGACTGCAGGTCTGTCTGTCCTGTCTGCCATCTCCAACAGTGGCCACAGGTGGATGCTAGAGGAAAGCATTGGTTTTTTGCATGTTTTTGCTTTTGCTTTTCATGAAGCATCTCCCTTCGCAGCAACCGTTGGATGGTGAGCTAAACAGACAGCACAGTATGAGAACAAAGCAAGGATGCGCTGATATTTTTCTTTTGTAATTTATTTGCTTATGGATTTCTCACCTGGGCTTGCATTTTAGCCACCATTACTTACAGCCACTGATGGCTTTTCCATAAATACGTCTAATTCCTT
Organism: Anser brachyrhynchus; assembly: GCF_964034855.1. Taxonomy (NCBI): domain Eukaryota; kingdom Metazoa; phylum Chordata; class Aves; order Anseriformes; family Anatidae; genus Anser; species Anser brachyrhynchus. Next base: position 72,074,831 of record NC_137698.1, read on the forward strand.
TTAAGAACCACTTAGTGTTGGCATCCATGATACCTGGTGACACTGGATTTTACAATTTAATTGTGTATTCCATGAGAAAGCTGCTGCTTTTTTTTCTTTAAATATGATGGCTTACTATTTCATTGTGTGCTCCCTAGACATAGAATTGAGGCATAGTGCATATTTTATATGTGGTTGTCATATTCCACACAGTCATGACTTTTTCAAGCTTCTCTTCAGTCAGTGCTTTTCCTTTTCTCCTTTTAAACAAGCCGTCCCATGCTTTTGACCATACTTACTGCCTGTACTGGCACTTTTTCTAGTTCTCCATCTTTTTTGAGATAGTTGTATCTTAGATTTAGGTAATGGCATTATAACGTTTGAGGTTTTCATCCTTTTCTGAATAGTGTCTAACACTTCTTGGCCTCTTCTTCGGTGACCTCTTCACTCTTGTGACTAATTTATTGATCTTGAAGCACCCTGCACAGCTTCTCTTAGACTGCACTGACATCTAATGGTAAGGCAAAGTGGCTTAGCCACACTTAATGGCAAGATAAATTGTCTGACAGGCAAACATATTCATTTTTGTATGACAAGATGGAATAACTTCCATTTTTGCACAGAAAGTCTGATTTAATACTTTCTTTCCTGGCAATGAATCTTCTTGTGCTGTTCACTGGACCACACTTTTTAAATGTAATTTAAATCTTTTGCAAGAATAATTTTCAGTACAATGTAAGCGCTGTGATGATTTGATACTGCAGTAGTTTCTGGTAGGAGTCACAGTATCTCCATAAGGGGATAGCAGCGTGAAGAAAGTCTGACAACAAATGCTGTCCTGCAGAAGGAATAGGATTTTCTGGTGGTGTTGCAGCAGTCTTACAATTGCTACATTTTGAAGAAAGATGAAAAAAAAAAGGCTTTGCGCTCTTTTTTTCCCCCCTCCTGTTTGAGTTTCCTCTGCATTTTTCATTTATTTCGTTATTTTTCAAAATTTTAGTGATAACTGTAATTGAATGTTACATTTGAACTTCAGAAAGAGAAAAATACTGAGTTCAGATATTAATCTCAAAAATTATAAATCTCATTAATTGTATGGTCAGTAACATAGTCTGTGTAACTTCAGTGAGACGAAAGTATCACCTGACTGCCATTAAGAAGCAGCATTCCTCAGATCCCAAGGTTTTGTTCTATACAGAACCACTACTACTGGCAGCAGAAGTGTTGAACTACAGATCCTAGAGCAGAACGTTTCACTCATGCATCATCAGCTTCATTTTTCCCTCTGTTAGAGCCCATATCTATTGCCTCAGTCTCAGAAAATTGATGTCTTTGCTATGGAAATGCATCTTTGCTTTTATTTGAACATTAAGCTAATTTCTCTGTCTTAGGGTTTTTACATGTCCTTTTACTTTATGCTGTTTATAAACATACCAGCATCTCATTTGAACATGAGATGTTGTTTTATACTAATGTTTGGAAATACAGATGGACTTCCATTTCCCATTAACAGCTTCCTCACATTCAAAGTTGTCTTCGGTGTATGTCCCATCCTTTTTCCCCCAAAGAAAGGAAAACCTGAAATTGCTCAGGGCCATCAATAATTAATTTAAACAAAAAATGCTGTAGACGGAGTAATAGTTATTTGTGGGTGGTACATTGAGTTAGGTTTGCAGCAAGATTGCCTCATGCTCTGAGAAGAGTGAAGTCCCTAAAAATGGACTTGTGGTTGAAATTTGTACAGGTTTGGTGCTTCAGGATAATTGAAATACTATATCAAGAGGAACAACGTTTTCGTTACATTCACTTCTTAGTTCCAGGGCTGCGCAAAATGGCCATTTCAAGGCCTTTAGGTGTCATGGAAAATAGAGATCTTATTTATCTGGATGGGAGGGAAAGAGAAGCAAAGCAGTAGTCTGCTAAGGTTGGCTTGGAAACTTAATTTATGAAGTCATCAAAAAGTGGTAGAAAGTGGTGGCATTCCAATGTTGAATAGAAACTTAACCGGTTTTCTTGCAATAGCCTTATTTCACACCTTTTGAAAGTTGATTGTAGGAAGAAAAAATATTTAAATAACTTAATGTAGTTTCAGACCAAAGAACATAGATGAGAATGGTTAAGTTAAATGACGATTGAGAGTCCCAAGGGTAGCACTAAGCCTCATGGTTTTATTCTCAGTGTGTTAATGATCTATCAGTCTGTTCTGGGAATTTAATTTCTGTCATGGTTTTCGTGTGCTTTGTCATCGTATTTGGGTTAGTCTGCAAATCCATTCATGTAAAGGAAGCTGGCAGTGAGGAAAAGGTAGGCCTTCTGCCTGGCCTAACTGTACGGGTGAAAGTCCATGCTCAGAGTTTGTATCCTGAATCTTGTGAGGGGGTTCATTGGAGGTTGTGTGGTACAGGGCCCAGTTTTTGGTAGGCTTTCACCACCTGTTCAAATTTAGGTAAACAGATCACATTTCTACTAAATTTCTCCTGTGAGACTGAAGCAAAGGAAATTGTCCTACACTGCAGCCTCTGGTATTTGAGAGCTCTTCTCTAGTAATTTGGAGCTCACCTCAAGCTACAAGCAAGCATGTATTTAGCCTACTGGTTTGCTTTATTTAAAACAATAATTAACTTCTTAGTTTTCTTATTTCATCATTTTTGTGTAGAGAGAGTGTGGTTTTGACGGGGCCTGCCTTCGGATCTCCTCATTCACAGCCGACGGTTGGCCTTTCCTCCATTACCTGGTTTGAAAGCTGAAGTCCAAGTTGCTTTACTTACTTTACGTCCCTGCTTTAGCTAGTAAGATTTGCTCACTCTGCTATAAAAATGTTGGAGATTGTCCTTTCCTTTTATTTTGCTGTCTCAGAGTAAAACTCATCAAAACTCATCCTTTCTCAAGAAGGAGCTCGGTGCTCCAGGCTGCAGTAGCCAGAGGCGTATTCTCTTAAAACCATTTTCAAACCCTGGAATCAGCTGTTTAACTAAAAGAAAAAAAAATACTCTTTTTGATGGAGTATTTTTACTCTCAAATTGTACTGCACGCAAAGGGTTTGGTATGTTGATGGTACCTCAGATGGCTTTGTAGCTAACGCTTGACATGTTAGGCAGTATAGATCCCTAATTCATTTAGATTCTCAATTTATCTTAAAATATTGAACTACAGAAGTCTGCTCTTACATACTGTTTGGTATTTTTGTGTTCTTATTTTTAATTCATTAGGCAGCGTGCTTGTGTTTTTAGCGAATTTCTCAAATACAATTATTCATGTTGTGGCTTACTAATTGCAGTAACTAATGCTCCCGTAATTATAAGGCTTTTGTTTTGCTGGGAAATGCTTCCCATATCATCATCTTCTCTTTGTGTTAGAACATGAAGTATAATGAAATTGTATGAGGGTTAAATTTAGAACTATGTTAATATGTTAATTTAATTTTTGCTCAAAAATGATTTTTGAAATGTATGACATCTTGCTATGGATTAAAAATAAACAACGTTCAAAACAAAACTACTTGATTTATGTGTTACGCTTTGGAGCTACTGTAGATGGTTTGAAAACATCTGGTGACACTTTCAGCGGCAGGTCAATAGTTACAAATGGTCTGTTTTTTACAGCTGTCATCCAGCTTTGTACGTAGAATGAGTACAGTGCAAAAATCTTTTGCTGAATGAATAAACAAAACAGCACAAGGGGGACAGCAGGCATGTATGTTTCTACAAGACAGGAAATTAAATAAGCTATAAAAATTTAAACCAAGATTAGCATTGAAAATGTTCAGTTTCTGTTTCTTATCCTCTTTTTTTTAAGGAAGTAGGTTGTAAAACAGGTGATAAGAAATTAAACACTAGTTTAGGCTTGACCGAAATTTGGGGTGTTGTTGTCTTAAGAGAAAGGCAGGTAGCTATGGCTAGTTTTAAACATTTTTAAATGCAGTTGGTGTAATGCTTGTTTAATCTTATACCGGAGCCACATTCAATATTAAGAATGTTGTGTTTTGCAAGAATAATCAATGTTGGGAAATGGAATAGAAAAGGTTTAAAATAGCAATTTTCTTTGCGCTTCTTTTTTAAAGAGAAAAATTGGGCTTCAGCATTCATCATCAATTTATTCTTCTGTCATGGTGGTGTTGCGTTCAGCGGGAATCAGACATTATGCAAAGCAGCAGAAGAATCTTGAATATGAGGATAAAGAAAAAGGTGGAGGGAAAGTGAATAGGTGGATGAGGTTGAATAACGTGGTAAAAACGTAATGAATATTGCACACCGCCTCTGTTTGTAAATGAAAATAAACACAGAGGAGCTTTGTTAAAAACCCAAATGCACCAAGCAGAGTACTGCTGGAAAAGATACCTATTTTAATGCAAATGTGCAGTTCTTGATATTCAAAATGTTTTTCTTTATCGCTTCACTTGGAGCGCACGAGTCTTCATAATATGTTGATGAAGTGTGCATATGTTTGTTTTTAGAAAAATATAGCATCTAGAAAGAAACGAGCAGATTTCTAGGTTCAGTCACTTGTAAGGCCATTTAATGTTCTCCATTGATGATGAAAGCTCTTGGGCAGGAATAAAAGGAAATGGGGAAGTTGATTATTCAGCTCGTTTTAATGCTCACTGTGCCTGTAACACAGCGTTCTCCAGGCTGGGTTTGCAGAGTCTACTGAAGTACTGAAAGGGGGACAAAAGCGCTGCTCCGATTATGCTTTTTAAAGGAGCCATATACTTAGCTTTACCCCGTTCACTTGCTCACGTGCGTTTTATAACCTGCCGTTTGGACTAGATTCGTGTCGAGGGATGTTTCTTCTCTCCCCCCGTCTCCCTTTCCTGCTTCTCAGCTGAAAAAGCAGGCTGCTTGCTGCAATACCCTTACGCTGCCTTGCCCAGCTCCACGGCATCTGAAAAGTGCTTAGCTGTATTTGCTGCCAAAGAGCTTGCCTAGTCATGCATAAAGCTGCTTTAAATGCCATTTGCTTGATATAGATGTTGGCAGTCCGTGTGGTCACCGTGATGCGTTTCATTTACTTGCGCCTCGGATTGTTTCCCTGAACTTCCCAGCCCCAAACTGCGATGCGCTCCATCCGAAGCTGACAAGCTAGGCCCGAGAGGGGCATTTCCTTGACTTCTGCAATACGATGCAAAACTGTGGGCGGCTTGTTGTTCAGGCGGTCACCTCTTGGTCATTTTGGGGGGATCTTCGGGTACCAAGGTACACAGGTAACTCGGATGGGGGGACAACGGCAGAAACCCCAGCTGTCCCTGGGCATTGCTTACCCTCACTTGGTAGAGCACTGTCGTGCACGTGCATCTACGCATGTGTATGTCATGAAATAACAAGCTACCCAGTGTGATGAAGAATTTTGCATGTTTTTTTCTTATTTTTTTTATTTACTACCATTTTTAGAAAGGGGTGAAAAAATCGATGCCTTTAAGAATCTGTCTTTCTATTCACAGGTGAAAATACACTTATAAAAGGTGATAAACGTTTCTGACTTGTGGCTGGCTGGAGAAGTCCACCATCAAACTGTGCGGAGACGTTCTTTGAGCTTCCACTCTTATGTCTCTAATGGACAAACACAAAGTGAAGCGACAACGTCTGGATCGCATATTTGAAGGTTAGATATTTCAATTCCTAATTTTCACTGCGTTATCGTGGATTAAAGACATTGCTAGAGAATGGAACTTAGGTTGTTCGGTGTATTTCTAATTGAGTTGCAGTTCCTGTTGGGATTATATTGACTGTGTGCAAATGCTGGTTTTGGATGAAAACAGGTCTAGACGAATAAAAGGAACTAGTGCGTGAACTCTGTAAAATTGTACAGTTGCGTTTGCTTTCAACTTAGCATTTTTATGGTATTCTGCCAAAATGTTGTGAAAGGTTGTGGTTTTGTATAAAATAACTGTAGAAGGATAGGAAGACCACATAGTCCTCTCTAGGGTCTTTCTCTACAGATGTGCTTCATATAGATTAAGAGCCTGTATCTGATCTGAGGAAGGAAATAGAAAATAAAAAAGAAAAATATCCCAGGAGACCCCTGGACTTTAATGAATATTAAAAAAATAGCCCAAATCCTTGTGAAAGGAGTGGAATTGCTTGGGTCAGTCATTTTAGCTTGAGTCACAAATGCTTGAGTTGTATATTCCTGGTATTCTTTGTTTTCTTTTGGATTTGGTGTGAAAACAGGTTGAGGGATAAGTTGTGTTATTTTGAAGAATATACCCCAATGTGGCAAAATAAATTTTTATATTAAATGTTAGTTTCTCCTTAAAAGGGGAACGTTATTTTTTTTTTACTAGACCTATTTTGCTATAACTGGAGAAAGTGTGCAGACTTTTGGATGTGTGGTCTTTGCATCATGTCTAATACTGAAGGAGTAAACTGCGTTTGAAGCACTTGCTTCTCTAGGCATTAGTCGTGAGACATTTCTCTAGCAGCTGTGTTGGTGTAAGCAGTCCCTGGCAGCTCCATTCTGTCCTCATTTTTCTTCCCTTTTTTTGTGCCAATATGAGTGCAACCATATAATGAGCTGGATTGGGAAAATGACTCATACTAAAAATAAACTTTTTTGTTGGTGTATTTTCTGTTTAGGTAATTTCCTCGGGCCAGGTCACTGTTCAGCTGGCACAACAGCTGCATTGAAGGGGACAGTTAGAACAGAGGAATGAGGGGCACAGGGACGTTTCCCCTGACATAGCCAGAGAAGGACAATTCATGAAGGTATCAGAGGGTACAATTTCACATTTGGGTTAGATTAATCTGCCTGTAAACCTCTGCAAAGAGTGAGCAAGCACACCCCTGCCTGCTTGATTCGAACTGTTCTTGTGTCACACCTCGGCTGGTTGGCCAAGTGGTCAGTTGAATCTGCTCGTTGAAGACTTCCAAAAGAGATTGGAACTGGCTGCTGAGGATGGGGAACTGGGAAGGATGCCCCCCTTTCCAGCCAGCTCTGCATTTAGGATCAACTGGAAATGACCCAGGGGTGTACTGGTGCGGTGCATGGTGCTGTTCGTTCTTCTCTATTTCCAGCCTCTGTATTTGACCCCGCAGCAGAAAATACATTTTTTTGGCCTGTTTTAGCTGAGTTGGCAAACTGTGAGGAGTCAAAAATGAGGGAGGAGGGAGAAACCTGTCTCTTTAGATGGCACGAAGTTAGATCTAGATCCTAGATCGGATCAACCCACTTTGGGGAATTTCAGCCTTCTTTTAGGCTTACTGTATTCATCAATTGGACAACTTAGGAGAAAATAGTCTGCGATGATGTGGCAAGGAATGTTATCAGGGACAGAGGTGACAGACCATTAGGCCCTGTGACTGTTTAAAATAGCCGTGGCTTCCCTCAGGCTGCGTGTTCACATTTAGTGCCACTGCTTAATCAGAGCCTTTTGTCTGGTTTGTTTTTCCCAGCCTTGCACAATTCACTGCATCCTACCGGTGAAATCCGTTTGTGCAGCCATGCAGTGTAGGGAATTGATCCAGTTGAAAAATAAAGCAGGAAAAAAGTTTTTTTAGCCACTTTGACTTCTTAATCCCATTTACCATGTGCTAGACAAATTGAAGTGTTGGAAAAACAGTGGGAAGAGCAGGCAGAAGATGAACAAGAGGAGAGGGGGGTGAAAAAATGGATATGGAAAAATGCGTAAAGTTTTATGGTTACAGGAATGCAATTTGGCTTGTAAAATGTCAGAGCTGCATTCTGCTCTTGAGTGTCTGTGCTCAAATTCCAAATGCTCTTAGAGGTTTGTAAACATACCTCTGGCTGAGGTTTTTACATCACTATCCTTGCTGCTGCGTAACGTGGGATAAAAAGCTAGGAGCTTTGTTTGTTTTTTAAAAAGGCTTTTCTCTACATGTGGTCCTGTTGAGGTTTGAAAATCAAATACACGGGGTTGTGCTATAGAAGGTATGTCTGTGAGAGAACAACCTACATATTTTATATTTTAGGAATATGCATAATGTTTTTCAAAGCTCAGGAAACTTAATGAGCTGTGTAGCTATTAAAGGTGCCTTATCTTCTCTGACAGCTTTTTTGTTCATCAGATCCGGTACAGCTTTCTTCTCTCCACCTTTACCCTCAGAAAAGAATTATTTTAAGACATGATTTTATTGCAAGTTCCACTAAAAAACAGGTAGCAGCGATTTACTAATTATTGATATTTCTATGTTTTTCAAATATTGTTTAACATAACCTGTGATAGGCAGACATTCATATGTTATATCTATAAAGAGATGCAAGTATCATTGTGATTGTGACGTGCACCCTTTCATTAGTCTTTGTCTCCCTGTTCAAAGGGATGATAGTAAGCTGAAATTCGGTTTCTAGGAATTGAATGTTGTGGGTCTGATTCACAAAATGAAATGTTCACCTTATACACATGTGCACAGGGCTGCACACACATCTTTTTCCGTGGAGTTAATGGGTTGCCACAAATGCTCTCGTAAGTTAGATGACTGTGCATGCAAAGTGTTACGCGAGTTGAACTGCTTTCCTGTGGCTTTAGGCAATTTGCACACTTGCTTATAGTAACTAATCATGCAAATTAAGCAACAAATTGAAAGGCATCACTGGGTTTACTATTATGTTGAGTTAACGACAGTGCAGTAGTACTACTACTAAATTTCAGTTAATACTCAATGGAGAAAAAACCTGATTCTATTACTTTGGGAGCAATTAGTTCTCTTTTAATGTAGTTGAGTAAGTAATTTTGTCTCGGAGGTACCTATGATTCCCTTCAGTGGCTTCTTAAATATGAAATTGAATATTTGCTTTTAATCCTGAAGCTGTTTTCAATTATATTTTTGTTCACATTTCAGTGGTCTGCCATGTTATGTTCTTGCATGTATCACCTCAAAAGAGCGGTATTAAAATGTGCTTTATCATCCTAATTTACATAGTTCTATAAACTGGCATTTCCTTAATGATGGCAGTTGAAGATTGTCCCTTGAAGAAGCCAGATAATAAATTTTGGGTTTTAGTTCCACTGGTAGCTGTGGAGTCTGCTTTGGCACAATGACATGATTTTAGGCAGTCGGAGATACTAATATTAAACTTGTTCATGATTTATAAAATAATGTTTAGGCTTCTTCCCTTTCAAGAAAAATAGTATCAAGACATGTGAAAGATGTTAGTTATTAGTTACTGATTATATATAGTTATTAGTTACTGATTATATTGTTCTTTGTCCCCCTCTCCGGTGAAGCTGGTGATTGCAAAGCATAATTATAGTAGTATACATTTGGCAGAACAGTTGGAAGTGTCACAGTGCAAAAATAAAATGTGTTCATTTTCTGGGTAATTTGAAAAATTCTAAATGTTTTTGGCATTTTGAAAAGTCGTTATCTCTAATTAAGGTATTATTGTACTTCATATTGCAACAAATCTTGTAAACAATGCTGTGTATTTGCTTATATTCTAGAAATCTTTAATTAAATGTGTGTATGTCTTACTGGCCGTTGCTTGGAAGTTACCTTGGGGATGTCTGACCTGGCAAGCGGTGTCGAGTTTGCTGGAGCTAATAAATGAAGCAGGAAAGCAATAGAAGGTGGCTGCAGCGGGAGGAAAATTTTGCTTCGTCTCAATTGCCTGTGAACAGGCTTGGTGAACACAGTACAGGGAGTTTTCTCTAAATGCATTCCACTGTATAAATAGATTATGGGCATTGCTCAGCCAGCTACTGCTTTCAGTGGGTTCCTGAGCTTTAGGAAACAAAGATGTCAGTGGAACTGAGAGGTGGAAGGGTATATATACTCCAATTCTTGCTTGATTTCAGAGGTGTTAGTGATTAGACAACTACAATACAGTACTGGAAATGTAACAGTGATTTTTTCCAGTTTGACACCTTGAAACAAAAAATTCTTTGCACAACACCTTGTGTGTGATATTTGTAGAAAAGACTTGTAGGCTGTGAAAGTTCAACAAGTCTCCCTGTCTGCCCCCACACAGGTGTGATATGTTTTTATAGTTCTGCTTTTGAGGAAGAAAAAAAAAAAGGCATCTTTGCACACCTCAGAGATTCTCAACAATGCTAACAAGCTTTTTTCCTTTTTATGAGTTATTGGTATACATCTTAAGTTTATTCTTTATGCACACGTTGCCTCTTCCTTTTTTAAAAGTGTCCAGAAGAAAGCTTGAAACATGTTTTAGTAATTTTAACAGCATTGCGTTATTACCTAAGAAAAGGGGAAGAGTTGAACAGGATCATAAATTGAAAAAGCAAGTGCATATATTAATGGGATGTGTTTCTGAAATTTCAGATAAAATCTCTCATCTTTTGCTGTTGTGAAGGGCAGCCTTTCTTGGGGAAAGTGAGATTGTTGGCAGGTAACCAAGTTAAGCTCTTTAAAGGCCAGTAAACGTGTGATAAAGGAATAGTTTCTTTTCAAGGGTATAGTCTTTTTGTACAGAACTTCGCTTCCTTTTCTTTCCTTAAAAGAAAATACCTGTGTTTTTAGAGCTTCTTTTTCTGGCTGTGGTGCTGTATAGCATGAGATCTAATAAGATGAGTCTTCTTAGTTGATGAGGTGTATTGGTGGCTCCAGGAGGAAAGCAGAGAAAAAAGCAGGTATGAATGAAACGAGGTTTTCTTCTTTCTAAATTTATGAAGAGATCTTGAAGTACAGAGTGACTGAAAGTTTTAAAAAAAGTATTCTGCCTCCAGATTTTTCTTGTGCATGCAGCAGAGAGCCTGGCTTCTTACCACGCGAAAATACCAGATTGACAAATACCAAGTGTTATTTCCTGACCAGGGCTGGAGCCTGGCTGGCTTGCGTAAACTGTGATTTTACCCATTGCAGTTGTGAAATTAGGCAGTTAAGACGAGCTTTGTGCATATTAACGAGAGATGGCCTACTTCGGCAACGCTTGGGCTTTCCCTGTACTTGAAGGAATTCTTACCGAAGCTGGCGCGTACTGCTGATCTTGGATCTGTAAATAAAAGGAGAGGGGAGTAAATATTCCAAGGTGGTGAGTACTCTTAAGCTCCTTGTGAAAAGTGGGTACCGCGGATGTTAATTCTTTGGGAACCTAGTGATAAATCTTAATTGACATCCGAATTTCAAGACGTTCGTAGTTGTTTTGCTGTAGATATCAGAGAAAGGAAATAATAAAATTTGCAGACAGTTGTAAATCACATAGTGCAGCATCAGTTTTTCTTTACACATACTGATCTTAGTGCTAGGCATACTAAATATAACAAGTGTTTCTTAAAAAGAGAAGAATGGGATGCTGTTTTGTTGCTGTGCGTGTGTTCTCCCCCCCCCCGACTTTAGAGGAAGGCTTATAGAAGGATTAGGGCAGCAGAGGGAGCTAAAAGATTCCTAATATTTTATTGTTTGTTGTTTCCAAAGTGAAAGTTGCTCTGTCATAAAGTACCAATTAACCTTCACCAAAAAATGTGCTTTTTGAACCTTAAGTGCCTTTAGCAAATAAATAAGGACTTTGAACTGGAGAAAATTCCTTTTCTCCCTAGCAATCCAGTAGAAATTAAATTAGGAATCAGGTAGTAAAAGCTGGCATAATCTTTCTGCAGGAACAGCCATCAAACCTTTCGACTGTAACTAATGAAAGTGTTTAAGCAAGCAGAGTTTTCTATGAATAACTCAAGCGGAATATTCTATGAATAACCCAAGTTATTCAGATTTAAGTGTCTTAAAGGAAAAATGCATGCATTCTGGTGCTGAACTCAAGGGTGTTTGTTAACAATTCAACGCTATTTTTCTGTGTTTTGCATGTAAGAACTCTGAAAATAGTTTTATGAGCTTGAAATACAGAGAAGTAAAATATTTATTATGTAAGAGTTGTCTTCAAAGAACAGGAGGGGATTCTGCAGGCTAAGAGAAGTTGACCTTGTAAGAACAAATTGAAAATGATGCTACCATGAGTAGTCATATAATGAGCTTGTTTGCCACTTCCCACATGCTAAGGCAAGTTTTCTGTATATTTGGGGTATGTTTACCCTGATGCAAAAACATCCTCTCTCTCGTGACAACTATACGGTTGAACCGCTTATGGACAGGCTCACTTTTTTATTTTTATTTTATTTTTTTATCCTCAATACTCAGTATTTGCTTTGTAAGGTGTTCTCGGCATTCTTTTGGATTGCTGCTGTAACCTGCTATAGTAACTCGAGTCTTCATTCTGTGCCACCTAAACAGCTTTGGAATTTGCATGCACTTAAGCTACTGCAAGGTTACAGAGGTGTTACCAGTAACAATGCGAGCTGTATGAAAAGAAAATTAGCTTAAAAGCCCATTCTGCCCTAAATGATGCTGAACAGTAGCTGCTAATGAAAAGCATTATTTTAACAAGAAAATTGGGAGGAGGGGGAAACTTCAGAGGAAAGAATCTCAATGAGCTTTTCAAAATTTTGCTGAAACATTCAGGTCACTGGTTTAATGTTGAATGTTTTAAAGCAAATCTGTGCTTTTGTGGTGCCCAGCATTACATATTTTGCTGGTATAATTTTATTTTCATTGAAAAAAATAACACTGCTTGCTTGTGGCAGCAGTTTTATTCAGTTACGATGTATCCAGAGCACTACTGTTTACTGGTATGCTGAAGTCAAAATATTGTTATTTAAACATGTAAGTAGCAAAGCCAATTTTGTTTAAATATGGTAAATGGAATACAGCTTGAAACATGGCTATGTTTACAGGACTATAATCATTGTATTTTTAATATTGTATGTATTTGAATTAGAATCGAGTATTTAACCACACCTAGTTGCCTAATTCCTGAGTAATCTTCAGATACTTTAAAGAGCTTTTTGGACTCGAGATTTAGCTTGCATGCAGTGCAGATGAGCGCCTGGCACAACTTTGAGAAGCTTTAGAAGTGTAAGTGCTTGGTGGTTATGTATAGTTGCTTCTGCCTGGGGTCAGGGAAGATGCTTTAGAAGCCCTAGATTTTATACATTGCTTTACACTCTGCTCTGGAAAGCTGAATGAGACAACTGCACAAAGATTAAGTGTCTAGGTAAACATGTTCAAAAATTTAAATAGTCATCTAATTAAAGCAGACATGTTCAGCTTGCATAGAGGCAGTTCCCATCCTTAGGGAAATGCAGTCTGAGATGCAAAAAAGGATTTTATTTTGTTCTGGCCCTCGGTGCAGCAGGGGTGGGAGTGTGATTATGCAACTGGAAATGGGAAAATAGAAAGTGGAGACGGTCTCCTCGTGGTGGAGGCATCTGCTGCTGCTTCCTTGGGCCACGAGGTTGGTACCGACCTCGAAAGGTGCCTTAAACAGGAGGAATTGTGCAGGCAGGGAGGCTTTGCCAGGGGAGGAGGATCTTACGGATATCTCTCTTCTCCTTAGAAAAGTCGTGGTGGTATGATGGGCAGGTCGTTTGGAGCCCAGAGACCTGTTTTATCTTTTAGCTCTGCCAAAATCAGATAACTTAGCAAAGAAAAGATGCCTCTATGCTTCTGTGTCTTTTCTCTTTTTTCTTATCCTACAGAGAACAGTCTGCGGGACACTTTCATAGTTGCTGGGATATAAATAACAGCAGGCTGTAATGCTCTTGGAATCCATTTGAAGTCGGAGGCTTTGCCAACTGAAAATACCCTGCCTTGGGAGCAGCTACACGGGCACCCATGGGTACCTCTGTAGATCCAGAACTGTGCAGTGGTTTGTTACCCTGCTTGGACACGTTGAATTAAGAGTTCCTTCCTCTGTCCCTGCCTGTGAGAATTAAACTTAAATTGCATGTGACCTTGAGTAGAAATTTTTTTGTTTGTTTTTTTACCCCAGCCAGAAGTTGCTCAAAATTTCTCATGTTTCCTTTTTCCCTAATGCTTGTTTTTTCAAAGGAGCATCCTATGCAGTGAATTTTCTAACCTCTCATTCCGCCAATTAACTGGAGACACACTAAAGTAACCAATAAAAATTATAGACAATGGAGGAAGGACAGTGAGAGCTGATGAGAAAAGACTTTCTTCTTTTGATCTTGCCTGTATTTTTCAGAAAGTTTCCTTGTGTACCAGATGGCACTCAAATACAAACATGCTAAGACTTCTGTTAATAGATAATTAAGAATAATAAGTGTTAATTAAGTATATGATAAATGTTCCTTTTTGTCAAGGTGTGCACATTTAAAGAAATAGTTTTAAGTGCTAGGAAAACTTCTTTCCCAGGTAATTTTATCCCTACTTCTTGTTTCTTGCCATTCCTTTTTTTTTTGAAGACTGAATCAGTTTTCTGGGTCTCAAACACCACTTGGGCAGGTGTTATTCAGCTTCCGCAACATCTGCCAGTCATTAGTTGTTGTTGTTGCTGGTTCACCTAACCCGCAGATGGCCGTGTTTGTGCAGCGCTCCACGAACTCCCGTGCTCGTTCCCCCAGTGCTCCTCCGCACTTGCACGGAGGCATCATCAATTTACCAAACTCAAATAATTTAGTAACAGTGATTTCTGCTGGCAATAAACAAAAGCAGCTGCACTCTAGCTTATCCTTATCTGCATGAATGCATAGCTTGTGAAAGGCTTTTCTGGCGAGACAAAAGTTCCGAATTTCAAACTGGAATTTAGGGCACGTAAGTCGGAACGACCAGACTCCCATGTTTAGAAACAATATAATAATGCAGAGAATGAATTAGTTGCCATAGTAACTGCTTTGTTTTAATAATTTGGTGGGGCAGTGAATAGAAGGAGCTTAGAAAGAAGTAGTAGGAATTTTAATTACATGTTGTGCAATGCGAGCAGCTTTGTTCGTTAATACTGAAATTTGATTTTATAACAGATTGAGGAATGGGTGTATAACTCTCACTCTGGAAGGCCAGTAAGGATGATTTGCAGGTTTCTTTATTTTATTTTATTTTTTTCCCCTGGGAAAAATACGATCCCATTCTACATTTGATTATGGCAATGCAGACTATTGATTTCTTACCAATAAAACATGCTTGATATGTTGGGCTGGGAGCGTGACTTCCACCTGTGGGCGGTGATTTGCAGCCTGGGAACGTGCTTCAGCCCCCACCAGCAGAAGGAGGCAGGCACCCAAAGCTGGGAGGTATGGGAAGGTAGGTGTCTTGGGACTTCAAAGCCCATCCAAAATCATAAGCACCTTGAAGTCCCTTTGTACTTTACCTTGATTTCTCTCTCCTCTTGCAGGTTTGAGCAGTTTAACGTGCGTTGAGCGCTTAAGACGAGGCAGGATCCTCCAACAGAGTTAGCTCTGTCAGAGGAGACAGATGTAAATCAGGTAGGCTTTCTGTGATCACACACAGCCAGTTTTGTGGAGACATAGCAGACACGATGGTGCTTAACTCCAGAAAGTTGTGCAGGGCCATGTCCCAGCATCTCTCGAGTCAAGCAATGGTTGCCCGCGCCTCAGGTGCCGGCGTGCTGGTGAGTCAGCGCGTGTCTGGGGACCGGCTGGTGTCACAGAAGGGATTACTGCTGATCTCCTGCCACAGCCTTTCACAAAGTGGGGCCTCTAATTTTGAGTCCTCCTTCTCATCTGGATGCCTTTTTTTTTTAATACCTTAATGAAACTCTCAGGAGCTTAATTCTCCTTGAGACTACTGGCGGCTTTCAGGTGAAATTGGCTATTGAGTTAAGGACTTAATTAAGGAGGGCCTGGCAGGTAGATGGACAAACACAATTTCATAAGCCTGGTTTTCTTTGAAAATCTGTCTAAAAGGAGGTCAGATATTAAATACATAGGCTAGAAGTGTCACCTGGCCAAGGAAGCACCTTCCATCTGGACTCAAGTCCCGTTCCCTCCTTGCATCTGAGAGTCTTTATATTGGTTCTGGAAAGTGGCACTGCATTTAACAGTGGCTTGCTTTTCAGGTAAGAGTCCAGGAATGGGGAAACTTTGAGTTCTAGATCATCAATATGAAGATGATGATTATTTTTGTTTTAGTGAGGTTAATCACCCTTTCTTTTTTGGGCTAGCTATTTACTGCAAAATTGATCCATTGTGCCAGAAAGAGGAGGGAAAACTGAGCTCAGTTATGAGGGCTCTAACTCAGGAAGGGAAATTTGAGCTTCTCAACCATGTTTCCAGTGTTTTTTATGTCCAAAATTTTGTGGACACCTAGGACTGTAGCCTGTATCTTTTCGATAAGATGAGGCTATCATCACTGGGCTATTGTCCCTGACTCCTTTCCTCCAGTCTTATAAGACAATAAAATATTTGTAAAACCAGCACATCGTACCTCCAGACCCACGTTTTCTTCATATTTCCCTTATCTCTTAGTTGAACCTTAATAAAATTAAATGACAGCATTTTTGAAATAGACACTAGCTTGTTTTGAAGTTTTCTTGGGTCATAATCCTTAACTGGAATTCTGAAATGCATTTTAGTAAAATCCTTCAGTTCATAAAATCTTTTCCTGTTTAATTTTCTAGTGTCAGCTTGAAACTTCTCAAAATGTTGTAAGATGGAATGAGCTTTGCTCCTTGTCCAAGATGTTAATGTATGAAGGTAGAAGGGAATTCATTCAGAGCTGAAAACATCAAATGAAGGGTTTTTTGTCAATTGCTTTCTTTTATCTCTGTTACTATAAATCAGTGGTTGTTTCATAGTTTTTTTTTTTTGTGATTACACTGATGAACAAATGCATGGTTGCATCCTAGAATAGTATCAGTTGGTGAAAGAAACTTTAGAGCAACTCCTTAAAGGCCTTGGTATAACAAGACAATAACCACAGTGCATCTGGTGATAATGAAAGATAAGACTGTGGTCCTATGGTCAGTTGTCTTTTTTTAACTGCCTCTCTTCTTGTTTTTCTTTTTTTCCTCTGCAGTTCTGTCTCCTTTTTATCATTTTTTTCCTCTTCTATAATGAGGAAATAAAATCACTTCTGTGTCATTCCTTGTTTTTTACTTTTTCTAACAGTATTCTTTGGGATGTATTCATTTTGTTGTTGATATGCAAGTGCATTACCACTGGAAATCAATTAACATTAAATGTTAATTTTTAATTTCCTATTCAGCTCAAGTTTCATTTGCTCTGATTTCTTAGTATATTACTCTGTTATGAAATGGGAGCGTTTGCAAATACGTTCCTAAAAAGATAGTTTTCCACATAGTTAAAAAATGTAACTGTTTACGGGATTCTCAATTACAGTGTTTTTAGATGAAGACTTGAAGTTTTTTGCAGAGAGTGGTATTGACATGATTTAGCTGGGAGAATGTTAAACAGGATTCTGAAAAAAAACACAACAGCTCTACTGACATTGGCTTATGTTTCCAAAAGCTAGCAAGTCTGGAGGCTTGTGTGTCAGATATGGTAGATTGCTCCATCTCTTGTTCTGTCTGTAAATGATTAACTTGAGGAAATCCATGCTACAGGCATATGCTTTCTAACAGCAGATTTCAGTCTCTACTTCTGATTTCCACATGGAAGCACTCCCGCCCCCAAGTTGTGGATTACTCCCTTTACATAAGAAATACATATGGGATTTCCATGTCAGCTCTACTGGTTGTGCCAAACGTTTGTCAGATAGAAACTTTGGCCTTCCCAGATTCACGAGGCACTCCAGCAGCGTGATTGACTTGTACCTCCTTGACTCGATGTAAGCATTTCATTGGAAAACATATTTGCTAGATGAAGACTGTTGGACTGTTCCCGATCGAAGCTGTATATCGCTTGTGGGTTTAAAAGCTCTCTTAAATGATTTACAGGCAAGTTTATCCTTTTGTGTTGATCAAATTTGACAGAAGATTTTCAGGTAGGAAGATCGAGTTCATTTTTTTTGAAGTACTTAGCCTCATTCTATGCAAATAATTTATGAATATTTGATTTAACAGAAAACATTTTTTATTAACTGTGATGGTTGAGCTCAGGTAGCACAGACAAGAGAACACTATTAAATTTTGGAGTACCTATTATTAATAACATTAAACTTCCTTCAGAACTCCATCAAAGTATGTGAGTATACAGGAAACATGCACGACATGGATCACTTGAAATATAACCACATATTTGGTATCAAAATCCAACGTATTTTACGTAAAAGGCTTGTTTAAACTCATAGTTATGCTATTTCTGCCACCTGTCTTTGGTTTACTATGCACTCTGATTTGCTACACAAGTTTGCTTCTATTCCAATTTTTATCATTTTGTGCAGTTTTCTGGTCAGGATGAGGTTTGTAACTTTCCCCCTCTCAGTTCTTCCTTCATCCTGAGTGCTGCAGAGCGTGTTTTGTACAAGTTTGCACTCCGGTTCCCGATATTCATCATCTGTTCACAACACTTTCATTGGTCAGATCTTCCATGAAGTAGAGGAATTAAAGGTTTATCAACATTTCTTTATGGGTGAATAGAGCTATGTTTTCTGTTGAAAAATCTGTCGTCTTGACTAGAATTTGAAATTAAAATTGAACTACATTTATATCACGTCTCACAGGAGGCTGATTTATTTGTGGCAATTAATTTGAAAGGCTGCCAGATAGTTCCCCTTTCCTTTTGTAGGACGAGAAGGCCTTTTTGTTTCTTTCAGAAATTTTCAAATGTTGTTGAAGCATGGGACGGATCCTGACTTAGTTTTCCAGCTTTACAGGTGCCACCTCATTTATAAATCTAAATTACCTTTTAAAAGTCAACACTTCATGAAGTAATAGATGTAGAATGTGCATGATCTGTAGATAAGTAGGTAATAAGTAGTCACAGTTTCCATGATTTGTAGAACATCCATACATTCATACTCAGGTTAGTTGAGCTAATTTATTACATGAAAACCCAAATTGGACTAAGGTGGTTTAAGCTGAAAAAACTGTTAAAATTTCAGATTTTAACCAAAATATTTAAAACTGGAAACTTAGAGGTAATTGCATGCAGACATTCCTTAATTTTGAAAGGGAGAACACAGATGGGGTGGAGGGTGAACTAAAATTATAAATAAAAGTTCAAGTTATCCTTCACATTAGTAATATAACCCATAGTATAGGTTGGGTGTAAAATCTGACTATTTTACCTACCCATCCCAAGCCAGTCTACATTGTTATATCTACTGACGTGCATAATATTTTTGCTGTTTTCTATTAATGATGTATTTCCCTTTTATCAATTAAATTGTAGTTAAATTATGTGCTTCCACTAGCATTAAAGGATTGTTGGGCAAGACAACAAAAAGCATTTGGTATAAAAGTACAAGGGAGAAGAAGAGAATTAATTTTCAAAAAAGAGAAAGATACTCATTCACTGGTGACCATCCAGGTAACAAGAGAAATGCTGGCATTATTGTCAATATTTTGTCCTTTGTGGCACCTAAAGCCAAGACTTTGAACCGGCTACTTTCAAGCACAGGCTTGGTGTTCACCTGCACTTGCTCCATCCATGGCCGCTCCTTATCTGTGTTGCTAATTTTGTTTTCTAACATGTTTCCCCCCAAATCGTAAAGTATTAAGGAATGGTTTTTAGTATTTAGCCCAAACCAGTGACGCTCATCTAGCTTTACTGTACTTCCTGCAAGGTTTTTTCTGTCCTCTTCAGAAGGTAACAGTAAGTCACAGCTTCCTTATTATGCTGAGTTTATTTAAGAATCAGATTGATCACATGATGTTATCAGCAAGCAGAGAATCAGCAGAGCTGCTACCAAGGCAAAAATGTATCTAGCCTTGTGGTTTCAGATGTTAGTAAAGTTATTTTAAGATGCAAAAACCATTTGAAGATGTTCCATTAATGCTTAAGATTAGCATGTTAAATGGCAGAAAATATGATTGAAGTGTAGGCTGAAGGGGATGTTTTCAGAATTCAGCTTTTCTGAAGCTCGGATATTAGCCCTCACAGGTTTTTTAACCTTTTTTTTCTTTTTATTCTTTTTTTCCTACCAAACAGCATGACAGTGCCTCTTCTCCAAAAACCTTAACTGCCTTCAAAATAAGGTGGAAAAATGTTCAGGACTGCATGATAAGCCAGGGTGTCATTCACCAAATTCAGCATTAGGCAAGTCAGAAGTAATAGTGGAAAATGTGTGTATTGGAGTTACAGATTTTATATTAAGATATCTGTGCCAACACCATGCTATCCACAAAGACCTTTAAATGTTTTGTGGGGCAAAAGTATATGGTAAATCAGGTAGTTACGAAGTTCTGTATTTCTTTTCTGGTATTTTCTCAGGCTATTTTATTTTCCTTGTGTTTTTTTTCTTTCTTTATTGTTTCGAAATAAGAAAAACAGGCTCAAGTCATGTTTTAGGGATATAGCAATGTGCATGATGTTTTAATTAAATCACAAGTTGCTTATTGATTATTGATCTTATAGCCTAAAATGAGACTCTCTACCCATCTGTATTCTGGACTCTTCAGTTTGCTATGAGGGAAATAAGAATTGAATTTAAAAAAAGCCATGTGGTTTGAAGATGAGAAGTAGTAGCAGAATTAAGCTATACACTGTGGATTTTTTTTTGTTTTGCTGATTTCTTCTGAAAATGTCAGTTTCAGGTGTCTGAGCTGTCTGGCATCCTGTCTGGAGCAGGGAGGCTGCTGAGGAGCGCTGGAGTAGTTGAAAGTAGGTGTTTGCAGAGAGCAAAGCAGGAATTGCTTGGAGTTTGTGCTTTCCTCCACTGACTGTACGTGGATCCAATTGGCAAGTGGGGGTAGGGAGCAATAGTGCTTCTCGTTGGAAAAAGTCCTGATGAGCTGCGCTTGGAAAAGGACCTGACTCAGCATTGCACTCTCCGCTATTGATAGGCAGAACACCGAGTCCCTTTCTGGGAATAAGCAGGAAGATTTTGACCTACTTTAATGGAAGCGTAGCAGTTAAAATACTCTCCCCAGCCCTGGGTTATAAAGCAGTGCTCCTACTTCCCACAGATGTGTCCTACACCCCGAGCCTGTTGCCTTTGCGAAACTGTTTCCGCTGCCAGCCCAATAACCAGCGGGCACCCAGTGCAACTGCTGTGCGTAGGTGTAGAAAGCCTTTCCTCACACATCACCTGAATTATGAAACTCCTTGCTGCAGGATGTAGTAGGTTACTGAGGTTGCGCAAGGGCTGAAGAAGTGAGGAGGTGCGTTTGTGGAAGAGCAATCCACAGGGTTCGTTAAGACACTTCTGATTCAAGGCTTTCTTGAGTCACGCGTTCCTGGAGGCAGGAGGACGTTCTGGAGACAAATTACTCGTCTTGCCCTTTTCCCGTGTTCTTTGTCTCACTGTTTTTATCCCAAATCCAGCAGCAGGAAAAAATGCTGCTAAGCAAAACGTGTCTTTGGTCTCGACCTTTTAGAAGCTGTTCGTGTACCCTTGGTTGTAGAAGGCTTCTCTTTTCCTTCCACAAACTCTGGTAGAACTGTGTAGGGTCTTTCTCCCATTTTTCGAGGCTTCCCCCTATGACACCAGTAGAGTCAAAAGTGAAAGGAACGCTGCCCACTTGCTGTGTATCACACCACCAACCTAGGACCCCAGGTACGTGCTGCTGTGCGTTTCCAGTACTGTTCTATCAGGCCTTTCAGTGCAATAAATAACACTGCTTTTCGTGACCCCAGATATATGTTTTATGGGTGTTGAAAGAAATGCTAACTTTAGAGCCTGCTTCTGTTTTTTTGTTTTTTTGTCTAACTCAGAATTGCTGAAGCGTTTAAAGAAAGAGAGGCAGGATACCTAAAAGCAAAGAAAAATACAAAAAAAAAGTTCCTCTCAGTATCACGTCCCTCTGGTTATTCGCAGCATGTGAATGATGTATGTAACAAATCTCTGATCAGATCTCCTGAAGCGGTGTGGTGTGTGGTTAAAGATATGTGAGATCTGAACAAGGCTTAGCCAGCTGTGTTTACAGTCCTGGTGGAAGCAATTTACCACTGTATTTGTTTCCTTAGCTGTGAAATGATAATATTTTTATTATGAGGTCTGAGACGTTATTGGTTTTACAGCAAGGTGAAAAGTCAGCTTAAAAAAAGCCAACACCTCCGAATGATTACAGAATAATACTGTTCAGTACTTAATAATTTATCTGAGTAACTGTATCTATTAAGGAATAATTGAAACATATTTACAGAGAAAATCTGAAAGAAAATAGTACCATCATCGAGCAAAAAAGCTATAAACCATAATTATTACATACTTTCATGATTCAGCAGTTGAGCTGTTTTTGTGCATGTAAATGATTTTTACTTAATGGATTATTGCAGCACATCTGAGCAAGCGGTGCAGGACTCTACGAAGGGCATACCTTGAGGACACTGCAGTAGCAATTTTTTGCTGTGTCACTAGATTTTATCACGCATAAAGGACAGATTTTTTTTTTTACTTGGGAGTTTTCAAATGGAAACCACTGCTAAACTTCTGCTGGCATAGTTCACAGTAATTAAAAAAATTCTTAACTGACAAATTCTTTGTTTGTGCAGGTGATCGTCCTTTTAAATATATCAAGTGTCTGAATATAACAGCTGCTATAAACTGTATCAATAAAATGATGGAACTTATGACTACTACTTCTTACAAGAATTTTATCAGTAATGTCTTTTACTGCTTTTTTTGAAGCAGGAGTAATAAAAATATAAGCAGATTTTAGTTTACTGTTAGAAAGCTGTATGGCTGTCAAGTGCTATTACTAAACAAGTAGTAAAATACTATATTTGTTTTATTGCTTTAGTAATACAGTTACAAGAACCACTTCACTTGAGTTCTCTAAGATTTCTAACATGCTTGAGAGTTAGTACATAGAATTAATTCCTCGGTTTGGACTGCGTCCAATGCTTCATGAAAGTGATCTTTCCAAACAGCCATAGATTTGGATAATAAGGGAGGCATGGTTTAATTAGGGTGAGATTTACCTATGTAGTGGGAAAAAAAAATGTATAAATTGAACTGAACTGAGGATCATACCCTAAAACAAGGACTGTGAGAAAAATATTGACTAACAGGCATCTACAAAAATTTGTCAGTTTGTCTTAGTGGATGGTCTCGATTCCCACTCTGTCCGTGCCAAGCATTCTTTATCTTCAACATGTAAACTCTGCATGAACCATTTATAGGCTGCACAATATGTTATTGTGTTTTTTTTGCAAGATCATCATCTTTGTATTGCACTGATACAGCAGAGGGAAGAATGGGGGAATATCCGGTAAACTCAGGCATTTCTGATTGAGCCTTTAATGTCAGTCCAAGAAGTAATAGAGTTACAGAGAGATGTGGAGATGCATAGAATGAAACTGGTATGGCTGTTTTCCTTGGCCTTCCCCCAGACATCTACACGATAAAAGGAAACTATTTGTTGAACTTGAGTCAAATCAAAACAAACATGCCTACATAAAAGAACCTCGTGTCCAGCTGAAAGGGTAACTTTTTTTGATTTATTGTCATGTTATCCATCTCACACTATTGAAATATAATGAATGCCAATACAAAATTGTCTTTTTAGATGAGATGCTGTTTAATGTCTTTATTACCAAACCTGCATTATCATTTTTACCACCATTGATAGCAGTTAATAAACACTGCTGGCACTTTCAATGAGGACACCAGTTCAGCAGCCATGGCGATTGAAGCATCTTTTGATCCCCAAGGAGAAGGTTTGACAAACTCTGTGGAGGTTGGCTGTTTGCTGTATGAACTCTTTTCTTATTGTACTTGAATTTCGCAGTGATGTGGCAAGCCAAGTTAAGCTACCTTGCTAATCAGTGGAGGAAGAAAGGTAGTTCATAAAGAGACTGGGATTTTACTTGAGATGATACGGTCCGGATATTTCTGTCCTTTCCAATCACGTATAAAAGGAACTTCTACCTTGATCTGGGTACTTAATTTAGGTGCTGTAAGGGCTAATAAGGATCTGAGCCTAAGAGTGTCTTTGTGCAGTTCAACCTTGAACCTGAACTTATTACAGGAGAGCATTTTTTTGGAAGTTACAGTGATGACTACTACTGCATCTTCATGAAAAAGATAACTCTTATTCCTGCATCAGTGTGCATTAAGGAGCCCAAGTGTATCTTAGGCTCTTGACTGTGCTGTGTTTTTAATGTTAATGTTGAGAACATTGCTTTCTGACACTCCCTAAAAGCAATACAAGCGTGCTTACTTTCTGAAGGAGGGGAACAGGGAGGAGAAAATATTTTGTGTGTTTGTGCCTAATCCTAGGTTTTGCAATCATGTTGGTGTTTGCATCCACGCTGCAAATAACTGCCTGGGTTTCGGCATTACCTTGACATTAAGAGGTTGGATTGCTTTATGTTTTAATTGAAACCCCTGTGTGTTGCGATGGTACTGCCTATGATTATTCTGTGCTGTATTTGGAACTCTGTCTTCTTTTTGTGGTTGACAGTTACATGTTTTGGTTGGGGTTTATACACCTTTTCAGTTTCATGAGTGCTTTCTTAAATACTAAACTGTTTCCAATTCAGAAAGTTGTACTTTCCCCATGTAGTCAACGTGCAGCCATTCTTGGGTGTTCTGCCTACCCCTGTTCCCTTCAAAATAAGTGGTGTAGATTTTTGTTTCCCTTTAATTCTGATGTTTGGTGACCCTTCTTCCTAATATTAGAATCAATTAGCATCATCCCAACTGATTTTACCAACATCCGATTGCTTATGGACCTTCACGTAATAAGGTAACATGGAATTAATTATGTTGCTTGACAGATAAAAGGAAGAACATTTCTTACCTCGTAGGTGAGGAAGTTGGTACAGTTGAAACATTGTAAAGACATACAATGTGCGCAGGGGGGAAAAAAAAGACTATCCATCTTCCTTGAGAAAGTAAAAGTTGCAGCCTGTATGCCCTGTCAGAGCTTTTGCATCCCAAGGTACAAAAAAGGCACAGCAAAGATACTTTATTTTTTTTAGGTGAATGTTTCAGTTATAAACTGACCTGAAGTAAAAAACACTGATGAGAAAAAAGAAAGAAAAAGAAACACAAAACAAACAGATCTGAAGATACAGAAACAATTGTCTGAAGCTTCAACCTCTGCTTAAGCCCTTGCATCAGGGATCTGCCTGACCAGATTCCAGGACTACATGTCTCCTGGTGATAATTTCCCGTGTGCTATATTTTATTTGCTTTTCGTCCTTATTTTCATCTGGGTATACCAGTGAGGCAGAATGCCTGCTCTAAGCACTTTGGATCCTATCTCCAAACTGTGCTTTAATCAATATCACTTGCAGTGATAGCGCTGTGCAGAGTTTTCTTTTCTTGTCTAACTTCAGCCAGGAAATACAACAGATGGGCTTCACTGTGCCTTTTTGGCAAAGAGGAACAAGAAAATAGAAATAATAAACCTTATTACATATGTGCTTCTCAGCACGATGCTTGTCATGTGCAATGAATATCAGTAAAAAAAAAGAAGTGCAAACTTATTGTCAGTTAACCATTAATTAAAAAAAAAAAAAGAGCTTGAGAACAAATATGTCTTTACCTTTATACTAAAAACTGGTGGTAGTTATCTTTTTTTTTATTGCATGCACTTTCTCGGTGTACTGTCGTGAAATGAAAGAAGACCCAGTTTTGTTTTTCTGGAAACAGCAAACTCACTGTTGTGTGAGTGATAGAACAAATGTGTAATGTATAACAAACTAGAGGAAGTAATATAATTAGAATAAAAAAATTGCACATCTATAATTTTGCTGTTTATAACAAAGGCTGTTTTCACTAATTACCAATTAACATTTCAAATAAACTAAAATCTGCCAGTAGAGTAAATCATGCGGGCCTGTTACATATTAAATGTATTGAAGAAAATGATAACATTTTTCTGAGCTCCAGATGATGACTTTTGGCAAGTCTTCGGAGGTGACAGAAGTTGATAAACCTTTAAAATACTTCCAGCTAGAGACGATACAGGTTGTCTTAGGTTGCCTGTCTGAGGTGAGAGTGCTGGGTGTGTCTTTATCTCTGCTGTGCACCCCATTGTGTTGGAGATGCAGGGGAAAGTTTTGATGTTTCTGCTGCCCCTTACTGTTTCTGGAGGTCATAGAATGGGGGCTGTGTGTTTTTCTGGAGCTAACAGCAAGACTTTATTAAAATAATGATTAATTCAGCCTATCGTGCAGCTCAATTCTTACACTGATTTCTGTATGTTAGTATGCAAAGTGATGTTTTTAATCCCTTCAGCTAAGGTAAGTAGAAGCTTAAAAATACTCATAAACTTAAAGGTTAATGGGTGCTTGTCTTCTTTGAATGAGACTGTGTTGCTGGAATGTCTACAGGATAAAATACTCTGTGGGGTACTACTGTGCGGTTCTTCAGGACTGGCGCCGTAAATCTGTTTTCCTAACTGCAACGTCTTCGTTCTTCCGGAGATTTTCTCAAATCTCTTCTTCAAGGAGAAAGTAGTCTCTGTGACACCCAGAGTATGTACTGAAATTGAGGACCGTACATGGTTTCCCTTTCTATATAGTGGGTTATATGGATTCTGGTGGTGATCCTGGTCAGTCGTTATTTGCCAGTGGCTGATACAGCCTCCACTGTCCCAAAGCAGGCTCATCAGCTGCTTCAACAGTTCTCTGACAAAAAACCAACAAGGTTTCTTTTGGTAACTGGATAGTTACACACCTCTTCTAATCTGAGCAAAAAACTCTTGTCAACTGTTCATTCTTCTGGTCAATGCTTTCATCATTTCACTGATGCCTATTATGTATGCTTCTACTGACATTAATGAAGAAAATAGTCAAGATTCAACAACAGTGATCTATATAATCTCTGAACTTTGTAGGTTTGCGTATTCAGTGCCTCAAATTCAGCAGTTTTCATACTGGTTGGTTGATTCATAGCAAAAGAAATGTATCCGCTCAAGTCCAGAGTAAATCAAAGCTTTGGAGAAGCACAAGAAAACAATGCAAAGAGTATTTTCCACAGGTGTAGTATTTCATGTCCCTAATAACTGTTTTTTGGTTTTCTGGAGTGTCAGTAACCTTAAAACAGTTGAGACTAAGTTGGCTTCCAGAGGGCACATTCAGTTACACATCCTGCCTCTCCACCTCATCTCCTCTCAAGCCTGAAGTGCTAGATTCCCTATAGACATACACTTACTTATTTTTGTTCCAGGCTTGAACAACCAGAAATATTGAGAACCCTAGAAGAGTATTAACTAATTTAATGCAATCTGTTTACTTATACTTTGCTACCATTTTGTGGTTTTGTGTAAGTAACAGGTTACTTTACAAGTCCGTTACATATGAGTCTGTTTCTGCTCTTGAGCCGCAGTAACACCATCAATTTTTTTTGCCAATTTTGTATTTAAAAAAAAATATTTAAGCTTCTTCGTCTCTTTTTTGACAGGTAATTCAGTCCCTTCAATTTTTTCATGACTAGATCACAGTGAGTCATAGCAAGTTGGTTTACATATATTTTTGGGACTATAAACATTTTTTAAATACAGGCTCAGTATTCTTATTCTCTTTTGATTTACAGTTCTTTTTTAAGAGCTTGAGTGTAATATGCTCTAAATTCAATAGGAAAAAAATGAAAATCAAGCAATTATTGTACAAAAACGTGCATTAGCAGTCCTGAACTCTAGTTACTGGGGAGAAATTAACAAGAACTGTTTAAAAAAAAAAAGTTGTGAGGGGTTAGTTTTTCTAAGCTTACAGGGTCTTTGCCCCTTTCCTTGCACCCCGTAGCTAGGGTAGGAGCTCTGTCCTGGGCTCTGCCTGCGGTGGATCCTGTTGGTTAGATCCTTTGCTTGCTTGGAAGTTGAATATCAGTTTTGTCGCTTCTTTAAGAAGTTGTCAGATATATTTTTCAGTCTACTTTTACATTAAAAAAAAATATCCTCATACCCCCCAAAAGTCTAGTGGATTAAAGGAAAATTTGGTCTTTTCAAATGGTCGCTTTTAAATAGCCACTTTACGACTTCGGTGATGGGATTTCTTCTTC
Source organism: Anser brachyrhynchus (assembly GCF_964034855.1). NCBI lineage: Eukaryota > Metazoa > Chordata > Aves > Anseriformes > Anatidae > Anser > Anser brachyrhynchus. The sequence continues at coordinate 72,102,544 of NC_137698.1, forward strand.
AGCGGACGGAGGTGGGGTGGGTGGGGTGTTTCAGATTCAGAATATACTGTTCTCAGCAAATGGAATAACTGAGCAATTTTAAAATGAGAACCTGATTAAAAATAGTTTGAAGAAAAGTGAGGGGGATAGCTTAGCGTCTGACATTTTTTGGTGCCTCTTGGTTTTGATTTATCAGATGTTATATAATCAAGTGACATTCAGTTGATGTTCTCATTGTAACAGTATTTCATGTCTGGAATATTACTGTGCTGTGACTGATTTTTTTCTCTTCTCCCCATCCATTGTACTTATTAAAAATAATAAAAAAAAAGAGTTAAGTCCAGTCTTTCTAGGGACAGTTTAGAAATTATTTAGGCACAACATAATAATTACAGAGCAGCCTTTCATAATAAAAGTAAAAACATGTTTCTATTTTAATACTGTCCTATAATCACTTACATCAACACGGCTTTTCCTTGTGTACATTAGAAGTGTTTATAGCAGGAAGTGTTTTAAATGGTGCTGGATTTCAAAGAGATGAGACTGGATTTCCTAACCGGGTACTGTGGACATCACTCTTGTAGGGCTTGATACTCTACGGATGTCTGCAAAGACTTTTCTGCCCCAAATGCAGCACTTCCAATAAAGATGAATTACTATTCTTGCACCATCATCCTGCTGCTTTTCATTTCTTTTACCCTCCACAGTGTTGTGTGGGTCTTACTGTTAAATCTGAGTTCTTGTAATGACTCCTGCTTTCTTGTTCTGAAGTATTTGACACTTAATGTGGTTAAATATCTGTTTAAATGCCTGTTTAGGGCATTTGGTTAATTACACCTTGTGAAGTTTGCATGTGTGGAGACAGTCAAGCAATACAGAGGCTCTCATGGGACTGAAATCTCTTCTAGTTTCTTTACAGTATAAAAATTGACACATCCTAGTGTTAAACACAAAATTCTGTGGCCCAGATGAGAGATACTACAGAAGGACAAAATATTGTTGAACGTGTTTGTTTGCTTGGCTATTTCTGTTTCAAGTATTGGGGTTATTGAAAGGATAACATTGTTTGCTTAGCTTGCATGGGGAGTTTCTAGTTCAAACAAGTTGATACTAGTTTCTTCTTGAGAGGCTGTTGCTTTTCAACTCTTGTCAAGAGTGTAGCTTTGTCCACGCCAAGGACAGCTCCAGTGCTCTTTTCTGCCTTCTTAAATGTCTTCATATTTTTCCTTTTTTTTTTCAACTCAATGGAGTGTTTCTTCTGTGTTTAAATAAAAATAACCTTGTTCATAGCACTTACAATGGTTAGATTTTTTGTGAGTCCTTGGGACACGATGGAAGCTGCTCATCTGTCGCTCGTGCGTTTGTTCTGCTGGTTGAGGAGTCGTCAGGAGCGGTGCGAGAAACACACCGATGGATGTTGCAAAGGTGCCTTTGGAGCCCGTTTGTCCTGTGGTATGTACAGAGATGTCACCTTACCAAAGAGATTGGAAATGTGTTCCTATAAAACTGGAAATCTCTTGCGTTTTGTCACTACCCTCCAACTATTTACAGCTGGAATTAAGTTAAAGCACTTCTTGCATCTATTTCTTGTCATCTGAAATATGTTTCATGTTTTGGCAGATAGGTTAAAAGAGGGCATTGAGCACTGACAGTGGGGCAACATAGAGGCCATATGTTGAAAAATTCATACGGGTTTACTGAGGGTCACTCCAGATGCTGTAACAGTATTATTTCCTTGTAAATAATGCACTGGGTACTTTGTAAGCAGCTGGTTGCGGCAGTATTGTTTTGTTGGAGAAGCAACGAGGATGTGTACTCCTGTTAAGTGACCTGGACCGTGCTTGTCGTACTGCAGAATATGCCAGAGGATGTTTTAAGCCCATCCTGCTGCCAGTTGTCACCTTCTTATTAGGTTAATGGTGGAAAAAGATGCATGCAGCTAGTTGTTGAGCTCTATGTCCTTTTCCTAACATTCTAAAATGCTTCTAGCCTAGCATGTGGAAGTTGCTTGACGTGGTACATTGTTAAATGCTCCTACAAGCTATATTTGCTAAGTGAATTTATGTAGAAATGAACTTAGCCATGAGGTATGTGGGTAAAATGCAATGTAGATGTACGTCAAAAGAACTGAAATTAGATGCTTCAGAGTATCGTAGAGTTCAGACTTCATTACAGTATCTGTTGCTGCTTTTTGTAGAAGTACAGAGGTCTTGTGTTCACAGAAAGGAACATCAGGTACAGGCCGACAGTCTGGTTTGAAGCATTAGTATTGTCAGTGCTTCTAAAAACGCTCAAGCCTCTATTTTTTTTTGGCAGAACCATTTTTAGAGCTTCTGAAGCCTCCAAACTCTTCCAAAAAGGAACATAGGAATGGATGATCTTAAAAATAAAATTGAAGCTGTTGTTTCTGATTTACCCATCAAAACCGTTCTGTTCCTTTGCATGTTAAAAGATGGACTGCATGAAGAAGTCTTGCTCTGGTGAGAAGTCTTGTTCTGGTAAGAGTGTCAATGTAGAAGACAATGAAGGACGTTAATTACTGCATATCTCTGTCCAGTTTTGTGTCTTCAATAAATGGATTGGTTTCTGTATTTCAGATCGTTTCAAAAACAAATATGTACGTATCGTTGAAAAATGGGTTTATATTATCCTAATTGAACAATACTGTCACTCTGGGTAGACTAAATAGAAGGTTGTGCCACATAGAGCATCTCCTATGGTTTGTGCTGCTTGCAGCGTGCTAGGTTCTGCGTTATCTTTCTTCCAAAGAGCTTATGGAGGACTGGAGGGAAGGAGAGTACATCTGTTTCGGTTAAAGGAGTATGCTAATAACTTTAATTACATCTATTATTAATATTGTATATGTATAATATTATATATATAAACCCTTTCTCCTGTTTGCAGAGCTGCGATGAGCAGGTAGGCGAGTGAAATGAGGTGTGTTGACCTCCTTGTGAGCAAACAGCGAAGTTAAGCATTTCCAGTTGAGCTGTTAATGCTTACGATCATTGAGGATTTTTAATCAACTGGTAGTTTCTTTCCAAGGGAAAACAATAGCTGAAACCAAACAATGTCAGTTCTGCAGGTAGTTTATTATGGCATTATGATAGAACTGAAATGTTATCTTAAGACTATTATTAACTGTTAATTGACATTTAATTCTACATCGCTTTAATATAAGCACTTTTCTACTTAGAGTTTGTTTTGCAGAACAAAGGGAAAAGTGTATTTGTGTGTATATATATACACGCACACACAAAGGCAGTTTTAGTGATGTCTGATCTAATACTACATCAAGGGGAAACAGCTGTGATTTAATGAGCACAAAACTAACTGAAGTTCATAACTATGACTATATTGTTGTTGTTGTAAGCGTTTAAGAAAAATCATCTTGCACGCATGTGGCTTCAGCATTTAACCGCTGAAGCAGGTTGGGTGCCAGGAATGAGAGTTGTGTAACGCTGCTCTGCCGAGCGCCTGCCGAACTTCAGCGCTGCGTCTTTGAGCCCTGCGTAATTGTGTAATTAAAAGCCAGCGTTTTGTTGAACACGCCTCGGCGCTGGTCCTCAAGCTGCTGCCGTCTCTCTGCAGTGAAATCCCGTCCTTTTGGCGATAAGCACGGCTGGGCTCTGGACGGCTCACCCCGAGGATGCTCCTGGCAGAGGCGGTGGCTGCAGCGTGCCGTGCCTCCTGGCTCTGCTCCTCTCGCCTCTGACGCCTCGCAGGCTGTCTTGGACCGCTTTAAAGACGTTGTTTGATCATTCTGGGGATAGGGAGACAGGTACGGGCAAACGCTCTGGTTTGACGCCTCGGTGTTGGCAGTGCTTCTAAACATGGTTAAGCTACTTAATTTTATTTTATTTTTTGGCAGAACCATTTCTTAGGGGTTCTGAAGGCTCCGGTACGCCAAAGGCAGGCAAGCTGCATGCGGGGCAGCCTCTCGTGCCTTCCCCAGGCATTTCTCCACTTACAAACAACCACTGTTTTGAAATCCAGACGTTACCTGGCTCAAAAAAAAAAGCTTCAGCTCAGCCCTCAGCACTTGCAAGTGGTGCGTGTTTTATGGAATACTAAGAAGCGTACTGTGAATTAATTTGAGACTCCTAAAAACCAGTGTTTACTGCTGCTGAGAATTACAGACCTCTACCTTATGAGCTACCAGAAGCACTCAAGGAGAAGTGAGGAACCAAGCTAAGGTTTGGTTTTTGCCTTCTTGAAGGTTGGTGGTGCTAAAGCATCCACAAAGCACGTGTGTGACTCCAGCCAAGGAGGCTGATTCCTCAGGGTTTGCCCAGTGGTGTTGAAGACCTGGAGCCAGAGAACAGCACTCACTATCACCTGTTGAATAATGCCCTGTGATGTTACAAGGACCAGACACTGTGCAAGCAACCATGGGCACAATTTCATTCTGTATATCTTAACCCTGAGCCTAAGGAAGCAACAAAGAAAGGATGGTGCTTGCAGCTGGACCAAAGAGCCAAAGAATTATTATTTTCACCTGCATAAATCACTGGCAGGTGTTTCTTGAGATGAAATAACCTTTTTCTAAAAGGTGTGCTATGCCAGAGAGGTTACCAGCAGAGTATTGAGCTTGACTTATTTAATGTGGATCACCTGGCATCAGTAGAGGGGTTGTGCTAATGACAGAATTGGAAGGCATCCTAAATATAGAAGAGAATCAGGATATTGTACAGAAATAACTGAGATGACATTGAAAAACTGGGCTAATAGAAGTGAAATCAAAATCGAAGGTCATATCTTCTAAGTGAGTAATGGCAGAGTTTTGTAAAACGGGAACTTAGAACAAGATCCTCATTATAGATAAATAGTGCTGGATGATCACAGGATGTGCGTTAGCAGCCCCTGTGGCATGCATAAAAACAAGTGAACAGAATTCTCTGCTTTATCAGTGTGAGTTCAATTTTTTTTTGAACAGTTTGAGGGAGGTGAAGAGACTATCAGGTAAGAGGGAGATGTGAGGAGTTTAAAGTATTCATCTTTAGAGAGACACAGTATGGAGAAATAGTGAAAGAACTGAAATCTGATGGCCACAGAAGCAAAACCAGGAGCAATAAATGCTGAATTAACTGAGGCTGAGTCCTAGAGGAGGTTTCCTGATTGCCAGAGTGCCCAGATTCTGCAGCAGCAATCCAGTGAGAGGGGTGCCAAAGGGTTTCCTTGACTGGAAGCTCAAGTTGATGACAGGACTTATTTTGTGTAGTCTCTTTAATGTCCCAAGCAAAATCCTTCTTAGCCCTATGCTTCTAAGATATATGTTGTGCCAGTAGCACTTTTAGTGTTCTATTCACACTATTTTCTTTATCTGGGAAAAGTGTGGGTGTTTATTACTGTTACCTATCTGCGACAATCTGCACTTGGAGTAAAAGCCCATTCTGGTGAACATTGTGATACAAGTACTTGGATAAACGCGTTAGGAGAAGAAAAACTATCTTTTATTTAACTAATGTATTAAATATTTCACCACAATGGAACATGCAAGTATTCTTCAAAAGGAGCTCAATAGCTCCAAAACAACTCTACAGGGAGGAAAATTTAGGAGGAAGTAGAGGGACTACAGATCCCCGTTTCTAGATGGTTATCTTATTAGCTTGCTGATCTGAGAGAGCGGATGATTTCTTGAAAGACTATTTTAGATTTTAGTACAGCATCAACTGTTTTCTTAAATTCCTTATGCTCTCAAGATTACACCCATGAAACATCAGTTATGTTTACCAAAATATTTTCAAATTTAGATGAAGGTTGCAACACAAGGAGATAGTTCAAAGTAGGAAGCACATATCTGCTGTTGACAGTTTTGCAAAATGATGTGAAATGTGCATGTACAATATTCAAAATTTTCACTCTAAGTAAAGAAGAAAATAATCTTCACTCTTCCAAGAAGAAACCAAAACTCCAGCCCCATCCCCATCATTCTAACAGGTTTTGACTTTAAAAATAGCATTTGTCTTGTGCTTTAAATCAGAAAGTATCAAGGCTTTTTATTGTAGCAATATATTCTATCACCATTGAAAGCCAGCATGGAAAAAGACAACTGCATTAAGTTGCCATCTTTTTATTAAGTTTCTGTGGAGAACCCAGATGTGAGGGAATCTGGCATATTTTAAGCCCTATAGGAGCGCAAGGAAGAATGTCAAGAAATGCTTAGGTTTAACAAGTCACCCAAGCTGATTGTTACATAACGTTCACTGCATAATGAATGCTGTAAATTTGATGTTTTAGGAAGTGAACGAAAGAAATACTGAATCCCTGAGCACATAGGTTGCTGAGCCCACTTCCAGACCCCTGCATGCATCTGCCCTTCCCTAGCCCAGCAAGCGCTGGTGCCAGCTCTGGGCAAACGTGAGGCCATGCAGGTAGGAGCAGGGCTTCTGAAGAGGTGTGGGAGCTAACAGTGACCTGGAAAGCAATGGTTCTCTTAAAGATCTGCAGTGTTATCCTGCGTCTAAGATGGATATCTGAACAATGGGATGCATGAAGAGGAGCTGTTGGAGGGGCAGCACTTCTTGGCATGGTAGAGATTGAGCAGAAGTGTGGCTTCCTTGGGAGAAACGGTGGTCCTACCAAGACCAAAGCATCTTTGAGAACATAGCAGAGGTTGTGCTGAGTCAGTGCAAGAATAGCCTAATTTTCATTTGTTTTCATGTAGTGACTTAAGTTATTCAATAACTCTATTTTTTTCTCCAAGAGAAGTATGAGGTGACTTCGTCTGGAAGTACTTCATGAAAAGATCATTGAGCTGGATCAGACCATAAATGTTGTCAAGGTCAGTGTCCTGTGTCTAGCAGCAGCCATGAACAGGCCAACTGTGCGCAATGCTCCTAATACTGCCAGCCTTTGGGTATATTTAAGAATATGGTTGTCTGGACCTGATGGGGCTTCAGTGTTGCACTTGGTGGTGTTTCGGTTTGTGTTTTGTCCCTTGGGGAGCTCGGCTGGTGGTCCTTCTGACTCCTCTGAACTTAGGTTTCTGCACTGTGGTTTGCAAAGGAGGAAGGATTTGGGGAAGAAAATACAGTGGGATCAAGTGACTGGTACCATAGGGATAAAGAGCAGTAGTGGGCATTTTTGCCCTCTGGAATGACTTTCAGATATTTAGGATAGAAACATTGTCATTCTGGGAGAAAAGTTAAAGATGTCCTGGTATATTTGACGGTAGTTCTTAACATTATGCATACGGTTGCATTTTAGAGTAGAGTAGGATATACATATATGCATGTGTGCAGTCTCAATATCATGGATAAAGCTGCATAATTATAGTTCATAATTTGTCTGCGTTGCATCTATTTTAGAAGTTAAATAATTGCTGATAGGAGGCAGTGGTAATTTATGGCAAGGAAAAGTGCTCTCGCCTCATCTTATCTGGAGGGTGGTGGGTGTAATTCTGAAACTTGTCCTGTTTGCTGCCTCTCTAAAATATGCGTTACTGCTGTGTGTAGTGGCGTTTCGGTGGCTGAGAAGACTCATAGCAGTGTGGGTATTTTCTTAGGAAATGAAAATGTGCAGAAAATTTGTAAAATCTTGAAATAAATGGTCCTGTGAAGGGAGGAATAATTGGTTATGTTTTCCAAATAGAGATACTATATTCTGAAGAAAAGAACATTTTGTAAAAAAAAAAAAAAAAAAAAAAAAGGAAATTTAAAAGTTGCTAATAATATGCCAGAATTTTTTTTTTTTACTGATCTAAGTTGCCGTAGTTAGGGAAGACAGCAGCTTATCCAAGAAGGAAGCCATTTTTTAAGGTCCCATATTTGTTTATTACCTCAGCAATATTCTATAAATGATTAAATTGAAATGTGGATATGGCCTTGGAGAAAACGAATGTCATGAGAAAGAGCTGATGGAATTATAACTTCAAATATGTTCCTGTTTGCATGTTTAATGTATGATTAAATGTCATTTGTTTAAAACAGGAATTCAATTCATAATGGGGTAGTGTAAACAAATAATGTTTTATATCACTTAGGCTCTAATTGATTTTTTTGTTTCATGACAGCATCTCAGAATTAGGCCTCCGTTATTTATTAGTTAGCAAGAAGGACGGGAAAGACCTTGTGTCCTGTGTTTAGTGAGGAAATCCGGGTAAGTTTAGAAAGAAGACAAACGTTGTGCATGTAAAATACCCCTGGACTTGATACAGTTCTGGAGCATTGTAACTGTGAAAGTACAGTTCCAGGAAATCATGGATGTTTTGCTATAAAAGAAATATTTGGAAGACCTGGCAGGACTCTAATCACATGAATACTGTGTGGGAGCACTGCGCGTTTGGTGATACGGAGGATTAAGGCCGGTTTTAAGACAGCCCTCTAACGCCAGCATAATTAGTGAACAGAGACCAAGTGCTGAGGAGCTTCAGGAACTATTAACTGTAAACTTCAATAATCAGGATCTCAGTGTTTTAAGTACTTAGTTTAGGATGTGTTTCAAAGCTCCTTCGCAGTGAGTTAGGTAGGGTGGTGGAGGCTGAGGGGTATGCGTCAGCGTGGTGTTCCTCACAGGAAAAGCCTGCCATAAGATGCGCTCTTTTCCTTTTCTGTCATGTTTACATGGGGTTAGGAAAGCTCTTGAGGTGTTTCTCAGCAGCAGATCATCTTGTAGTAAGACCCTTAACCACGTGTGTAGGTTTGGGCCTTCGTGGAGGCCAGCGGGATGCTGCCTTGTGTCGTCCCGAAGCTGAGGGAAATGCTTTGGGTAGGCCTAAGGCACCTCAACGTGTTCGGGGAGACCACATCCATCTGTCAAGGGACTTGCTTCGTCTGCCTCCAACAATTCCCCCTCACTGTAAAGGTGCTGGAGATCTTTGTCTATCCCAATAAATACGGCTGCTGAAGTCCAATTGGGTAGAAAAAAATAATTTGGTTTAAATAGTCCCCAATGTAGGGGCAACTTTTTTATTTTTAACTCCAAAATGGGTGACGTTTTTGAAGGAATAAATTACAAAGCAAGAAGTCTCGAAAGTAATTATTGTGGATATGGTTGTGAATTTTTTAACCACCACTTCAATGACTTTTTTTTGTTACTTTTGGTTATACTTTATAAAACACGTTTATAGACGATGTCAGCAATGTTCTTCCTCAGTTGCTGTTGCAAAGACTATTTTTGCAGTTTATCACAAAATGCCAGATTTGCTCAGCATGTAATTTAATCTTATGCTTGGAAGCGTCCGCATTACTTGGTTATCACGAAATTATTCTTTAATATAAATGTGTGCTTTGTGATCTATATTTTATTAATTTGGTGAGTCACTTTATCGATTGTTGCAGATGCCACGAATGTATAATTTGTCACTGTTATTGGTTGCCTGTCAGCACTTCGTAGCACCACCGCCTCCTCGGCTCTTGGGGCACCTGAGAAAGAAGTGTGTCTTCGTCTGCTTAAAGAAAAGATTTCTGCTGTAAATTAGCATCAGGACTCGCGTTGGTATCGGTTCTATCGCCTCACGGCATGTATTATCCTGCATTAGCAAAGCACACAGCAAATTAATAACGTGTGGCCTGTTGAGGCAAGAGTCTTCAGGAGATAGGGTTTAGTTGTTTTAGATGCAGGGGATGAGGTGAGGAGGAGCAGGGCACCAGCAAGGGTTCCCTGTCTTGGTTTGCTCCGAGCTTACCAAGTACTGTTGTCATTGGGCCTGGGGGAGAAAGAGAAAAACATAAAGGAAGCTTTAAGCTGTGCTTTGTCCCCTCTACAGTTGAGTTTTCTGAATGTTGTTGATTGAAAAGTTTATTTTTATGAACACGCTAATGAATTAACTTCAGTTTATATATATATAATTATATATATTATATATATGTAAGTATATATAATATATATATATGTATATCCATCCTGCTGCCTTCTGCCATTCCCAAAATGTTCACTGGGCTCTGAGGGGCAGGTGGCAATCAGAAGGCACCCACCCTGCTTTCTGATTGAAAAAAAGGGGGGGGGGGAATGGGGGAGACAAATTAAGAAAAAGGGGAAAAAAGGGGAAAGAATGGGAGGAAGGGGGCAAAGGGGAAAAAGTGGGGAAAGAAAAAGGGAGATGGGGAGAGATGTGTGAAAAGGAAAATGGCGGGAAGTGGGGGGAGGAAGAACAGATGAAAAATGGGGAAAGGAAGGAAAAGGGGGGAAACCAGGAAAAATGGGGGAAGGGAGGAAGGGGAAAATAGAGGAAAAATGGAGGAAGGAGGGAAAGGGGGAAAAATAAGGGAAGGATGGAAAAGGAGGAAAAATGAGGGGAAGGAAAAGGGAAAACGGGGAAAGAAAGAAAAGGGGGATAAAAGAAAAAGAGGGGAGAAAAATGGGGGGAAAGGAAAAGAGGAGGGGAAATAGGGGAGAAAGAGGGAGGAAAATGGGGACAAAAGAGGCAAAGAGGGGGGTAATGGGGGAAGGGGGTAGAAAAATAGGGTTGGGAAGAGGAAAAATGGGGTGAAAGAGGGGTAAAAGGGGAGGGGAGCAGGGCGAGGCCGTGCCCGCAGGCGGGCAGCACCCGCCCCGCCCCCGCCTCCCCCTCCCGGCGTGGCCGCGCCCCTCCCCCTGGCGGCCGCCGGCCGGGGCTGCGCCCTGGTTGGCCGGGGGCCGGCGGGCGGGCGGCCGCCATTGGCTGGGCGGGGGGAGCCGCGCGCCCTGATTGGCCGCCGCCGCCTGCCCCCTATTTTCAGCAGCCGAGGCCGAGCGCGGCGGAGCCGGCGGCGGGGATGCAAGGTGGGTGCGCGGGGCCCCCCCCGCCCGCGTCGCGCTCGTTGTTTTTTTCTTCCCGATTTGCTTATATTTATCCTCCTAACCGTTTTTACTATTTTCGTTGTGTTTTATTATTTATTTATTTATTTTTTACTCGCTCGCCGTGTTCGCCCCCACCCACCGCCCAAGGCTGCGCGCGGGGCGGGGTGGCCGCGCAGCTTGCGCGGGGGGGGGCGGACGGACGGACGGACGGACGGACAGCCCGCCCCGGCGGCCAGCAGGCGGTGCGGAAGCGCGGCGCCGCGGTTTGGCTTCGTTGTTTGGTCGTGACTGCTTTATTTATTTATTTATTATTTTTTGTTGTTGGGGGGGGTGATGCGCGGAAACACGCCCGGGTGCGGCAGAAGTTTGCGCGGAGCCCCGCGGAGCAGCGGGCTTAGGGCGAGCGTCGCCGGCTTCGTCCTGGGGGGTCCCCGAGCTGCGCCCTCCGGGGCAGCCTTGGCTCTGGTTTTCCTCCCTAGCATCTCCTCCTCTTCCTCTTCCCGAGGCGTTCGTTCCGGCAAACAGCCCGTGCATTCAGAGGGCTTCCCCCGATTAAACCTGCATCTCTTATTTTCAGTTCGGAGTTACCTATAGGTTTCCACTGAGGGGAGAACAAATAATAAAATAATAACGATAAAAAGTTATTTTTGGTGGAGAGGTGCCCTCGGACGTGCCCTGTGAGTGCCTTGGGTGGCACGATGCTTGGTGGTGCCCCGGCTGGTGTGTGACAGCGAGGTGACTTCGGGTGGTTGTTCCGGTGGGATTTGGAGAATCCCATGCCTGCTCTGCCCCGGTGCTCGAGGGCTTCCCTCGAATCAAGCTGCCGGTGAACCTTTATGGAGCCCCGCACAGAAATTTGGGTTAGAACCATCGGTGTTTGGCGGTGCCGCTAACCCCTGGTAGAGGCAGAGGGATGCTTGCAGAGCCAGGCCCGTTGCTGTGCCCTAAAACCTCGCCAGGAGCCGCGGAAGCGAGGGATGGTGTCGGTGGGATTGGCGGCGGTGCCATTCCCATCAGCTCCTGAAAAAAAGAGGCAGGGCTGCGGTTTGGCGGCCGCCTTCCGAAGTCGCTCGTCGTCTGCACAGCCAGCTGTGCAGGGAGCCGGGCTTGGGTTTAACAGCAGGTCGTGTCCAGGTGAACGTGAGTGCTTGAGCATGAGACGTGCAGGGAGCTATGCGTCGAGTAATCTTTGAATCACCAAATACTGTTTATTTTTCGACTAATCTTTGAATCACCAAGTAGTGTTGGTTTATGTAAGCGTTATGTACTTTTAAAATGAAGCCAGCTGCAGTTCAGTAGGTATTATTCAGAGCTAGGAACATCCTATCCTATTCTGATTTCCTGACGCGGCGGCATATGCGATTTTCACGTTTTATGTGAACTTCAGAGCATCCTGAGGAAGCAGCAAAAATAATTCTGAGCCTGGCTGGTACCTAGTCGGACAGCTCTGGAGGGGAAATAGAAAATTTTGATGCCTCGGAGCGTGTAAACAAGCTGCAGGCGGGCGATCAGGCATTGCCTGCTTGTGCTGGCAGCAGAGATGCGAAAGATGATGTGCGCACTGCAGAGCTGAAATCCTCTGTTTCTCACCCGGCTGCCCATCTACAGGTGAGAAAGAGCAGCTGAAGCCTTTCCCCTTCCTTTCACAGGGGGCAGGTTTCCGAACCATGTACCACGCACAGAGCTAGAGGTCTCTCTGAGCTGAACGAGACCTTGTTTCTAACTTTTACACTTGCATTAGTGAACGTTAGCGTGTCAGCTGTTGCCTAATAGAGATGTACATTGTTATGCATTGAAAAAAAGTCTTTTCAAAAGAAAAATGGAGAAAAAAAATCTTAAAAAGCATTTTGCTAAACAAACAAAACAGGCTAGGAAAATCGTACTTTCTCAATGACTTTTTTCCCCCCCTAAATTATGTAAGTTGGATAATAACTCCATTGTATGCGAGGAGATTTGTCTGGATGCAAATCCATTATACAGCTTACTGGAGGATCCATATGCATCAGTAAACGTGTACGTTTGTTCAAAAGCAGTCTCTGAATTACCTATTTTTTGCCTGCCTATGTGTCTGCGTGTTTGCAGGATCTCCGTGTTAGTAGGTGTTTGGTTGTTGCTGTTTTTTGTTTTTTTTTTTTCCTTTCTGACTTGGGATGGAGAGAGAATAGTTCCTCAGCAGAGCTTGAGGGATTATTGGATTCTTCAAGGTGGTGACGCCTGCCTAGCGCTGATGTGATTTACAGTAGCAGTTTTCATTGACAGCAGCAGTGTTTGTTTCAGAAGTACAATTTTCATATTTAAATACATGCAGCGTTAGATTGGGAAACGTGCAGTAACAATTGCGTGTCATTTGGTTTTAAATGGCCATTCCGATTACGCGCAGAAAAATTAGTTCATAGTTGTTAAAGACTTGGGATTTTTGTTTCTGGTATTTAATACAGCCCTAACGCTATCACCAGCGCTGCCAGTTCAGTACGAGGCGCGACGCGCAATATTTTCGGGTGGTAGAGTTGCTCTAAGTGGAGAAATAATTTAAGCAGTACAAGGATTTTTATAGTCCTCTTGTCACAATTAACTGCGTTTATGAAATATGAATTTCCATAACATCTGCCTTTTGGGGCTGCTGCTCCGTCAGAGCCTGCTCTGTTTGCCAGGCAGACGGGAGCCGGGGCCGCAGCCGCGGGTTGGCACGGGTTGTTTAATTCAATATCAAACTTTCCTCTGGTTTTGGGAGGGATGATTGCTCCTGGAGAGCTCCATGACCCACGGCTGCCGTGCCCCATTCCCACTCCTCTCCATCCAGAGCGTGGTGAGGACCCGGGCGGGTCATTTGAGCGGGCATTTATATGGTGTTGCATACCCAGTTGGTCTCATCACGTACCACCATGTCTCCTCCTGCTCGATTTTCCTCCAGCCCTCTGTATCCAGCCTCTCGTCCCGTCCTGCGAGGCTCAGAGCTGGTCATTAACACGGTGTGACTTTAATAAGCGGTGTCGTCAGCGTCATCGCCTCGCTTGGTGACATCGAGGTGCCTTTCACCCTTGGGTTTTGAAGGACCACGGTGTTTCGGGTTCCCCCTCAGCCAGACGCAGCCCAGGGGAAGGAGCCGCGGGCGCTTTTTGGGAAATGGGATTTTGCGTCATGGGTCAACTTGGGGCACGAGTAGCTGTAAATAGTAATGAAGAACAAGCAGGCGCAATGGGGAGAGCCGATGAAAAGCCTTAAAAATCATTCTCTACCTCTCCTCCCACTTCTCATATGCCTCCTGTCTTGACTTGGAAGCTTTTTAGGCCTGGCAGTAGGGCAGAAACCATGTAATGCATGAGGGCTCAACCTGGCACAGCTGGTTGTGCAATACGAAGTTCCTGGAAGTCGTTCGGAGGCGTTCACGGTGAGCACTGGTGGCACAACCCGCTGCAGGTTTTCATTCACGTTATTAGGAAATGAGTACTCGAAGCAGAGATGGAGTTGTGCAGCTTGGGTGTCGTGGGTGACCAGTTGCTTAGACCACGGAGTAGTGTACATGCAGAAGGAGGAGAGAGAGAGTATAAAGGTAGCTGTACAGGTGGATGCTTGAGTGTTTAGATGGACACATGTATTTTTAAAACCCTTTTTATTAAATATACACACGAAATGGAACATTGTGGTCCATGGGTGGTGACTGTTGGCTGCTCTAGTGCTGGTGCAGCAACCGCGTAATGTTGGGCAGATACAAATACAGTCAAGTTAGACGGAAAGTCTTTGTTTTGAATGTTGAATATCCTAGAGTAGCTCCTTTCCTTCAGCTTGAATTTAATTGATCTAGGTGGTCGCTGCTGTTTTCGGTGGGGTTATTCCTGGCAGAACAATCGGGGCTGTTGCAAAGCGAGCTGTGTTACGTGGAGGGTAGCAGCCGGCGGTTGTGTGCCTCACCTTTACTTCGGAGTTGTAGCAGGTGAAGTCCAAATAACGCTAAGTAAGTCGAAATAACACTAAATGCACCTAGCAAGAGCTCCTTGTTCTGGTGCCTCCTGGCAGGCAGGCTGCATTGCCAATGGCACTCTCGCCGATGCCTGTAAATCGTTACGATTGTTGGGACGGGAGGAAAAGCTCTGTGCAACAGGTCGTTGGGGTTAGTGGGGAGCAGTCCTGTTACCCTGGAGCTCGCTTAATCTGGCGAAGGAAAGAGGCAGAACTGGTTAATTACGGCTTCTTTGGGTTAGCCCTCTGGAAGATGGGACTGATCACCATAATAAAAGGTGCTTTGAGGCTTAGTAAATTTCTGAAGCACTTAGGAATCACGGTTAAAAAAAATTGCCAAGTAAATCGTCTACCTAATAAAATGTAAAAATAAAAGAACTGGAGTATATTAAGGTTCATAATCACTTAAATAGATGCATGTGGGTTATTTACCTACTCAGCAAGAACTAACAACCAGTGAAAGCAAATAGTTCTTTAGGAGAACTATATTTGCAAAATGAAATTATTTAAATCACTGCTTCCAGTTCCCTCGTTTAAATTACTTTTACATTTATGATTTGGGCTTTGATTTAAATCACACTTTGTACTGTTAATGTTCAAAATTTATCATTAACATTGAAGCGGTGAACAAAAGACGTTCCTGGCAGGACTTGCAGCATGTAAGGTTAGTGTTTTGCTGTGCAATACTAAAAATTTAGGAAACAAAACCTTCTGAGTAGTTACGACGTTTGATATTATGGGAAGAAAGCTGCACAATTGCATTTTACAAAAAACAGGTGTATTTTAGTCACCGGACTAGTGGTCTGCACACGGGAACGAAGGGGATGGGTAAAGGTATTGCTGGCTGCGTGGTCATCTGCTGTTTTAGAGCTGGAGAAATACTGATAAAGGTTTTCACGAATAAACAGCAGCAATCTCTGCGTCAAACACAAACGGGCTGATAATCTTTGCCGTTGCTTTAGGGGTAAAGCCACGAATAAAACCGGAGAACGCTTAACTGGTCTGCATCAACAGCATAAGTACTGCAGAGTCATAAGGACTTCCTGAAGCTTTTCATTCATTTATGGTTCAGCCAAACAGTTAGGTAAACAAAAGCTTTTTAGATTGTCTTTACTCTTGACAAATGGGCATTTGTTGCTTTCTTTGTTTGTTTTTTGAGGGGGGTGAAATAATGCAAAAAACTTGATACTTTCTTCAGTCCGGAAGGAAGTTTAGACCAAAATTTGCAGAATTTCTCTGATGAATTCTCACGTTGGTGCAGCTGGGAAGGCGAAAGGGAAGGTGAGCACCCTAAGGTGACGTTTTTGTGTGGCTGCTTTGGGGCTGTAGGGGTCTAGAGCCATGGTGAGCAGGCCAGGACAGCGTGACCATCATGTAGTTGCCTCCCCTGCTTCATCTTTTTGGGGTGGCAGAGGGATGGTGTACCTTCTTGCCCTGCCACGCCATCCGCTGGTTTCTCCTCCATGTGGGACCCCTGTATGCTCCAGGCTTTTGCCAAAATTGAATGGCTGTGAAATTAGGAGCAGAAAGAATTGGGTCTGGGGGGTGACCGACCAGCCCCGTGCTTCCCTTCGATGGTGCTGGCAAATCCGGAGCAGATTTGTGCTCCAAGAAACAGAGGTTTGAGCTTTTGAAGTAAATTGTGGTTTGTGGTTGTGTCTTTAAGGTGAAAATACCAGATGACTTACACAGGTACCCTGACTCGGTGCATAAAAAATGGAAAGCTGCCGCTGAATTATTCAGTGTAGTTCAGGCTACCTTAATTTGCTGTATGGGTAGCTAAGCTGGATTTCTAATCCCGTGGTAGTATTTTGAAATGGTGTAAGGATTCTGATCTGTTGAGTTGCCGTTTGATCCATTTTTTAGTTGCAGCTTGTTACATTCCTGGTTTCATTCTTACTCATCATGCCTTGAAATAGAATAACCGCTGTGATATATTAGTCCCGTGCTTTGAAACCCAAGATCAATAACCATGTATCCTCTCAAAGAAAACCCAAAAACCCTTCCGTGATGTGCTGAATTGTTTGGAAGCGTTTGGCTTACTTTGTGCGTACCCGCTCCGGTGACCAGAATGGCAGTGGAGGCTTTGTTTAAAGGTTTTTTTCCATATTTTTCTCCCCCACCCCTCTCCCACCCACACATACACCTGTTCATCTAAGTCTTTTGGGCCAGACATGGGTTTATTTGGTTGGGCTTTCTGGCTTTTTCTTTCTTCCCTTGGGTTAACTGCTTGTTGTCAGCGGTTCTGCTCCATCCCGTTGCTTTCTGTGGGTCACCCGCTGGCAAAAGGCTTGTTTCCAACAGCAAGGAGTTAATCTGGCTGGGAGTTGGATTAAGTATTGAGGTGGCTCCTGATAAACAGCTGCTGTGATACTCCCAGATGAGAACATTGCTTTCAAAAGTATTTACTGCACGCTTTGAACCCGGGCAATTCACTTGTGTTTTTCTTTTTTTTTCTCCTTTTTGCTCACTTACTATATTTTTTCAAAAGACCGTAAATCCAAGCGGTCTATCTCAGGAAACTGTGTTGATTTTATGATACAGAGAAATAAAAGCGATTATTGCATTACCGTGGTAGAGCTCCCAAGTACCTCTTGCCAGAGCGCAGCAGCCTGGGCGTTTCTTAATAAAAACCAAGCGCGGGAGCCAGCGTCTGGGCGTGCTGCCACGTGTGTCAGGGCTCCTTTTGTGGAGTCGTGTCCTTCGGATGCTGCCCCTGTGCGTGTTTTCCTCTTGCTTGGTGCTCGGCAAGGTAAGGCTGGCCGCCCCGTGCTGCTGGGAGGAGTGGATGGAGGTCTGCTTGGACCTGGCGTAGAAGGACAGATGCGTGGTTCAACGGTTTGGCCCCTCGGACTTGGACTTTTGCTGCTGAGGAAACTTCTTGCTAATTCCTTGGAATCTTTCTTTTTAAGGAAATTCTGGATTTAGTGAGCCAAATAATGGCAGTTTTCCCCTACCGCCGGTCTTTGAAGTTGGGGCTTCCGGCAGCCAGCTCTTTCTGCAGCTGAGGAGCGGCAAAGCAAGCTTTCATGTTTTTTCCTAAAACATCAACAACCTCCTCCTGCGCCCGCCCAAACCGCAACCTGAGCCTTTCTCCGTGTCTCTGGGAAAATAACTGGAAGACAACACGGAGTACCTTAAGGGGGGGGTGGTTTTGTACAAATAATTTCTCTTTGTTATGCTTATGAGGACGGTGCTCTTAACCAAGTCGTATTCAAAGAATTTTCACCCGTATTTCTCTGCAGGTGAAATGTATTTTGTGCTGAACTCCTTATGTTTAGCGTTTCCTGCCTCCGTCAAAGAAAATATCTGAGTGCTTTGCATGTGTGCCGATTGTCCCCAGGATTAACTCTGCAGAGCAGCCTGACGAATGTAGGTGATGAAATGGGGAACGTCCACCCAACATCGCTGCGTGCAGCAAAAAGAAAGCCTCTGTAACTGTTTCTTGCTGCTATCCTCAGGTGTGGCAGAAAGGCTTGTTTTTAGCAATAAATCTGCAAGAGCAGCCGTACTGATTCAGATCGAGTGTATCTAATTCAATATCCTGTCTCTGATAGTGACCAGCAGCAGATAGCTAGGGAAGCACACAAGAACAGAGAAAACGCAGCGATAAAAAGCAAAATCTCCTAGTTTACCAGTTTTATGGCGGTTTCAGGATTATCAGAATCGGCTTCCTAATCCATAATGCCAAAGTGACAGTTGTGCGGTACTTAATGGCCTTATCTTTCCCTTAAGGACCGTGATAGCAGTAGGAGGATAAAAACATGAAAAGTAACGGGTGGTATGTAAAGTAGAGTGAAATAATGGGAACGGAGCAGAAAAAAGGGGGAAAAAAAAGGGATATGATTCCAACACAGTGTCACGAAATGGCAGAAGAAGGTTGGCTTGTATCCTGGGAGGCAAGGGCTCCTGCCACCCTTGCTCTGCTGCCTTGTCCTCTGTCACCTGCGTCCCTTTGTACGTGGGGAAACGTGGGCATAGGGAGGATGTGGAGAAATGGCCTGAGCCTGGTCAGAGGGAAGAACGATGGTGAGGGCAGGAAAATGAAGCGTGAGACCCTAACCGCACAGATCTGAGCTTACCCTGGTTGTGGGCTTCGTTATCCGGAAGCAGATCCCAGGTCTGCAAACATCTGCCCCTGCAAATTAATGAACAAGAAGTGTTGTGCGTGTGCAGAGAATGTTTTCTGCAGACTGAATCACTTGTAGCACTGCCGTACTTCCCCCAGCCTCCGAGCCACGCATGGTTTATTTTTAGTGCCGCGCTGCGTGCTGGTTTATGGCAAACCTGCCTCAACCTGCTGCAGTCCTTGCTAGTAAGGCCGTATAAACAGCGACTTGAGAATACCTAGAGCGAGGTAAACACGTTATTTTGTCTCGGTGCGGCTTAAAAGGTGCGCCTGGAACGGACTTGTCCTTGGGTCGGTGTTCGAATGCTGTGGGGTGGGAAGCGTGACCAGCGTGCGGTGCTTCGGGTGGCAGGCACGAAGGCGTTGTGGCCGGGGTGTTGTTGCTTCAGCATACTCGCTTCTTAAAAGCAGATTTTTAGCTTTACAGAGGTATGAGGGAAACTGTTACTGGCTGTCTGAAGTGAATTCAAGAATAGTATTGATGAGGAGGTGTTGCAGTGATGGCTCAGTGAAGTCAGTCACGTTGCGAACTGTGTCAAACCTGACAAATTTGGGCTCTGCTGTGTGCATCAGGAGGAAGAGAAGATGATGCATTTGAGTACCAAAGGGGAAAAAAAAACCATCCTGAATTTAAACCGAGTGGACAAAATGCTGCGAGCAAGGGGTTTTGGTACAAGCAGAGAGAAATGGGTGCTTCATGGTGTAGAAAGAGTAGCTGCATCGGTAGGTGTACACCGGGCAAAGGAATTGTTCCAGCTCATAGGCAAGGTAGGTACAAGAGAAAAAACCACCACCACCACCAACAAACTGGTCATTAATAAATGGATATTTTGATGTATATCTACATTATTAAAGTACGGTATGTTTTGGTATATTACTGTATACAGTGTATACACTTGTATACAATGGTATATTACTGTATACACATGAAATACTAGAAAAAAATCATATAACTAAAGCAACACAATTCAGAAACAGCCTCACGGTGTAGGCACTGGGGAGGAACTCAAAGCCATGATACGTTTCCGGATTGAGCTTCAGTTGCCTTTTGAAGAGGACTGTAGGAGATTTCCCAGTAAGTCAGAAAGCAGCAGACTTTTCCAAGCCTGGAGTTCACAGGTGTGGGGAGTCGGGAGTCCCGTGCTGGTTTTCTTAAATATCTCTTATAGAAACCTGCAAGGGGCTGTGACCTGCACCAGCTGCCTGTTGTTGGTACAGCGGCCGTGGGTGAATTTGGGTATAAAACCACTGTTCTGCTGGCCCTGTCCTCCTGTCCTTGCTTGGAGGCATTGCTCCTGCGCTACGGACTGTGGTACTGCGGGACGGGGCAGGCACCGAACCACACCGTGCTCACTGTTCCTGTGAAAGAGGTTTGCCTTTTTTGTTGGTTATCTCTGCGCCTAAAGAACCTGAATCTGTGTGCTCATCCTTTTAGTAATTAAAATAAATGGAACTTAAGTAGTTTCTAATCTCATTAGAAAAATGCGAGCTCTCACGATGTGTATACAAAATCAAAATGTTCAAAATACAATAATCCGGCATATATATGTTTGTTACTCCTACTGTGTAGCATTTTATCAAAAGGCTTATAAAATCAACATGCCAACATTTTGCTTTTTTTTTCCCCATATCTTAATGAAAAATAATACAGCCCCTGAAGAAAAAGAAGCATCCTCCAGTTTCGGTCTGGAGATGTATTTTTAAACACCACCGAGGACATTTTTATGGATGGTTTTGCATTTTCTCTTCTGATGCGTATCTCGACATTTGTCTACAAGTTTTCAGAAACCCTTTTTAAGCATCCAAATGATTTCCGTGGAACGGACAGATACTGGTAGTGTTGTGTCTCTGTCACGTATTTAACATAAAAGAGAATTGCCCCTTGGATTTCAACCTTCAGTTAAGGAATTTTGCTGTTTCCATATCCTCATAGATTCACGTGACTTTGAAAAGAAGATTCCTCAAAATCCAAGAGGCAGCTGTCGGCATATTTGTGCACTGGTTTACAGTAACTTTTTATGCTGAGACTTTATTACCTTGTATAATTTTGTTGTGGTTTCTTTAGTAAACAGAAGTAGTGGTATGCTTTTGTTTCTTTAATGTCTCTCATTCTTATGCCGAGCAGTTAATGGATCTGTTAGTATTGTTGAAGTATTAATAGAAGGATTGTAATTGCTCTGTTGTAATTGTATTGAGTCTAAAAAAGCATCCTCGTAGAATATTAATGAGAGCCTTTTTATATGCATGAATTATTGTTCTCAGGGAAGAAAATTAAGCTACCAAAAAAAAAAAATAAAAATCTAAATGGTACCGGTCTGGAGGAACGTAAGAGTAACAAAAAAAATAAATCAATAAGCATTCGATTTGGTCTTTTAGCTCCATTGCTCCTCCTCTCCTAACCCCATTTGTACTTCCTGTAGGTACTGCAGAAATCTGCTCTGCACCATATGTGCTCCAGTACCTCGGCGCAGCAGGGGGTTGGAAGCCGAGTGGCAGATTCAACAATGAATTTTCTTCTTGGTTTATCTCAGCCTTTAAATTACTTTAACCTTATTTGGGTTTAAAACGGTGAAGGTAGAGCTAATATTTTATGCAGCACTGGAACGAGCTGGAAGCGCTTCTCATTGCCATGCGAAATGCAGACGGGGCATTGTGCAGAATTAGCAGCGCACAGCTGTGGCGTGCGGGAGGCTCAACTCTTTAAAATACCAGCAGTAGTTCATTTCTGTCATTAAATATATTGCTACCTTCTATTTGCTTTTCTTTTTCCCTTCTGCCCTGTAGTGCGTGGCGTTGCAATTGCTAGAAGGTAGGAGGAATCGCAGAACTGCTGCAAACTGCCTTAAATCAGCGACCTTCAGTTCACCTCTGCAACTGCTGCTGGGAGCCGTAGTAGCTTTTTCCACGTCTAAGTCAGTAGCTCTGCTGGTCTTTTCTTGCATCAGACCTTACTCTGCTTTTTCAGTCCGAGTTGCTGACTTGCAAACGTAATCCAAACACAGGAATAATTCTTAAAAAATTGTTCTTCTGTAAATACAAACACAGGGTGTCAGTACATAACAAACCAACCCGAGTGTTTCCCGGGACTCGCCGAAGCATTAAAACCAGCAGAAACTTTGCAGTTTCGGGAGCGGAATGTAATTTTCCAACTGTTTTTCTTAGCGGTTATGCGTAAAGAGGCGAAGGAGCTGCCATCACGATGCTTGTCTTTTTGCTGAGCCGTCCATCTGAGTGCTCGATACGGAACAAACTTCGGGTTCATTGTCTTGGGAGATTTCAAAGGAGCTTCGCTTTATGTTCCCAAATGTGCCGTTCCTCTTCCAGCCCCACGTACCGCTCCTTGCCATCCTTTATTCCCTCCCGTCTGACATCGGTTTCCCTCGTGTCCATTTAAAACCGAAACTTGAAAAACTGCAGTTTGATACTTTATATTATTCTCCTACCCTGGAGCTGTTTTTAGTGCCTTTATTGCAAGTAGACAGATGGTGATATTTGGTTTCCTGTCAGTTTTAATGAATATAGATAGGAGTGATAAGAACATTTGCTTCGTTTAGCAAACTTCCTTTTCTGGCTTTTAATTAATGAAGTGCTCACTGGTGTGCCGCTGCTTTTGTATGTGGTACAGTTAAATCTTATATACGGTTCTGCTTGCAGTGTTGGGTAATGAAAGGAGGAGGAAAATAACTTCTTGTCTCAATAGTCCTTTAAAGTTTACTTACACGGCCTTTGAGTGCTGCAGACGTCGGAAATGCAGCATGCCTGTAACATCAACCATAACCGTGTCTCTTGCTTCTTTGTATTTTAGAAATATTGGCTTTTTAAGTTTCAACTATCCCTTTGTAAAAGAGTGATTTAAAAAAAATAAAAGGAAACGAGAGGCATTTTGCGTTGCACTTAACTTGGGTGAAGGGAGGCCCTGGCTCAGTCTCATGGAGGTTGGCTTCTCATGGGGCTTTTTAACCGGTATGAGGGCCAAAGCAAAAATGGGATTAAATAGAAACCCCAACTTCTCAAGCTTTTTGCTACGTTTTGTCCTCCTTTAGAGAGAGCTGCAACATTAATCCTAATATTGATTTTGTTTTCAGCTGGTATGATTTTCTGTGTTAGTTTAGCACAGACATGATTTTCAGTTCTTCTAGACCATTTTAGATTCAATTTTTCGTAAAATCTTTCTGCGGTGGTTGTTAATGTTTAGTATTTTGTGGTACTGATACAAGTTCAGTATTTGTGTGAATAGCCCAAGTTGTTAAAGTAATTTCTGCCTTGCCATAGCAGTTTGAGTTCTTTGTATGAGCACGTCTGTGAATACAAATATCTGAGTGTGTAAAGTATGAATGCTATGTGTAGATACAAAGCCTCAGCTCGAGCTTTGTAGCTCTAAAAGGTTGTGCTCTTACTGGACTGAAAGGAATAACTGAAAATTTTGGGTGAAGGGCGAGAGGGCAATGATGGAGAAGACGGTTTTCATAACCATCTGACCACTGCTGGTTCTGGAGAGACTGATGTTGAATTTCTTTGTCCTTTCCAAAATACCCGATCATGGTGTCTCTGTTCCCTGAGGAATAAAATAGACTTGATTTTGTACTACTTCGGGGGACTTCTGTAACCTTATAAGGATAGGGTTTGGTTCCTTGGTGGCAAATCTGTGCAGGAAAAAACACAGTTGGTTTATTTTGGAAAGCCATTTTAAAATATCCCAACAGCCCTGTCAGGAGGCAGAAATAGGAGTTGCTTCTTATTTCCTCTGTCTTCCTGGAGCCATCGCTAATGAAGTACAAACCCTGTTCCTCCTGAACACTTCACCTTGGTGAAGGATACCTCTAGTTGAAAGCAAACAGAAAACGTTTTCACTGATGTATTTGGTTGGTAAAGAAAATCATCAGGTCTTTGTGCTAGGTTTTTTGCATCAATATTACCTCTGCAAATGAACACGTAATCGCTTTCTGTACTTGCATTCAGCGTTGATAGCTTAACAGTCCTAATTCTGCTGTTGTTTTTTTTGCAAGAGGGATGAGGCAGGGACTCGCTAGCCCTTTTGCAGACAGAAACGAGGATCTCTGTTGGCAGCTCCTAGCACGGCGCCTTCTGCTCGGATACCTGGAAAATGGCTCAGATGCTGCGAGGACAGAAAGGGGTGGTTCAGCTCCCGGGCGCGTTCACGTTAGAAGTTGCACCTAGTGTATTTTTATTATCGAGGTCCTTTTTTTTCTGAACCAGAATCGAACCGTGTCCAGACAACAGTGCAGATGCTGGAGTCATTTTTAGTCTCGCTTATTGTCATTTCAAAATCGGTGTAAGCAGAAAGTGCCTTGTCGTGCCTCCGTTCGCGAGCGAGAACATTTTAACGTTGTTAGCTGCAGTACGGGGGTCATGCTGTTACTGCTTTGATTCCTTGGCATCTTTCAGGAAAGAGAACTGAACGTCTTTCCTCTTGGAAGGAAAAAAGTGTTTTTTATGTGTGTCTAAACTGGTGAGCACTGCTGCGTTTGACGTGTGTATTTGTGAATTTTATTTGAAATCCACACTTGAAATTAATGTGGGGAAAAAATAAACAGATTTGATTCAGACTGAATAAAGCTTCTTCCCTCTGGAAAGAAACCATAGTTGTATTTCATGGGTTTATTTTTCTTTAGCATTTGCTTCTTATTCTCCAAATAATCGTAGTTGTGTGTCTCTCTTTACTCAATATTTTCCGAATCCTCCAGCAGTTCTTACTCTGTCATGTCTCCTCCAGTCATAAACCAAAAGGAAAAAGAAAGTCATCTTTGGAAAAAGAAAAGCCTCAGGGCTCCATCCCCTTCCCACGCCCAATCATTTTATCTCCACGGTTTTGAAGATGTGAAGCAATTTAGATCGGCATTCTCCATCTTTCCCGTTTCCTAACCTGATTCCTCTTCTTGCAGAGAGAAACAAAAGGAAGATACAGAAGAGAAGTTGAAGAAGCAAGGAAAGAAAGAGAAAAATAGTGGAGAGGATCAGAACAGAGTTGGCTTTTGTACGAGGAGTTGTCCAGGAGGCAGAACATGCGGCTTCCCTCCTCTTTCCCCACCCCTGTTTTCAGTCCATCCCAGTTACTGCTATTTCTAGATAAATGGGTCAGGCAAAAGGGCGTAATTAGTGGTAATTTCACAGTAGCTGGGGGTGAGAGTGATGGTAATAAGAAGGATGGGTTCAAGAAAATGTTGGCAGTCTCTCAACTGGAAGCTCCCAGCTGAGCCCCAGGTTGCGGTGCCCAGCTCTCTCCTGCCACAGGACCCCAGGCCATGCCAGCCAGGTGGGAGCTGAATTAAAGTGGAAACAGAGCAGATGGTGACGTGCAATGCATCCAGACTTCCTGAATTTAGTACAGGAGAGTCCGTCGGTGCCTTTGTGGGAGTAGCTGGGGACGGGATGGATCAACCCTTTGAGCAGGGTAGTGGGAAAACTACTAGGGCAGTACCGTGTCCAGTGACAGTAGGAAATGGGACGTGGATTTTTTATTATTATTTTTCTCTTTGTTTGTTTTATGTCAAAGGTGCTGAGCTTATTAGTAAGGGTGATTTCTTCTGGTCCACATGCTCCTCCAGTTTTTGTTACCCTGCAGTGCTCGTTGGTGCTCGCGTAGCGGCAGGGAGGCTTGCGTGGAACAGGATGCGTATGTCGCCAGGTCGGCAGTCGGTGCCTGTCTGCCTAAAATGAGCTCAGTCTTCACATCCGTCAAGGAGAAGGAGGTGACACTTGCAGCTAGGTATGGTTTGAGGACACTGCTGCGGAGGAACTTACTAACAGGAAGATCTCTGTCCAAAAAATGGGGCTATAAATCATATAGTGACAATGCTCTAAGAGAAGATGGAGTAACGCTGCCTGCGGTGTCTGGATGAGCTTTCTGCAGAGCCTACATTTCATGTGCTTTTCGGGCTCCTTTCCCGGTGGAGCAGCAATACTGCCTCGTGCGCGGGCCTGGCCTGGGATTTCGGGTGCTCCTGAAGCCGGAGATGTCTTCCCTGGATCAGGAGGAGATGGATGGATGAACACTCCCAGTGGCATCACTGCCTCCATTGTACACCAACATCATCCGCTTGCATTGCCACCAGTGCCCTTTAGTTTTTTCCTTCCCCCCAGCTAGAGAAGGCGCTGCTAGAGGTGCTTTTACATTGCTAAAAACGAGATGCCTGCATGGAAGCTTCTTAAATTCCTCCGACACATCCATCTCTGCCTGGTCCTACGACGGAGGCTCCACGGGGCACCTTGCAGAGGCCGCTGAGCCACGCTGCGTGCTGCAGGCTTTGTGCCTGGGACTTGGCACCTACAGAAGAAGGCTGTATATGAGATGGCCATTCCCTGGCTTGGAGTGGGAGCCTGACACCTCGGGAAGACACTGTTATTTTGTGAGCCTCCAGGAGATGAAGGTGTGGAGATGTGCAAACCTGCCTGTGGGCGCTGACATATTGCACAGGAGCAGGCTGCGCACGTCTCTCCTTGCATTACGCTGCAGAGGATCAGGTGGAAGAGTCTGAGGGCGGCTTCGTTTTGTTGTTTTGTTTTTTCTTTTTTTAGATCAACAGTCTGTTTTTTTTAGATTTTTAGGACGTGATAGTTCCCCATATGGATCTAGCTGTATGGTACCAAACGTATCCCTTTTTCCTGGAAAATAAAAAATAATTCTGTCTGTGGCTATGCCCGTGTCGTGCTATGCGTTGGTTAAATGACTCGATATCATTACTCACATGATTCGAAATACTTAGGCATTATTGTGTTTTTTTTTTCTTCCAAAAAAAAAAAAAATGTTCTGAAGGATTTTTAAGGAAAACATGAATTTCTCTGAAGGCATTAGCTCTGTCATCAGCTGGTCTGTTCTGGGAACGAGCGTGTGCATGCCCACACGGGCATGTTTGGTTGTCTGATAAGCATCAGGAGCTGGTATTTTCCTGCACAAAAGTACTTCTTACTACCACTGACCTATATAGTTGGTTTTGTCAAAAACAACATTCTGAAAAAGTGTTTCGGAAAGGTCAGTTGTCTGTAAAACTTTGGAACATTTTAATTCTTCTAAATTACGGTACCGGTACAAAGGAGATAAATTGAAGCTGAAGGACGCTTTGCCATTTCTCTCCCTGGTTTATACAAAACATTTGTGTATCTCTATTTCCTTTTCCATATGTCGGAAGTGCCATATGGGGAGGTCACTCTGTATTTCAACTCGCAGATGAAATAGGCTAGGAGAAGCAAACCTCTCTGAAGCAAATGGTTTTTCAGTGACAAAACAGAGCTGCATTTGTCACTTGGTGGGTATTTATGCTGTTGACTAATAACAGTGATTTGTGGTATTATAACAAAGAGGCATTGCTGTGGGATTTTTTTTTAAAGGGAAAAAAGATTACATACTTCGGAATAATGCTGTCTATAAAAGCCAGAAAGCTTGAAGGTGAATACAGCAAGCTGGCAAAAGGTACGGCGTATCCGTAGCTGATAGAAAATGTAGGTGAGCAGCTGTAATTACATCTTTTACGTGTAGTAGGGTGAAAAACTGAGTTGTGCCCGAGTCGCTGAACAAACAGTAAATGTGGGGGCTTAAAGAGATGGATGATGAAAAGAAGAAGGGAAGAAAATAGCCGAGTAGCAATGTTTTGCAAAGGCTTGATGGGGAGCACGGTTGTCATCAGGGCTGTTTGGAAAACACAGGAGATGACTTAAAGGTCGTAAGGAAGAATTGTGTTCCCCATCATTTTTTTTTTTTAATTTGCAAAGTACAAGTAGCACAACTCGCGTCGAGCCCAAGAGGCCTAGGAAGAGTGGGAGACGAATAATTTAAGACCAGTGAAGCCTCGGGGGAAGGTGGAGGGCGAAGTCATGGTTCTGCTCTAGTCTTACTGAGCGCACGTGCCATGCCTCCACAAAGCTGAAAATTGATTTCATCCTGGAGAAGCTCAGAATTTGAGCTGTCACCATAAAGGTGATGTGGTTTGCTTGGATCCAGGAATGGGTTGAGCAGAGAAAAAAGAGCAGGATGTCAGGATCTGAACATCGGCGGAGGTGCAAGGAGGAAGAGGGCTCGTCCCCTGGACGGGAGGAAAAGAGAAAAGGAAGATGGAAATGGGAAGGAGTAGCTTCGTGAAGGTCAGGGCTTAAAAACCCAGGTGTGGTTAATACTGGGAAAGGACACGGAGGGTTAGAGGAGGATGAGGCTCTTGCAGACATTTTGGATGAGAAAGGGTTTAGTGCTGACCATAGTTTGTCAAGTGGAAGTAGTGGAAATTGGGTTACAGGCCTGGAAATCAAAGTCTGGTCCTTAAAAGGGATTTATCCATTTTGTTCTCAGACCTTTAATGGATTCTTGCTTTGAGAACGATTGTGGTTATTTTCTTTTCCTTTGTTTCCCTTTCTCCAGGCCACAAATAGAACTTGATGTAGCAATAAAAGAGTTGAAATTTATTTCTTAAAGGAGTTCAGTGCTAACAAGTCAGGACAGCTTTTGGGTTTTGTTTCCCTTTCATTCCCCCAACCAAGAGAAGTCCTGTCATTACTCCGGAACGACAAAGTTTTTCTCAGCACAAAGTGGTTTTAGTGCTTTGAATTAGAAATGAATTTGGGAATCCCATCCTTTATTTTCTCTCTTGCAATCCGTTTGCCCCAATATTGTATTTCCCTTAGGAGTGCTTGCTTCTGAAAATCACGTCACTTTTAATTTTGCATCACAGCAATCTGTGATGGCCATACCTGCTTCGTAGGATTTCAGAGCAAGGGAAGACTTCCCAAGGCCTGTTCCAGCCTTTCTATTTCGGTAACAAAGACCCGCAACTTAGCGGTGGAAGGCAAATGATTCATTTGGTCAGGAAAATGCCACTTTTCTAAGTGGTTGTCAGGGCACGTCTAAAGCAAATACATTAAGATTAAAAGCAATCATCTTATGTAAACGTTCGGCAGAGTACGGGAAGCAGATATTGAATCAACAGGCGAGCAACTTCGGGTAGGTTGCAATAAATAGCTCGCCGTGTATTTGCAAAACGATGTGGGCTTGGACATTTGGCGTGGGGTCAGTTGCCAGGAAATATCTGAACTTCTTTGGTTTATATGCTGAGTCGGATATCAATAAACAAAAATTGGCCTGGGTTTCCGTAGCTTAAGGAAGTTCAGAGTGTTGAGTAACTGCAAAGTGAGCTTTTCAGGCAAAGCGTTTTGTAGGGACAGGGAGTATCAGTTCAACGCAGCCACTCGTAGCAGTCCGGGGGGTTGCAGAAATCCCTTGGAAATTTGCTCTGGTTTATCAGCAGTGTATTGTAATGAATAAAGTATGGGGTTGCTCTATGCTTTTTTTTTTTTGAGCCAGGAATCCCCCTACAAGAAATGGGGGAATAGCAACAACATCCTAAGTCTTAAACGTTGTTCCCTTTTAATGTGACTGTGTGTCTTTCTAATTAAAACTGGGTTTGTGTGTGTGTATCCCTATTAAGTCAGCTAAGTAAACACAACAAATGCTCTTGGTCTCGTGCATTCTTCATGCCAAGATGTGTTCACTGATAAACTAGAAAAATAAATTTCTTAGACATCATTATAAATACTTTGAGAAGTCTGTTTTCCCTGGCTTTGGTGCTTCCCCAGGAGGAAATCATTCCCTCCGTCACCCACCCTTTGGCCCAGCATCACAATATCGGTGGGAGGGGGACGGTTGGGCTGGATGATTTTTGGGGGGGGGGTCTTTTCCATTTCTTAATGATTTTGTGATCCTGTGGCTTTCATGGAAGGGCTCTGGCACCAGGTGCTGCCCACAGCCGAGGCTTTTCAGTGGGTGGCCGGGAGGGGACCGAGGCTAGTGGAATCCAAAGGCAGCCTTTGGACCGAGGTCTTCGGGCACCTTCCTGGCTGAAGATGTGCTCCTTACAGATGACCGTGTACATCTGGAAGCTCCACTTGACTTTCTTTCCACCTGGCCCATTACGAACCCTTCGCATTCCTGCAGTAGCTCCAGCTTGCTGGTCCCACAGTCCCTTAGAAAACACCAGTTTTCATTTTCGGTTTAATTCCTGTAGACTGTGTAAGAGAAGAGAACAACTGATACGGGCTTTTCACAGAACTAGTCTGCCTTTTTTAGTGTGAGAAATATACTGCTCGAGACGACTACACGTCAGGTAGTCAAGGTTGACCTTAGCAGAGCAGCTTGCTCGTTTATCATGGACTTGGTAGAAAACTGGATTCCCACTGAGGTTCCTCCACCCAGGCTGCGTGTATCCAACACCCTATTTCCTTATCTGCGTTGCAATCCGGCCGGCTAGATGTCTTTGATCTGGCTATAGCAATTTTTTTTTTTCAGAGGGATGGAATTGGAAATTTAAATTTACACTTGTTTAGAGTTCGTCTTGCTAAATGTGGTTTTAGTTAAGTAAATCACTTTTCCACCAAAAAAAAAAAATAGTGTAAGGAATCTGCGAGTCATATTGAGCAGCAAGCAGATTTCTGCAAGGATGCTGATGAACATTACCCAAATGTTGATGAGGGTGGTACCTCATTTCCTTAATTTTCTAAGATAATTTTGCTATTAAGAGAAAATGACTAAAAGTTGACTTTGACATCTGTTAGAATTGAGAAGGTGATAAAATGCAAATGAAGAAGCAGTTGCTCACAATTCAGAGTTGATGTGCATGTCCCACTTAGTCGTACATGTAGCCAACCGAAGATAAATCTTTATTTTTTTACATGTTTATTCCTAAAAATTGGATGTCTGGCTTCTTTTAATTTCTTACAAATCCAGTATGTTTTGTACAGTGGGTTGGCTTCTAGAGGAGAGGTGGTTTAGGTGAATTTAGGTGATAGTAGCTCTAATTTCACAGTCGACCAGGGCTAGGAAGAAAGCTGTGTTTAGTTGCTACCTTCTTGTTGTTCTTGCCTGTTTCCAGGATGGTAGAGAAATCTGAATCTGTGTTTGTCCTTTTCATGAAGGAAGTGGAAAATCATGTTCTGGTAAATTTTATAGGAAGCTATTTTAAAAAAAGATTAATCCAATAAATTGCAGATCCTTTGACTTCTGCTGGGTGTTGTAAGCTTGACCTAGTTTTGAATATCTTTGTGGCTTAAGGAAAAAAAAGGAAAAAAAAGGGAAAAAAAAGAACTTAAGAACATATTACAAAGTTCGTTCTGGAGACATTCCAGCATGGGCTAGTATTTCGCATACATATTTAATATCCTTAATTCATGTCGGGGGCAAAAAGAGCATTGTTATAACGTTACATATGATTTAGATTTAATACGCTGTTTAAATTGAGCACTCTAAAGGACACTAAAGTGTTTAAGTTTATTTTTATTCTCAGTTGCTACTAAAACTAGTTAAAGGGGTTGAAAAATGTCTCATTTGCAACTGTTTTTTTTTTTTCCTATTACCAAATATTGTCATTCCCCCTTCTCCTCCCCTTGCCTCCAGGTTTTGAAAGGAAGCAAAATTAACATGCCTGTCCCTACTAATTATGCTTTCGATTTACACAGTGCATTATAATGACAAAACAACTTTGCTGATGTGCCAGCAGCTTTATGGCAAGGCAGCTTTGCGCGTCCGGCTGCGCCTTCCTCTCCCAAGGCTGAGTCCGGGGCCGTTTTCTAATTAGCACGGGGGCTCTGAGGGACCTAGAGGCCAAAAGGCAGCAGTGGAGGTGAGGTGAGGACTGTCCCCGATTTGTGACATGGGTTGGATGGAGATAGGAGGCATCAGAGGGGGCACGGGGCTGGTCCTGGTGCTGCCCTCAGCCTGCGAGTGAAGAGGGGACTGGGGATGACGCAGGAATGGGCCATGTTGCAAGCTTGGCCGAAAAAAAAAAATGGAAATGCGAAGTTGAGTTTCAGTCTCAATGCAAAAAGGAAGAGCTGAAGGAGGAGAGAAAGTACATCTTCTCAAAATGAGGTTCCAGCAGCAAGGCAAAACCCCTGTTTTCAATAGTATCCCGTTTAAAAGCTCAGGTTTGGCTTCAAAAAGCCATGCGGGATCTTTGGATGACAGTTTTTGCGGGCCTGTAAATGGTTCTTAAGCATCTTCTCCCAAACAGTCTGTAAATCGCTTCCTGCTGCTCGCCACTTCTTGTTGCCTTTGCTGCTAGTTTGCTTGCCACGTGGTACAACACCACGGTGCAGGTTGAAGCTGTTGAAATGAACGGTGATCTGCGCAGATTTATAGGACTTAAATTACCCAACTGCAGGGTCTTCTTGTAGGATTACTTTTAATTAGGATAAAAGTGTTGACTTAACAATCTAGGTTTCTCTCAGACATTTAACTTGCTACCATGCTACGTTTTAATTAGAAAACGAGAACGGTACAAAACGCATGCTTTAAAGATTAAGTGGATTAAAAACGGGCAGCTTGTACCACAGTTCTGTAGAGAATCATTTTGGTCTTAATCCTTGTCGACATTTTTATCCGTGGCACAGCAAAAGCTATAAAAACATCACGGATAATGTTTGTAGATGAGACAAAGATGGAAGGAGAAGTGATTACTGAAAAGAGTACGTCGGAGGCACAGAAGGCTCTGGACTGCCAGGTTTAATAGGGTGAGTTCAGTATATGATTTAACACCATCAAATAAGCCCGATGCACCAAACCAGAAGCTACGTGCCATGCTTACGGGGGTGCGTTACCTTGGTAAGCAGCTGCCCTAAATGAGATGGGTTGGAGAGGTGAGTGTGAGCTTCCAGAGCTTGCTTTGCGGAGCTGTGGCCAGAAGGAGATGCTTTGGGCACGAGGGGGTCGCTTCGCCAGCAGCCTGGGGCTGAGGAAGGTAGGTGCTGCCCTCGGGGACCACGAGTTCTGCAGAATGTGCGCAGGAAGGGTTTAATGGCCATGGAAAACGTGCAAGCCAGGCCAGGGGGGTTTATTTTTGACGTAAAGCCAATATTAAATCGGAGACGTCTGCCCGCCGAAGCAACATGCACAGTGTGCACGGAGCCCTTTAGGGGTGCATCAGAAGTGAGAGCTGCAAACGTTGTTCAAGTGTACACGACACAGCTGGAGCGGCTTTGGGGGGTGGTGTTTCTGGCGTTTGGGGGTAACGCTGTAGGGATCAAACGTGGTTCCTAGCTTCTTACGTGGTCTGCAAGGATTTCACTAAACGTGGATTGTATTTAATGAGCAGTTTGCATTCAGAGCTCCGTCCTTTTGTAAATAATACATATTGCGGTTTTAGTGTCCGTATTGTGTGTATTGCTGGGAACTTCTCCGAAAATAGAGATGGAATCTCCTAATGAAAATGAAAAGCCAATTAATTTCAATTAGGAGGAAACAGGCACTTAAGAGAACCGGGTTTTGTGAATGCAGCGTTTATTTCTGTTTAAAAGCTTGGGGATAACCTCCTTAAAGGAAGCCGGGGTTGGTTTCCGCTCCCTCCCTCGCTCTGGGGAGTTGGGTCTTGTTTCGGAGCACTCTTACCCCCTGCCTGTTTCTCAGCATCTTTTTGCAAAGCTCAAGGAGCTCGCAGCATCTGCAGCGCCTGGGAGATGTGGTAGCGCTACAGCAAGCGCCGGCAGCCTGGCAGGTAGGTTTCACCTCCGGATACGCTCACGTCACCCTCAGAAAAGAACCGGGCTGCTTTTCGTTAGACCTTGCTTCAGGCTAATTAGGAAAAAAAACAAACAAACAAACCAAGAAACCAAAATGCGGACACGTAAGAAAGTGAGCGCAAGGGTTTTAGTGGGAGTGCTGTAAAGTTTGCGGTAACGTTTTGGAGGGGTGACGGATGCCCGGCAGTCGTTGCACGCCTCCGTGGAAGGTGCCGAGACGTGTTTTCGGCTTCGTGGAAGCGAATGGCACCCACCGCTTCCCCGGCGGTACCTTCTGGAGGTGCGTTCGGAGTAGCTGGGAAGCAAGCAACGCAATTTTCTCTTTTTATAGATTTCCTAAAATACCTCGGGAGAGCTATTCCGTGCTGTCTTGAGGGAGGAGGCAGTGCCGGGGTTGCCATGGCGATGGGATGTGGTTGTCACCGCCGGTCCCCGCGGCAGCACGCGTGGCCCATCTGTTCCCCGCGGCCGCGGGTGGCTTCGGGGTCTCCTGGGGGGTGGCGGGGAGCCGTGGCCCCCCGCACGGGGGGGAAGGCAGTGCCTGTCAGGTACAGGTGCCTCCTTTGCACTGGGGGACAAGATGCTTAAGAAATATATGTATATATTCAGAATAAAATAATGGATTTATTTTATTTTGCAGACGTATTTTTCTTTTTTCTGGGAGTAATTCAGTGCTTGGGTGAGCAAGGATGTTCCGCCTCGTGGCACTGGGTTCGCGTCCGGCTGCGAGCTGGAGCTGGTGCAAGGGATCCCCGAGTCAGATGTCTTCAGCTGCCAGTCGTGGTTGTAACTCAGACCCCAGAAAAGTGGGAATTGGGCTTTTTTTCCATGAAAGCAAGTGGTCACTAGCCAGGAGCTGCTGCTGCCCACGGTCCGGGTCAGGGCAGGTGGGTGCCAGCCTCTGGCCGTGCCACGATAAATGCCATCACCCTTTGTGGCGTTGCCCTGCCCCTTTTGGGGAAAAAAACACTGTTTTGAAGGTCCTGTGCTCCTTGCCCGAGTTCCCAGTAAAGGGAATCGATGCATGGTTTTTGTTTTGCTGCTTTTTGATACCATGCAAAGGTAAATAGTAAGTATTTTTGAGTGTTCTACTTTGAAAGTACTTTATTTTCTTAAACTTAGACCAGGAAAAGTGAGCACGGTGACAGCAACACGGCAGGTGTAGCGTAAAACAGGCACCTAGGAGCCACACAGCTGGAAAACTTTTGATCAAAAAAGAGAAAAATCTGAATTTAGGTAGACCCTTAAACGTAAATGTAAGCTATATTAAATGTAAACTACTTAAACGTAAACCTAAACTCCAGAAAATTCATTTTCAAAGCATTCAAGTTGGTGCGAAAGAAGATTGGAAAAAAGATATGGATTTTCCTGTTGGCTCCGTCTTCTCTGTCTTTTCCATCTCTTTGCCTTGCTGCCTTGTGGCTGTAGCCTGAGTTTTTTGGGGGTTTGCAGCCCCTCGGCTGGAGGTGGCAGCCCTTCGGAGGAGCCCGAGCACCACATCGCCGTGTATTACTTTTCTGATTCATTGTGCTAGAATCCACGCGAGGAGGGTGTTAGTGTACGGCAGCCTTACTCATCTAATTGAGCCTCCCGCTCATAAAACGTAATTAAGTACAGACTGCGGTAAGTGTAATTAATAAATCAAGGTGAGGCATCAGCTTCGGAGGATCCCTGGCCGGTTGCGTGCGCTGTTTCGTGGGCCAGTAGCTCACGGAGCTCCTGGTGTGGAAATAGGGGCCCCGAGGTGCCACCCCCTGCCCCTTTTATTTATTCATTTATTTACAATTTTTATTCAGTTATTTATTTAACCATTCTATGATTCTATTTTGTTTGCAAGCTGCATTGCCTGCCCGAATCTCTTGAGTTGTCTAAAAGCCCTCTGGAAAACTGGTAAAGCGATGACTGGGTTAACATTCCCATCAAGGACTGATATTCCATATTTCACACCTACACATCAGTCCTGAAGGTGAGGTTGAGAAGGGGGTGCTGCCGTAGGTTTGTGTTCGCTGCCGTGCCCTGAGCAGTGCCTTTGTCACCGCTGTGGAGTCTCTCCGTTAAGTCAGAGTTAATATTAGAGTTTCTGAGGCAGTATTTGGTTTTTCTGTTACTGAATAGAATAACAGACCTTAATGACATCTGTAAACTGGCTAAATGATGCTTCGAATCAGTTATCTGTTCTTCCATTTTACGAAAGCGATGGAGTAAATTTGCTTGGTCTGTGGTGGTGCAGGTCGCTGAGTCTTCGTGTCCTGAGGCGCTCGAGTGGACCCCGTCCTCCTCCCAGTCCAGGCTGGCGGTGCTGCTGTAGGGGTTCTTTCCCCCAGCCCTTTTCAAACAGATCTACACCAGTGATTCTGGATGTTCATAAATTTTATATTCAACAGAGCCCATCCTTTTCCCCATCATCAAACCTGATCACAAACCAGTACTTTAAAAAAAAAAAAAAATTTCCAGCTATGATAAAGAGATTCTGAACCAACAGTCAGGCTTTCCTTCTCCTGGTTCCTTTCTATGAAACGAAGTTCTGTTTTTGCAGGATATTTTTGGAGTTGATATCTGTTGGTCGCTCTGTACTTCTGTCCCAGACCCAGAAGGAAACCACACTGCGCTACCGCAGGGTTTGGGGCTGGGAGAGCTTGGGGAACGATTTTCTGTTTGTTCCCCAAGGGTTTTAACCTTTTACCTGCCTCTTGCCCCGGGCATCAGGACCAAGAAGTAGCCAAACTTTAACCAAAAGTATTTGCTGCTGGTACTTTGTTTTCCTTTTCTTTTTAGAAAAATGTATTTTATTTTTTTTAATGCAATGAATTCCTTGTGGTTGCAAGGAAGATGAGGCCATGTATAGTGTGGAGCAGCTTTCAGGAGGCAAGCCAGCTGCAGAGTTCACCTGCAAAGCTCCGCATAGATGGAGCGACGCTGTTAGCTGTAAACACGAGATAGAGAGGCTGTGCTGGTAAAAGGCAGGCAGTCACCCGAGGAAATGGTTTATTCCTTAAGGCAAGCACTCAGGTGTATGCTTCAGGGGCGGGCCCTAAAAATGTGTGATTTGAGCCTCCTTGTGAGGATGTTTCCTTCATCCCTCGTGCTGGCCACACACTTACCTCTTTCAGTTTTCTTTTCTCCTGGAATTTCTGTTTGTGCTGGGTGACGCCTGGACCACCGTGGCTTGGTTTTGCCTGGCTGCCTCTGCTTGATGGAGTGCCGTTCATTTGCAGGTTGTTCCTTTAGAAGAAAAGAGAATCCATTTGAAACGTGAAAACTTTGTTTTTGTGCCTGTGGACTCCTAAGGAACTCCGCCTGGAGCCTCTAAGCATCTCTCTTTGCCAACGGTTCTTTTGTTTCCTTAACAGAAAAGTGTAGAGGTGGTAAAATCACTTCAGTGCAGATCGATTGCAATTAGTCCCTGCTCCGTTAGTGTTTAGGCGAGAGCTCCAGTGGCAAAGGAGAGCTGTGGGATGGGATGTACTGAGGAACCAGGGAAAGAAATGGGACTTCAGTGACCTGACTTGTGCCCGGTGCATGGCGCACAGCTTCGAGGCAGCTCTTCAGACCAGGAGGGAAACCACCTCGTCCGCCGTCCGTATGGAGGAGGTGCAGGACAGACGGACCAACTCGTTCTGCTCAGTTCACCGCCGCAGGTTTCTGTTGGATTTTAGCTCGGGTTGACTCGTTCAACGCTCTGTCGAGAGCACGGCGGCGGCGATCGCAGAGCAATTTCAAGGCGATTGTGCAGGGCTTGATTCAATTGGAAATGCGGGTGTTGAATGGCATTGCTGCAGCTCTCACGGAGTTTATACAAGATTAATTATATATCAGATTGGGGGGTTATATTTGGAAATGTGCGCTTATGCCACGTATGCTGTGGCAGTAAATACTTCATGACTGCATGGATTTCAAATAAAACGTCTGGTAATAGAAATGTTACTCTATAAAGCCAATTCCTGCCATGAATTCAAAGTGAGAGCCTTCCAAATACTTTTTTTTTTTTGTTGTTCCACGTGTTATTAAGTAAAAGCAGTCTTTGGTAAGCAAATGGACAAGAGACTCTTAAATACTTCCCTAAAACAAGATCCTTGAATACCCCGCTAAGATATTTTAAGGACTTTCTGAAAGCCATGCCCTGTTGTGTATTACAGATGGCTTTTTACAGTTGGTTGTTCTAGAATTTTACAAATGGCAGGTATGTCTATGAATTGCTAGAGTCCATGGAATGGACTTAAAATGTGTTTTAATAAGGTTTTGGACTTAGCTTGTTTCTCTCCAGTATTGGAAGATCAGGTGTTCTTATTTGCAATTTTGTCTGAATTTTCAGCCATTCAATGTGGAAGCTTGAACTGGTGAATCCGGGGGCTCTGGGATAACAGACAGGTCTGGCTGGTGAGGACCTCACAGATGCTGTAGGGTGGCTTACGGCAAGGCAAGTCCAGGGGCAGGTGAAGGTTTTTCTTAGATATTTGCCAAAACATCTTGGGGAAAGTCTGAATGCAGAGTTTTGTCTAGCTGGAGACCTCCACAGCACGATAAAGTACCCTGCTAGGTGACTATATATTATAATATATGTAATACAATCATAATACACATGCACACACATATATATTTGTGGCTATATATGTATATACACAGACACACACCTATAGCCATTTTAGCACAGGAAATAAGAAATTACTCTGCCCCCCGAGCATGAATTATTGCCAAGTAAAACAGTCTCTGCAGTTGAATTGCTGCTTTGATTGTTGTTTGCTCAGGAAGATAAACTTCATTAATCAATGTTTTTATTACTTTATTTATAACTCGTAATAAAGTTGTGTGATAGCAGGTTTTAAAGGTGGGAGTCTTTGTTACCTGAATTTGAAGTATTAGGGATTTTGTTTTCGTTATTTTTAGAAGTACTCTCAGTCTTAGTCATGTAATTTAAAGGAATAATCATGCAATCAGTCATCAGATTTAAAGGAGTAAAGACTTAGAAAATAAGAAAAATCTGCTTTACTTTAGAATTTATAGCTGTGTATTGGCAAGTTTTCCCAACTTCGCAGTTTTTCTGCTGAAATATTAGACCGGAGCGGGGAGGCGATAGCAACGGAGCGAGAAGCCCCCGGGCTCCGTGGAGCAGTTCCAGATGCCGGTGGGAGCAGTCTGATGCCCCTGTGCTTTGTAAGGGACCGCTTGCGGTACCATAACTCTTCTGTATTTTAGGAAAATTTGTTTTAAGCCTAACATTTGCACATGTGGAGTCTCTCCTAAGCGGTGAATAAAGGTGGGTTAGGGGAAGGTGTACTTTGCTTGAAAAAAAAGAACAAAAACTACTTTGTGTAAGAGTTTGTTTTTTTTTGAATATTCAGAATTTCACTTACCCTCTTACTTCTGAAGTTACATTTTCACTGTCAGATTGGTTTAATTCCTGACCAGATTCTTCGTACACTTACCTACTCTTTTCACTTGAAATCCCCTGAGATGTGCATACCCTGTCACTGTTAACCTGCTCCCAGCATACCCCCTTTAATCCCTGCAGCCCCAGTCGGTAGAAATCAGATGCCTCAGAAGAATGGCATAGGAAAAAAGGTGAAGGAAACTGGGTTTTCCTCTACTCTGCTTCCTGCTCTGTCTGCCTTCGGACATTACAAGCAGGCTCCTGCCAAGGCTGGGTGATGCTGGGCACGTGGGAACGCTCCTCCGGGGTTCCCCTGCCTTGTGCTGCGCTGGCACCTTTTTCCCCAGGTGTCTCTGAGGAGCACTGTGTGCTTGGGCATTCCTGTTCTCATTGGGCATTCCTGTTTTCCCATGTGTTTGCCTGTCCTGTGTGTTTCTAGCTAATTTGGGCGTTATACATTATATATGATTATGGGTAGCGCCTTGAGAGCGTGGGTCAACACCATGTTACTGCCCTTCGTTGGTCAGCAGCAAATCACCGAGGCGACTTATTTTCATTTTTGCTGCGTATTGCAAAACGAAAAATAAAAGTTAAATTTTAACTCCAGGTAATCACGCGACTTGCAGGGCAGAGGATGACGGTGGGAAAGGTTGCTGAGCATCTCGCAGCAGAAGCCAGCAGGGCTCAGGAATAAACGCTCAGCAGTGCTAAGAGAATTCACGGTGTATCTGTCAACTCGCGTGGGATAAGTTGTTGTTATCCTTGTTCTCCACAGCGTGCGGTTTTCCAGCATCGGTGGCGTTTGGCAGTTACAGGGTGTTCTCAGTTTGCAGTGGAAATACAGGTGTAATCGGTGCAGAATTGTTCTGCTCGGTGTATAGCACCTTCAGCGGGTGCGTTCCCATGGTTTAGTGGTTTGCTCTTTCATCTTCGGAGTTTGGATTTTGTCCTGGATGAAACAGAAAACTCCTGCAGAGGACAGTTTACTGACAAACACGTCTGCATGAACAACGCAGGAATTTTACTTTAATTACATGCAGGGGAATGAAAGGCCTGGGATAGTGGAGCGGGAGCAGTCTGGGAGCCGAGGAGCATCCACGTGGAGATGAGAGCTGGAGCCCGTTGGTTTCTTGGGCCCCTGTTTGAGGGGAAATGGGGTCGGTCTGCAGTGAAAATGCAGGAGGGAGCGGGCCTGGTGCCATGGGGCCACGGGATGCTGAGCACTTCCCTTGGGGCATGGGGACTCACTAGGTTGCTTCTGGGGATGGAAATCAGGAAAGGCCGTTGTACATACGTGCAACTTAAGGTTTTTTGACACCTAAAACCTACAAAATCGGGTTAATTGGGATCTAGTCGGGTTTATTAGCTGCTTATGGCTTCCTCGTGCTGGTGAGTTGAGCCACCCAGGTCGAGTGTGAGCTGGAAGCGTGCTACAGATTTGCTGATGAACAGCCTGGGTCTTAATTTTTGGGGGGTTAATTACGTTCCTCAACACCCGCGTGCTGTTACCTTTTTAGAAACGCATGCAGATGTTGTTCTTAACATCTATATTTATCTTTTTTCGGGGCCAAGAGGTTTCTGATAGCTATATATAGCTTATGTGTGGTTTCCTGAGGGACCAGAGGCAGTAAATCAAGCTCCGTCAGGCAGGTACGCGTTTCTCCTGCAGCTCGCAATTCTCATGAGAAAGTTGAAAGAATCATGAATTAAATTACACTTAATTGGTAATGAATTTAAATTCATTCAGTTTATTTCAGTTTCTTCTACTTGGAAAGTAATTAAATATAGGATGCGGATACTTGCAGAGATGGTAATGTCTCAGAAAACACTTCGTACTGAAATAGAAATGTCAAGTGAGGCAGGTAACTGGCAACTGGAAGAAGTTGATGAAATTATGTGGGATGGGTGAAAATACTTCTGCGTTCTCAGTCCGTGACTTAGAAAGCCAGTGTAGAAAGAAGGTTGGTTTTGCTTCTGTGTCTTTTGTTGGGAAAGGTGAGAAGGTTGTCATTATGTTTAGTAGCTACTTCTGGCGTAATACCTTATTTTTGTCTTTTGGAGGTGAATTGCTTCTTCTGCTCAAGGAAACCAGGGCAGAAACAGTCATTTCTCTTCCTTGGTTGCTAAACTTCTTTGTTAGCGCCATCTGTGCTAAGGCATTGGTTTTCCCCAACGAAAATGCGAAGGTTTGTTTATCAGTTGAGATGCAGTGGGACTTTGCAGAGGGAAATGGCCATGATAGAGACAAGCAATTCAGGAGGCTTTGAGGGGCATTTGCAGATTCCAGCTGTGTATGAAGAAGGGGCAGGTGGAAGGCTGTGTTGTTAGAGTGAGTGGTCCCAGCCTCTGCTCATTTGAGATGGATCCATTGGCATTTACAGAGCGGGGAACTGTTCAGTAGAGCACTTACAGTTTGCTGTAGTCAGAAACCATGCTTGTTTGGTTTTATCCTTCTCTTTCTTCCAGGGATTTAATTTTTAAATCCCATCTTCGTCTATGTTTTCTGTTACTGAAAATTCAGTGGAAAAATTCACCGGGAATTTGCATGGAAAATGCAGCGGCTCAAGTTGGAAGTACTGACGCTTTGAATTGTGGATATCCAAATACTATTTTTTTGTAAATAAAAACAAGCAAAAAAAACCCAGTCATTTCCTTGTCCCCGCTCCTATCAGATGTGCTTCTTAGGCTGCAAATACAACGTAACAGATAAATCAGAAATTGCTGTTTAATAATGGCTTGGCAATAATACAACTGCTGGAGTGTGAAGGCTGATGGACGTGCGTTCCTTGTGTGACACAGATGACTATTGTGTGTTACCTGCTGAGATCTGTATGGTGTTTGGTTTTTTTAATTTTTTTTTTTTTGTATTTTTTTAAATGAGTTTGCCAGAATGAAAGCAGCAGCTTCGGATGAAGGGCGGGGTGACAAATTTGGGGATGTGCAGCAAGTTCGGCAGCTGCTGCGTCGTGTCGTTCTACCAAACAATTAACAAACGCGGTTATGAAAAATCCACATATTTAAAAAAACAACAAAAACACCAATCCTGATTGCCCTGCAGCTGGATAAACATCATGAGGCTTGTGCAACAACTGAGCCGAGTTACTCTGGGCTTTTTGAAGTGTAGTTGGAGACTTTGCCTGGTTCAGCATCAGTGCTTCTGGAGTGTGCAGTGATGAATGGGGTTTTATGCGCTTTCAGAGGGAGCTTGGAAGAGCTTTGAGAATTTCTGCGATTTTATTTATGAAGTTTTCAATAGGAAAAGCTTCCTGACATCTTGGTGCTGTGCCAGAACCTGTGCAGGTACTGATCTGCTTAATTCGGGAGGGGGTAATTCAGGACCCCCATTGACTACAACCGTAGTATGACGTCGGCCTGGTCATCGTCCCTGCCGAAAGGTGATTTTGGTGACAGAAACCGAGGTTCCTTCTTACACAGGAGCTCTGAAAGGAAGTCTGAGGTACGGTTTGGACCTGCCTGTGCCAGGCCTTGCTGCCAACCGTGCCATTTGAGGGAGGGCCCCAGGCTGGCAGAGAACTTTCTGGAGGCGGCGAACCCGCTGCGGCGCGCCCGTCCCCTCGGGGCTGCGGCGTTGCTGCTGCGATTACAGCCCCTGGTAAGTAACAGCACTTGGCTGCAGGAGCACCGGGCCGGCATTAGATGCTGCTGCCTTGGAAACCTCGGCTTCAGCATGACTTGCTCTTTTTTGGTGCCTTTCCGTGCCTAACAGTGCCTTTTTTCTTTTTTTTTTTCTTTCTTCGTTGGATAATATATAAATTCCCAACTTGTTTAACTTCTTGTTATGCATCAAATATATTACGGCGTACATCAAAAACCTTTTACCGAGCGAGCCCTGAAGCTAATACCGATGAGCACACATATGGCGCGCCTTCTCTGCAGAAGCATCTTCCTGCGAAATCAACAGCCAGGCTGTGCCAGGGATGCTGAGCTGTTGGTGGAGCGTGCAGGAGGGGGGAGAGGAACGTTTGAGGAGGAAAAAATCCAAATGACGTTCTAAAAAGAGTACATTTGTCACAGATGTTACCATTGGCTTCAGGTGATTACTGTGAATAAGCTTTCACGTCGTGTAAAGAACAAACTTGGCTAAGGCAGCCAAACAGCGTGTTTAGTAAGTACCAAACCTGAGCGTGAAAGTGAAATTAAGGTTGAGAAATGA
Organism: Anser brachyrhynchus; assembly: GCF_964034855.1. NCBI lineage: Eukaryota > Metazoa > Chordata > Aves > Anseriformes > Anatidae > Anser > Anser brachyrhynchus. The sequence continues at coordinate 72,145,384 of NC_137698.1, forward strand.
AGCTGCTAAAAACTTGTGGCATCTAATGCTACATTAACTAGAACGTTAACACGACCTAGTTAGTGTTTCTGTAGAAGTAAATATACTGTGTTAAAATTTAGTGGAGGCAAAAAAAGTACTGCTAAAAATATTACGCGTGTGAAATGAGGTGGAATTGATCTTCATTGAAATTACATTGTTAGGTAGCGTTTCCATTTCATAAATTGCTTTTTGGGGCGTGCAATTGATAAACTTGAAAAAAAATCCAGTTTATCTTGTCGCCTCTGTGAAGATGATTCAGACCTTGTATATAATTACAAGAAAATCAGTTTTCTAATAATTATTATTAGAAAAATACATTGGACCCCACCGGTATGTGCTGCAGGAGGCATCGCTGAAGCTGTTGTGATTAGCTGGTTTCCATTTCCTCACTGCTGCAAAGTTTCCTTGGGTTTGTTTCCTACTTTTGGTACCTTTTTCACAAGGCCACTTTAATCTTTGGTGCCGTCTGCCTTAAAAAAAAAAAAAAAGAGAGAAATGAAGGTTTGAACAAATGAACGAAAAATAACTTTAAGAAGTGTGAGGCATAAATGTTGCAGGTGGCTTTATGTTCTGTGAAATAACACACAAAAGCTGTTTAGAACTTAAAATGTGATCAGGCCAGTTGTCCAAAGATACTGACAACTCTCTTTTTTATTCATTTTTTAATCAATTTCTGCAAAACAAACCAAATGTAATTTTATTTTTTTTTCAGTTGAGCCACCTTTTAGTTCTCTAAGCACAGCTTCAAATGGAGCACTGCATTTTATCTCGGCTGAGTGAAAGTAACCTGAAAACGTGATCGGGCTGATTTTTCCTTAGGTTTTCCAAAGTACTGGCTTCAGGGCTGAGGTGAAGCCTCCTGTCCCCTCGTTTGGATGCCTGAGGGGACACGCCGCAGTTAGGAGGAGCACAGGGGACACTTCTGCAGTAGGAGCACAGGGCACTGGATTAAGAGCCACGGCACGGCCGAGGCTGGCAGGGGCCTCTGGGGCCTTCTGCTCCGAGCCCTGCCCCAGCAGGGCCACCCCGAGCAGGGGGCCCAGCCCCACATCCAGGCGGCTCCTGGAGATCCCCAAGGAGCCCCCCCAGGCTCTGGGCAGCCTGTGCCAGGGCTCTGTGTTTAGGGACATTGCTGGGACCCCCCTGACTGCCTCTCCTCACAGCAGGGGCGCCCCAGGCCCTGCAGCAGCTCGGGGGCCTCCATGTCTCATGCGCAGTGCTTGTTCAAGCGGCGTACCCTAGGTGAGGTTGTCGTTTTGTTGAAAGCCACTTTGTCTTGCGCTTCAAAATGTAGCGTTTCCTAAAGCTGATGAGCCATTTCTGCTTCCAAAGTCCGAGAGGAACAGCAGCGGATGGCAGAACTGGGTGGGCTCTTCCGCTTCGACCCCAAGCAACGCAGTTAAGAGTGCAATATATGGCCCCCTCCAGGAGGATGCAGTCTGTGGGAACTGAGGCATGGATGTGAGTGATGCATTATTAGAAAGAGGCTGGCAACAGAGGAGGGTACTGTGTGGGTTGTAGGAGAACGGTAGTCACTTCCTTACCTTTATCACAAAGCTATTTCCTTAAAACGCCTCATTATTTATTTGGGGGATGTGAGGTGCTGAGCAGGATTGCACAGCAGCAGCGCACATGAAAGCAAAGACTCGTCTGCACGAGGTGCACGCCTCGAGCAGCGTGGTGCCGTCACTGCCTGTGCTGCCGCGTGTTTGCACCTAGAGTTGTCATGTAAGTGGTTTATTTAAAAATAAAGAAATAAAAACGCTGCTGTGTTGGGGCTCTGCCTGCCACCTGTAGCCGAGGGTTTGGCAAATGACAATTTTTAGTGCCTCCCATGCATGCTGCCATCACCTGGCTGATGGGTGGGTGAGAAACCCGAACCCTTGGCTTCTGCATGTCATGTCCGTGTGCTCGGTAGAAGCGATGGGTTTGAAGAGCACTGCTGGGCACCCTATATCTTTGGATTATTACTAGCACTTCTATTGTCTACACCTAATATGTTGTGATAAGAAGCCCATAGGAATAGCCAGTGGTGTAAGGAGCAGAGGTACGTGGTAGCTTTCTGGGATGACGACAGAAATGAGGATTTTGCCCGTGCCAGGCGTACCCGTGTGGCTGGAGGTGTTGTAAAGATACCAGCCTGGGGCTTATGAGAAACTAACAAGATAAAGTGAATGATTTCAATGTTATTGCGCTTTTTTATCATGCAGTGTTATACACGCGTGTTTTCCTTACCCTCCCTCATACCACACAATTATTTTAAAATCTCATTTGTTTCCAGGCTTAAAAAACAAAGGAAAATGCATCTCTTCGGAGTTCCCCTGCAAGGCAGCTGCATATAGTTCATTGTTCCTTTGTCACCTGCTGCCAGACCCCTGAGTCGTGGTACAGTTTCCCAAGTTTGCCGCATTTATTTCCTTGAGGTCGCTCTGGGGGTGCTGCGTGACCCTGTGCAGGTTGCAGGGAGCTGTTGTGGTGCAGGGGCGCTTTGCTGCTGTGGCCTTAGGTCGTCCAAAATCTTAGCAGGGATACTCGTGGGTGTTAGAAACATCGTCTGATAAGGCAGTGATGATGTTAAGAACGTGTTATGTAGCACTTAAGCTGTTAGGAAATTACGAAGCAGAGTTGTTATGGGATTGAGATACAGTATTAATCACATTCTCGTTCTATTACGGGTATGGGATCTGGCAGTTAAATTTCTTACTTGATTAGTAAACAAGAGTGTCTTGAATGTTTTTCAATTCTACCCTTGTAAGTCTCAAAGATAATTGTTCTTTATCACGTTTTCGCACTCCAGATCGTTGGTTGTGTCAGTACCACATTGTCTTGCATTGCCTTTATTAAAACTGCCTTTGTCCCATTGTTGCTAAGTGATCTATCCATCTTAATATTTTCCCGATGTCTAAGCTACTGTCTGTTAATGGCATCCTAATGCATTCTGAATTGACATATTTCACATCATTTAAACTCTGCTTACCTATTTATCATGCATAGGTCATAACTTAGTCAGTGAAAGTCACTTGAAGGGTTTTTTCTTTGCCGTTTGCCTCATTTTCTGTTGCCGCACAACACGGAAATTTCAGCTGTTCTGCTCAGTTCTTTTACATTTGGGATAAAGGCTCATCCTCACCCTGGGCCTCGGGTGCAGAGGGAGCTTTGTACGTCTGATTTCCTCCTGTTCTGGTCGTGTCAGCCCGACATGACATTAAAAACTGGGCACCGGGATGTTTTGTGCAGCTGTTTCTGGCCTTGGAAGGAACAAAGATGACCCGGCTGACGCATCTCTCCTCGCGCAGTTCGACGATCGAGGCAGTGCTTGCTGAGGCTGGGATTACGTGTCACTCAATCTTGTCAGAAATTCTATGAATATTCAATGAGGATTTTAATGTATTGTCATCAAGGAAGCAATTTCTATGTAGTCATATTAAGCATGTTGTCATGTCTTCAGTTTAAATACATTGTTTTGCCCATGAAGTGACCTTAGGCAATTTTAAAATGGTCTCGTTTTTTTCCATTTGGCTTACACCAAATAAATTAGTTTTACCTAATAGGAATGAACGTAATAGGGATCTAACACATTTGTATAGGGAGAAGCACATTCTCATAAATAATCAGGGAATTATTCCACATATACCGGGATTTATCTTTCCCATTTACGCTTGTGCAGAGGTATGAGATACGGCCAGGTAGGCCGCGGTCAAGTTGTTCTGTAGCAAAGGTTTTGTAATGAGTTCAATTTGCAAAAGGGAGCCCATTCATTTACCTTTGTATTTCCACTGCTGCTGATGTTTAAATCACTGCATGGTTCATCGCTGGGTGTTTAGGGGTCACTTAAGCTTCATTGCCCAGTCTAGCTTCTCATTTGCATAGAGTATAAATATATTTTGTTGTGTGCAGGTTACTGTGGATAAACCAACTGGGTGTGAGTGAAATCTAGAAGTGTGTTTTCCTGTGGACTTTCTGAATTTTCTGAAAATGCTGGGTTTTTAGAACAAGTGCATATCTCTGTATGTAAGTCGGAATGTGAATGTTGTATTTAAGATAGAATTGGTATCTCTAATGCCGTGATGATGTTCTGCAGTGTGTCCTGAATTAGCCATTTTCCTTCTGAAGTCAGAATAAACTACTTCAGGATATACAGAATGAGCCATTTAAAACATAAATGCGAGCAGAGCCTTGTTACTCGTGCTATATTGGGAATAACAGGTATGTGCGTGGTCATACAGAGCGGCAAGGTGGGACGTCTGCGCCTTGCAGCGAATCAAGAGAGAAAACATTAGAATATAGAAAACACTGGGTTAAAATGCTGTCCATTAGAAAACCTGAAAATCCTGAAAAGTACAAAAAAGAGCATTTTGCTTTAAAATGATTTGAAGTAGACTGCTTATTAACTCAATTAAACGTCATTTCAGGCTGGGAAAGGAGCAGTATATTCATAGCACCAAAGTGTACCTCTGGGCCACCGCTTTAAAAATCAGCTAGATCGTTTTGGTGCCTCTCATGTTTGTGTGAGAACATGGAGGTGCCTGATATTTCGGAGGATGGATTACCTCACTTTCAAGCCCAAACAGCTGTCACTTTTGAAGGACAGAGGCATTATTTTGAAGGATATAAAGCAATTTTCTTAAAAGTGACCGCACTCCTGTACTGCATGTCCCGGTGCTGGAGGAGGAGTTTTTGCTGGTTTTGTAAGGTGACATTCACAGCCTGGAGCTATGCAGCTAGACCTGAGAAACCTTTCCTGAGTACCTGCCCAGGATCCTTTCATCTTATAGAAAAGCTATCAACGTAGCTTAGTGATAAGAACTTTTCAGAAGTTTACCTTAAGTAACTTCAAGCATTACTTCTGCATGGGACTGGAGAGGCACTTCGGTCATAGCCTTGGCACATGGATAAATATGAAAAAACTGAACTGTGTTTAAAACATGGATGAATGCATCTCTGTCCTTTGAAGTCACAGAATCACAGAATGGTTTGGGTTGGAAGGGACCTTAAGGATCATCCAGTTCCAGCCCCTTGCCATGGGCAGGGACACCTCCTGCTAGATAAGGCTGCCCAAAGCCCCATCCAGCCTGGCCTTGAACACCTCCAGGGATGGGGCATGCACAGCTTCTCTGGGCAGCCTGGGCCAGTGCCTCACCTCCCTCAGAGTAAAGAATTTCTTCCTTACCTCTAATCTAAATCTTCATTCTTTTAGTTTAAAGCCATTCCCCCTTGTCCTATCACTGCACCCCCTGACAAAGAGTCCCTCCCCACCTTTCCTGTAGGCCCCTTTAGGTACTGGAAGGCCTCTGTAAGGTCTCCTTGAAGCTTTCTCTTCTCCAGGCTGAACCACCCCAGCTCCCTCAGGCTCTCTTCCTGGGAGAGGTGCTCCAGCCCTCTGGTCATCCTCGTGGCCTCCTCTGGACTCGCTCCAACAGTTCCAGGTCCTTCTTACGTTGGAGGCCCCGAAGCTGACCGCAGGGCTCCAGGTGGGGTTTCACAAGTCACAAAGTTGTACATATGTAAATAAACATGTAGCCCTTGTTGGAAAAGTGTACTTTTTATCTGATAAAACCATTACACTCTATGATTTTATTTCTCATTCATATTGGGGCCTAGATGATGGGACTAGAAAGAACGTAAACCCATATGTGTTTAGATAGGAGTCAATCCTGATTTTAACGGATAATTTTAATAGTTGTCTGAGTCTTGAGAAGTAGTTGCCGACACTTGGGAATGAGGTCTTGGACTTGTGGCCACCGGTCAGCCCAGGTACGGAGGGCATCACCCACAGAGTCCATGGGCAATGAGCTCTTCGCTGGTGCAGCTCCATGAACACATGAGAAAATTAGTATTTTTGTGGGTTAGGCCGACTCCAGACGAAGGTTGTTCCGAGTTTTCTGGGACAAGAGAACTTGTTTGTGCTAAAAACCAACAGCAGGGCTCTGGGGAGGGTTAAGAGCTGGGGCAGGATTGACGTGGTGCCAGTGTGAGCCATATATCCCTAAATAGGGACAGCTGCTTTTCTCCTGTAGCCCAGACGTTGCAGACATGAAGAGAAAAGGGTTGGGCTTTGTAGTGGAAAATAGTTGGTTGTGTTGGGTTTCACTGGATGTATTGTCCATGCTGATTTTCATAAATCAGTAAGAGCCTGCTTTTCTAAATGCAACACATGTGTATTTGATCTTGGTCGTAAGAACAGCTTTATGCGTATGTGGAAATGTGCAGTTACAGGGATTTTCCATTTTTATAGGTGAGTCTTCTCCAGTCAGCTGTTCAAAGAGAAATGGTGGATTAGAAAAAAAGGAGAAAAACTGCTCAGATTGGTCGCTGCCGACCAAAAGGCAGGAACATCAAGCGTCCCCGACTTCTAATACAGGATATTTACAGAATCAGGCAATATGAGTTTTCTTTAAGCTTTGTGTTTTCAACATTTTTTTTTAAATGTTTCAAAAGCCCTGTGGTAAAGTCAAAGCACGCTAGCACAGAATTAACAAATACGTCTCGAGCACGCCTGCAGGGCTCTGGGTATACATATAAAGTAGTAATCCTGTCTGAAGTGATTTCTTCTGGGTTGCTTAGAAAGTCTTTTGACGACTTTGTGTGTTTAAAAGCATTTATTGTTGTGGTCAGAATAAACGCTGTTTTTCTCATGATTTCCACTGGGAAAAGAATCTGTGGTATTCTGCCATTTCTGGTGTCTCGCGAAGTCACAAGCAATTAGTACTGGAGCCCAGGAGGAGGAATGGTGCGTCGTGACTTTACTTGGTTTCCCCCGAAATGTGTGTTGAATTTCAGTACTGCAAAAATTAATTTCAAATTGTTTTGTATTCTAAGCGAGCTCATTCCCTCGTTCTTATTGCTTTAAGATGGTCACATTGCACAGTTGCAGTCTGGTTTTAAATGAGCATGTAAGTATTTGCAGGGAACAGGGAAAAGTCTTTATTTGTAGAACTGGCTTCCCACTAATTAATAGTAAAGACTCTATATGCATTACTCTTCATTTAAGCTAATTGCTGCCTCACTGACTTCTCAAGACAGACACCTGTAATACCATAACCTGAAACTCTGGAGGAGTGTTTTACCTACGTGTGTAAATAGGAGCCCTGAATGATTAGCAAGCAGCGCACATAGAGTATTTTGTTCAAAAGGTGTGAAAAATCCTGTGAGCATTTTCTGACTGCGTGGGTATCTGGGGCCAGGCCTGAAGGGAATGAGACCATAAATGCACAAGTTAACTTTTTCTGAGGATGGGTGTGAAGCGGCGTAAGGAGGATTGGGATGGGACTTGCTTCTGAAACGCATTTTTACGGCTTGCGTCCTGCTTTCCCCACCCGCGCTCACTCTCACTACATGGAATTGCTGGGAGGAGCCCAGACCCTCTGCTGCTTGTGACTGTAAAGGAAAGATGAAAATGCACTTTGCTTTTTCTGATTTTTACGTACTTTACAGAGAGTGCTGTGAGCACCTGTAGCTACATGAGGAGGTGCTGTCGTAACGCTCTGCTGGATTGAGCCTGTTCTCTTTCTTAACAAAAGGCGGTAGAAGGAGAGGCTAATTCTGCTGTCCTGCTGGTGCATCCCTGTTCTGTTATCTCACTAAACAACCCAATTTGGGCTGTTATTCAATATACCATTCTGGAACGCTGTTCTGTTTTTAATGTTCTTGCCTGACCTAAAATAAATAATGTGGGAGCCGTCAAAGTGTAACATTAGGCACATTATATTAAAAAAAATGTGGAAGAAAATTATATTAAGGTCAGGTAATATTTTTCTCTGCAGTGGCTTTTAAAAAATAACGTTAAAGGGGTTTTGCCCATTTAGAAATCACACTAAACTGACAACAGATATACAATTTTGATTTCTTTAAGTTTACATCCACTGTTGTTATTTACCTGCCATGTAGGTAGATATATGGTGTGTATATATACTTACAGATTTAAAGTTTACAACATTTAATAGCTTTTTTAAAAATACTGAGTATTTCCTTTCTTTTGGAAAAAAGTTATTTCTGTTCTTCCTATTTTCTTTGGAAACTTCCTTATTGTGAGCTGCTCCTGTCATGCTGCGAGAGTACCATTGCAACTGAGAAAGGCATCAGCTCTTGCGGTCTTAACACTGAATTGAGACCTTCCTCCTTTTGCAGTATTTGAACATAAAAATGTTACAAATGATAGCACCGCGTCAAACCAAAGTAAGAAGTAACTCAGCCCTTTGCCTTTGGGAGGGTCAGATACCAAAGGAAGAATATCTGACCAGAGCAGCCTTGGAGTGATGTATTCAACGGGTGCAAAATTTCAAGGAGAACTAAGTTGGGAATAATTGAGCATGATACCACAAAACTTTCACTGTCATAGTTAAGATGCTATTGCAAAATGGATTTTAAACTCTGGCTTTGTGTTCTTTTTCATAGTTTTTTCTTTCTGCTTACTATGAAGAAGAAAATTTGAGCATAACTGGAAAATTCTCTCTCTCATACACATGAATTTTCAACCTGTACCAACCTTTTATCTCGTCAAATTTATGTACGCTTTCAACAGTTGCAGAATTAAGCTGGAGTACTTCACTCAGAGGTTAAAATCCCCTAGTTTCTAACTATGGATGTGTTTAACTTGGAAGTGCCAGAAAGTTGTGAGCACGGCAGTGGATTTATTCCTTCCTTTACTCCGGGGTGAATCGTATTTAAACAATGCAGACCTTTCCACGGTGCATCTTAATCTACTTGAACCTGTGTCAGAGGCTCTTTGTGGCAAGACTATATCCGTACTTCCTGGCTCGCCAGGGCTGTACGTTGTTCCCTTACTGTGCTGACCGCATCCTTCTCCTTTTGCTGAAAGCACAATGATGCAGTGCATGTGCTCATCATACCTTATCCTTTGAGTTCAGACCATTGTATTGAGTGATAGCTCTAAAATGATTGAGGTGTTTCAACGCTGGTAGTGCTGTGGAAGATGTTTAGGAGTGAGGTAGCATCAAGAGGTTTTTTTAAGGGGTACCCTATGGTGTTGCTGTAGCTGGTGGGTGGATTACAGTGCTCTTTAGATCCTATCCAGCCCTAATTTTTGACTCTGTGATGAAATATAATTCCCTCTGGGGAGTAAGAATAATGTTTTGGAAAAGATCCTTTTCCCTAATAGAGTTTGATTTATTAACTAAGGGCCTGTATCCACATAAGTCTATATACGGATAATTTATTTGTATACCGATTTAGTAAGATTTGTAAAGGGTAAGGAACTCCTGCTTCTCATATTTCATCATACTATTAAGAAATAAAAGTAATTTGAATTCTGAAAACTCTTCATACTTGTAATAAGATTTTCCTGTATCTTGAATTTGTAAGTGACAAAATAGGCTTTTAGGCTTACTGTATGTAGGGGAGAAATGATCCAAAAACCTAAAATAAACTCACTAAGTAGAAGACTCAACAACTAGATATCCATCTATAAATACAAAGACAATACATGGATAAAAGTTCATGCGGTAGGCATGGATAAATATTTTTATTATTTTTATCTGCATTTTTAGTACTATTGTGATTATGTTCGCTGTAGAATACATTGACTGCTGTTGCAAAGCCAGCAGATGGAGCAAAAGAGCGTGATAAATAGTTGGATAAATATGTACAGAAGCCACTCATGCTGAGCTTGGGGAGGGGATGTGTTTTCAGCCTTTTGTGCTTGATATTTGACCAGTCCCATGGTTTTCCATCTCTTAGATCTAGCTCCCGTTCCTCCCTGTAGCAGCATGCTTGACTTGCTCTAGCTTCCTGTCACTTCACCCTGAAAAAACAGGCTGATTTCAGTTCTTTACACAGACAGACTGGATTTCTTGCCAGTCCACTTCTGGAGAGAACAGTGCTCTTGGGAGAGAACAGTTTCAGTTCTCTCTTCTAGAAGAGTTTGGCTCACAGATAATCTGGAGCGTGAATCGTGTCCTGCAGATGCCGCCATTGATGAATTCAGCACAGCATCTTTAGACTTTATTTATATATACATATACTGCAAGAATACTTCTATCTGTAGGGTCCACACAAGCTCCTAAGTTGAGCTCCAAATCATTCCTCCTTGTTCATGCTCTAGGGTACTATTGCACTACATGAGGAAGGAATTGTGGTAAAGCCAGACTTTTTTTTTTTTTTTTCCTTTCTTCCTTGTTGCCTTTAGAAATGGATCTGGGAAATACCATGATCTGTGGGCTCTTTAAAAAAATACCCCGCTGTTGTTGCTTGATGGTCATGAGGCTGTTTCCAGTGGTGCCTTGGGATTTGGAACGGTAGTACGGAGGAGCTACTATTTCTGTTTATATTTCTGCTAATTTCTCTTCAAACTTTGTTTCCTTTTTGCATGGAATTGAGTTGTGTACATCACTTGATACCAATGCAGCAGTCTCCCTCCCTATCTAAAATAAAAAATTAATTTCTCAAGTTACACTTGGGTTTTGTGAAAACTACATTTTGCTGTCTTAGCAGAGTGCAGCAGCTGTCCCCTATGACAGCAGCAGTGCTACAGAGGTGCAAAATCCTGGTTGCATGAGAATGAGTGCATCCCACCTTCCCATTAAACATCTTGTTGCATCCTCTTTGGTAAGACAAGGTGGCTGCTCCCTTGCAATTTATAATAATGGTCGCATACTACTTATTCTGTACTACTGGACAAAATGTCCAGCATAGAGCTAGACAAATACACGATCTGGTGAGTGAAGTGTTGGCTGACAGGTCAGGCTCGAAGAGTTAGAGTAAATGGGGTTACATCAGGCTGGTGGCCAGTCAATAGTGGGGCTCCCCAAGGCTCCATTTTAGGGCCGGTTCTCTTCAATGTTTTTGTAAGTGACCTGGATGAAGGACTCATCTCATTTGCAAACTTAATTAGTATGTATACTAACTTAGGAGGAACTATTGGCTTCCTTGAGGGCAGAGAGGCCTTGCAGAGAGATCTGGACAAATTAGAGGGCTGGGCAATAACCAACTGTTTGAAGTTCAGCAAGAGTTAAGTGCTGGATTCTGCACCTGGGACGGGGCAACCCTGGCTGTACATACGGAGTGGGGGACAAGAGGCTGCAGAAAGGAATCTGAGGTTTTGGTCAACAACAAGCTGAACGTGAGCCAGCAGTGTACCCTGGCAGCCAGGAGGGCCAGCTGTACCCTGCGGTGTATCAGGCACGGCATGGCTAGCTCGCTGAGGGAAGGGATTATCCTGCTCTGCTCTGTGCTGGGGTGGCCTCACTTCAAGCACTGTGTGCATTTTTGGGGACTAAAATATAAGAAGGGCATGAAACCATCAGAGAGTGTCCAAAGGAGTGGTACAACGATGGTGAAGGGTCTGGAGGGGAAGACACACGTGGGGCAGCTGAGATCCCTTGGTTTGTTCAGCCCAGAGCAGAGCAGGCCGAGGGGAGGCCTCATGGCGGCCTGCAGCTCCCTCACGAGGGGAGCGGAGGGGCAGGCGCTGAGCTCTGCTCTCTGGGGACAGCGACAGGACCCGAGGGAACGGCATGGAGCTGGGACAGGGGAGGGTCAGGCTGGGTGTGAGGGGAAGGTTCTGCACCCAGAGGTGGTTGGGGACTTCCTCAGGAAAGTGGTCACAGCACTGAGCCTGCCAGAATTCAAGAAACGTTTGGATAATGCTCTCAGACATATGGGCTGATTGTTGGGTGGTCCAGTGTGTTGCCAGGAGCTGCACTCAATGATCCTTGTGGGTTCCTTCCAACTCAGGATATTCCACGTTTCATATGAGGATCTCCCACAATGCTTGCATTTCTGTCTGATATCACTATATAATATTTGTATGGCATTTAGTAGTACCCTGTGAGCTAAAGAGGTAACTGTGAACACCTGCTTTTACAGATGAAGCAGACTGATTTAGTTACTTTTTACAGGGAGCAGAAGGCAGTTCGTGTCATCATTGCTGGTAGACCTCATACTGATACCAGCAATAAAACCAATGTGAAGAAATAACAGCTGAAAGAGGTGTTAACTTCTGACTGTGTCAAACCCTGAGTGAAAAACGCACCGCCTTCTTATTTCTGCAGAAGGTGGTTACTAACACAGCTGCACAGCGAGAGCAGCAGGTCATGAGGCTTCATCTGCTATATGTTATCTTTTGGAGAATATTGGGGCAAGCAGCTGCGAGCTGAAGGCTGAAAGTGCTTAATGCTGGTACGGGCCCCCGTACTGAGGGAGGGGAGGTTGCTGGCTGTGCCGATTGCCGTCCGCACCGCGTTGCGCTCTTGCTGTGTGTGTAGGCATGGATGCACTTCTGTTGCTGCTCCTGAGGACGGGGAGAGCAGTTTCAAATGGGAAATCTCCGAAAGTTCAAGAAAGCAACTTAGTGATGCCAGCTGGGCTCAGGTGTTGGAAGACTTGAATTTGGAGGGTTGGAATTATCTGGAGGTCAGAGTTACAAAGATTGTTCATGGCTTGCATCCTAGACCACAATGGAGTTGGAGGTGTGCTGGCCTGACAGAGGTAGAAAGCAGTCTCTAGAAGGACAGTAGGAATAAGCAGTGGCCTCCAAGAAACACATAAGTATTCTGGTCAGGAAACAATGAGCAAGAAAAGAAAAAGTGATGTCTTAGAGGTGGAATGATGGAGAGAGAATAACTGAAAGTCAAGCTGGCTTACTCTTGCAAAGAAAATTTAAATTATAGCTAGAGGTTATTCAGCTATGGAAATAAAATGAGGAAAGTAGAAGTGGGACTGCCTTAATTCTGGATAAAGCTAAAAGATTAAATGCAATTGGTTATACCCAGGTTATCCCTTTCCTTTCTTTTCTCAAAAGAAAGTTTACTAAAACTAAGGAACTGATACTTGTACTCAGCCTAGGCACTGAAGTGCCTAATGAGCATCACTTCAGGGAATTGTTGGTGAAACTGGAGAAGATGAGAATTACTTACAGATAGGAGAATATGACGGAGGGCTTCATGTAAAGAAACGTAAGGCAGAGAGGGGATTGTTTGTGGTGTGTGATCTTAGAACTGGTCTTGGGAGGTACTGTATTTAATATTTTTATTAGTGGTCATGCAGGAGGATTGTTCTAATGAAATATGCTGAGAATGTGAATTAGGACAGAATTATCAATATATGGAATTATCAATACATCCTCTACTGGGAGGAGGACGTTCGTGGAGATGGCTATAATATGAACAGTGTAAAATTACATACCGTGAAGTGCAAGGAAAATGCACCAAGAGACTACTAATAAAATGGATATATATATATATATATAAAAATATATATTAACTATGAGCTTCTCAAGTCAGTATTATTCTGTTTTTTTTGAAATTGCAAAGGAAGAAGAAAATGCTGTTTGCATCAGATGATCGCAGGTTAACTGCTAGACCTTAATGAAATACACCCATGAAGAAGGTCAAGTATGATGCACTGTGTAAGAAACTTGCACAAGAGAGAGGGAAATAGTAATGGTACTGAATAAGGCTTCTGTCTTGTCTGAGAGACTGTTACTCTTGTCATCATTTGCAAGCGGAGACTTCATACTGGGACAGAGCAGAGAAGATCTGTTGATATGATTGAGGAGACCATGGACATGAGTTTCCTGAGAAGGTCAAAGGCAGCGTGTAGCATAGCAAACCGTGGGCTGAGAGCACGCATATATGTTTGCTGTCTATAGGAGTATCGGAGATCTGAAGAAGTTGTGAGTGAGAGGAGTCATTTTATCTGAATGCCAGCACTCACTGGCACAAAATGTAAGTTGATGCAAACTGACAATTACTACTTTTAGGCTTGACATTGGGAGGCTTCTGACCGTGAGTGACGACTGTGACAGACGCAGTGGGTCTGGACACCCATCTGGCTTAAAGGAGAGCATGATCTGCTTTTAAAAGGGCTTATGTGAAGTAAGTGGGAGCAGAGGTTGAAAACTAGACTCAGGCTTACGTGCCTCTACTCCTTAAAAGTATATGAATGACATTGTAACTTAGATGGAGTTAATATAAACCTTCTTGTATTTATTTATCCCATTTCTGGAATTCTCTGAAGGGGCTGGCACAAATGGAGAATAAAAACAAACAGCATTTCAGGGGTCAGCCATCCATTGCTAACTGTAAGTATGGTAATGTGACATTATAAAGTAGTCATACATTTTGCAAAGGAATTGTACTTTCATGCTTCTTTGAGCAAAGTTTCAGGTTGGCTTTGCCTTTAGGATATGTATTTATATGTGTTTTTTTTTTTTTTTAGTCCTAAACAAAATAGCAGAAAGCATCACTGTGTTATGGCATGTCCGTGCAGCTGTGCAAAAAGAGATAATGGCGTATTCAGCTTTTGGCTAAGATTCAGTACTCTTCATCTGTCGTCAGAGGTTGAAGCAGTAATGCAGAGCAATGCTGGGGAAGTATTATTCTGCTACAGTGACAGCACCATTAAAATCAATATAATATTTTTTGTTGTTTTTGTTTATAATCTCTATTATAGCAAAAGAATTAACGTGCTGCTTAGTCGTATGAAAGCAGGAAATTATCTGTTTGTGTGTGCGTTTGCAGTGTGTTTGGTTTTAGAAGCCTTTTACTTTCTTTTAAGGAACCCTATATCCTGCCCAGGGCTCTAAGGTCTTAAAAACATCAATATTAAGTTAAAAATCTATCCACTTTTTTTTAGGAAGGATAGATGTTTTGACATTATAAATCCCTTAAACATACCGGTTATAAAGATTACATTGACCACTGAGCTCTACGGTATGCATAGTGAATGTAACGTTAAAACCCACGGTGATAAAATGTCCATGAGCAGAATGATGACCAGGTACAGCTGTTGCATGGTTCCTTACCACCTCTTCTGCAATTCCTCTCTGTCTGCAACTCATCTATCTTTCACAACTTTATTACTGGAATTTTAAAACTGTTTTGTAGCCGAAAGTTTGCAGAAAGGATTTTTAACATTTTTTTTCTCCCTTTTCCTGAAAGAAACCCATTTTTTTTTAAGCTCCAACCTTAGGTAGATATACATTTCATTATTGTTGGCCTATATTTTACCTCCTGAGAACCTATTTATGGAAATAATTTATATTTATTTAATACCATAGATCAGTTTATTAAAGAAACTCATTTTATTTAAACCAGTCTTTAGTTAAATCAGGGAGTGTTAGATACTTATTTTCAAAGGCTGGGTTTAATTAGCTTTCCTGAGATTACAGAGGAAATCTGTGGCATAAAAGAGAATTGGCAACTTCTTATCTTTTCCACAAGGTTATAAAAATATTTTGTTACAGTTCTTCAAACACAAGTCTGTGCTGAAGGAAGACAATGCTGCGTTTATTACCAAAGTAATTCAGGCTGTTGAACTGAGGTTTCCAAAGGTGAAAGGCGGATACATTAACCCACTGATCTGCGAGCGTATGACAGTTCGTGAAAAATG
This sequence comes from Anser brachyrhynchus, assembly GCF_964034855.1. Classification (NCBI taxonomy): domain Eukaryota; kingdom Metazoa; phylum Chordata; class Aves; order Anseriformes; family Anatidae; genus Anser; species Anser brachyrhynchus. The sequence goes on from NC_137698.1 coordinate 72,160,753, forward strand.
TTATGTATCGTTCTCCTTCAAATAGTGTGGCAAAGAGCATGATAAAATGGAGTGGAAACAAATGCAAATGTTAGCCGAGCCTTTTGTAGCAGAAAGTGTATTTTTTATATGTCATGAGGCACACAAAGGCTCAGTTGTGTTTTTTTTGGTGTTGGGGTGAGGTTTTCTGAAGAAATCCTGGGGGTCTGAGCCATCAGTTATCCAAACCTGCCTCAGTTGCTCAGGCTTTAATTTCAGGAGAATTTTTCAGTGCAAAGCAACAGACGTATGAAGAATGGTTCATTGATCGAAAAGTTTTTGAATGGCCGTTCTGTTTGCTTTTCAGCATTTCCCCAAACTCATTTATTTAATTGTAAAATAAATGCTCTCTGTAAAATGAACTTGCTTTTCCTAGGGGGTGGTGTGTTTGCATGCTGCTGCTGAAAGCTGCTCTGTGTGATTGAGCCCTCATGTGGGATGTGCTCGTCTGCTGGATGTTGGTGTTATTTTCACCGTCCATAACCTCTGTAGCCCCTGCTGTATTTTGAGTCTCTTTTTCTCTCTCATCCTTCAGACGCCCTGAATCTAAGGGCAATGCATCCAACCTTCACTTAGTTCTTCTGGGGGATGGATGTAACATAAGAGCTTGCCGTACGCAAACTTTTGAAACTCTGCAGTTTTTGTACATAAATGTTGCGAGTAATTTCTGAGAGATGCCTATCAAAGTATTCATCAAAGCATTTTTTCATCATTTCTGGCTCCATATTATTTTCCTTGTTTTCCCTGTAATGCTTTCCTGTGTGTTAGATGTAGATAACTCCACTATTGATGGGTATATGAGATATTTAGTAAGCCCTTATATAAAGGACATTGCCATTTAGAAGTCACCTCCGTGATAACCCTGGAAAAATGAGGGAAGTGAGGAGAAAATTAGTTCTGGTGGAGAGAGGTCCTTATTTTTCAGATCCTGTAACAGCTGTAAAACTTCAGCATTTCTTCCTCCTTCCCAGCAAAGGAAGTTCTTCCACTCTTATTTCTCTAGTGCTTCAAAACATTTTATTTATTTATTTTTAACCTGATGGCTCTGGTGGGAAGAAGAAAGGAGCTCTCCCTGCAGCCAGGGTTGAGCACGTATTTCAGTGCTCATGGAAAGGAGTTTAAGCCTTTTTCTCCTGCTTCCTTGTGGAGATGTAGGATCTCATCCGTGGTACCAACAGCCCATAATTCCTCTTCCTGTCTCTGACCAGGTGTGCTCCTCTGTCAGTACCCGGTGACCACTGCGCTCTCCAGAGCTGCTGTAGCTCTTGGTGAACAAAGATTCTCCTGAAATCAGGCTTTCATGTATTGCACAGTCTCTTCCCTACTTTTATCTTCATGGACAGACTTTGAAGCTAGCTCACAAGTCAAAGTTCTTAATTACCACGCTTCATTAGTAAAATAAGATTCATTTTCCTGGACCAATGCTGCTGAATGCAAAGATGTATTTGCTGGTAAAGGTGTTAAAATCTGACATTTTTGATTTACAAGGGAAAGGAAGCAATATACTTAGCTCCTCAAGCTCTGAAGTAAAGGCAGCAAACAGCAGACGAAGATCTGTTTAATTTGGTAATCACAAAAGAATCTTCTGGGTCATAATAATATATTAAAAAATAAAAGTTGCTTGCTTTGTTCTTTGAGGGATGTGCTTACCACAAGAGATGTGACTTGTTTAGGGCTGGCACTTCAAAAAACACACCCAACAACACAAACAACACGACCACAACAACAACAAAACAAAATTGAAAAAAAAAAATCTGTCCTGGTATATCACCCCATTTCTGGAATCTCAAAAGAGAGAGCAATTTAGATCTTGATGTTGGGTCAATTCTTTATTTAGAGAATATCCAAAAAGGCAGGTTTGCGCAGGAGAAGAACATTTTCCCTTGTTTTTACCCGCTCTTCATCCAGCATCATCTCAGGGCCACAGACAAGATTCCTAGAGGTGATAGGAATGGGATATTCTCTTCTGTTGCAGAGTATTTTTCTTCTGCCCTTCCAAATCCACATTCAGCACTCATTCACAAGAAGAAATTAGATCATTTTTAGCTTCCAAAATGTGTAAGAAGTGCTTCTGGGATGTAATGTCCTTCCCCTTTACAGCCTTTATTGTCTGCCTGGGGAAAATACCAGCTGGTGCATGATCAAGTAGTATTCTAAGACATAGTGATGGTGGTGGTTGTAGTTGTTTTTAAATGAAACACGGGACTTGAAAGCGATACTTGATCTTCTGAACGCATGTTTCCATATCTGCTCTGCCTGTAGGAAGCACAGCTTCCTGTTGTTTCTCCTAAAGGACAACTCTAAAATGCAGGTATCTGCCATTTCATCTGTCAACGGCACAGCGCCAAATACCATCAGCAAACACCATCAGCAGCCCTGGTCACGGTAGATTCTGTAGTGGTTGAAAAAAAAAAAGATCCAAATGTGGGTTGGTATAAGTGCATATTTACCAAGGGACAGAAGGTTTTGAGCTGGTTAGTTGCTCATACCATTAAACGCTGTGATGCAAAGTCTTGGAAAGGCCTGAACTTAAAATGTAACTACGTCAGGGGTGTCCACTAAATAACTGAATAATTCAACAGTGTATGCAAGTTTTAAGAGAGCTAAAACCCTCAGATTTCCTGGTATGAGGAGGATTGACAATGTGAGGCAGAAATAAATATATTTTTTCCTTACTTGCAAAAACTTGCTTTTCAAACATCAGGTGCTCGGACAGCTTCCAGAGCCAGGATGTGGGCTAGATGGGCCAATTTTCAGCTGATAAATCTTAACTATTCGTTTTTTACCGAGTCTTCAGAATTGTAATGATTTGGTATCTGCAGGTTTCGGCGTATAGTTCAGGGACTGGAATACTGCCTAATTTATGCTGTCTGAAAAAAATGCTTTCAACTTCATAACAATAATTCAACTGAACGTGAGCTGCGAAAGTCGACAAGAGCACGGGGAGTGGAGCTTGTAAGGGTGCTGCTGAGGGACCGGTCTCCATGAAGCCAGAAGAAGAAAAAAGAAATCCCTCAACATCGGGTTCAACATAAGTAGTGGAGACGATTTAAGAAGTTGGAGATGGGGATGTTTAGTTTGGTATACCTAAATACGGAGCTTTCAGCCATATGTATGCGATTAATCATTTTAATGATGCAGTTTATAAATTGCCCTCCCTTTGTCTTTTGTATTCGGTTGTCAATTTTGTGTTTGTGCAGGAAGGACACGAGGTGGAAGACTGGAAGTGCAGGTGGCTGAGTCTGACTTAGTGAAAAGTTAGACTTTTTTCTTTTTAGGAAAGTGTAAATTTCTAATAAGAACAACAGAAAAAACAACTATTTTTTCCGATTCAGATATTACTTAAAAACAAATATTAGGGTTGTTTTTCTAGTTAAAGAAGTAAATATGCTACAGTTGATGTTTTCATTGCTTAAAGTACTTCTAGAAAGTTTGTATTTGTCAGAAATTTAAATAATTATCTTCTGGTACCTTAAATAATGATTTTCAGTTTAAGATGGTGTAGAGAAATACAGTTATGTCTTCTTCTAGATTTAATATAAATGGTTTAAAACTATTATCCCTCAAAAAGCATAGTTTGTCCCCTAAACATAAGATTGTATGTACGTATTTATCTTGATTTTATATTTTTATGTAATAGAACAACGTTGTCACGTTGTCTTTAAAACAACATTGTCATGAAAATATGAAACATCGCTGCCATAAATGAGTACTTCATTTCCACTCATTAAGGCTGGAGTTGTATACACAACAAACATTCGTATGGTGAAAATGACTGCATTGCTGTCTCAGTGTTAGAAATTCTCGTAGTGATGTCAGCATATGGCTGAAAATCTCATAAATCCATTAGGTTTATGATACGTAGTGCTGTTCTATCTGCTGGGTTTGACACGGAGAACACTTTAGAGCGTGATCGATTCTACACCTACCAGTGTTCCTGGTTGTTCTGGTTCAGCCGTGCTGATATATATACTCTAGAGTTATAGCCAAGGGTGAGTTTTAGGAGGGCTTTTTGTACAGGAGGTCATCAACTCCATTAGGAGTGTCTGGGTGGATGGCACAAACTACAGTTACGAAGTCTGTAGATTTGTGATCTGAAGATTTGGAAAATCAGCTAAATGAAGCGCGGGGTCGTCAGGTTTGTGAGCTGAGCATCTCCATCAGGTACACACCCGCTGAGATCAGACCCTGGCAGACTTGGGCTCACTCTAGCTTGGTGTAGGGATCTGGCCACCTCTCTGTGCCTACAACGGGTATATCTGACGCGCTCGTCGCGAACGTCGGTGGAAGCGGAGTGAAGTGGAAGTGGCCTTTCATCTCGTTCAGCCTGGAGGTCTCTCATCAAGTGAGTTTCTCCCCCCAAATGCCCATTTTTCTCTACAGATAGCCTAACACGGTGAGCCCGTCAGCAGATGAGCACCAGCCTCTGTGCTCACAATTAGTGTCCGTGGCTGAAAATCACACCTGATGTCCGTAGGGTAGATGTGTGTACTGCATCCCCACAGACGTGTGTGTAAAGAAAAAGAGCATTTTTGAGCATACACAGAGATGCATTTATTTCACCATTCTAATACTTTATTGAATTTAAATTAAAACAGATCTTCTACAACTTGAACTTTTAACGGACTAGTTATTGTCGTTCTGCTGTAATTGCACTTTAATGTCATTTGAATAACAATCGGAAAGGGGCAAACAAAATTTATGTGCAATTAAACAGCTGCAGCTGCACCAAACACAAGTGTGTGAAAGTTTCCAAATAGGAACTTTAATTTGGCAGTGATTTTGGCAAAATAATTGTCCTTTTAGTACGGCTCAACATCTGTGTGTAGTTTAAAAGTTTTGTTACCTCTCAGATAATTAGCTGCTGAGCTTTCATTGTGTTTTAATGTGGTAAAAGACCCCGGCATAAAATATTCCAACTTTAAAAATAGCAAACTGTGCTGTACTCTTGTTAAATTTATGTGCATTTCCACAGTTATCCATCGCTAGCGGGTATGAAAATATCTGAGCTGTGTTCCCTATAAAGAGCATTTCGAGGAGTAGTGTACCAGCAAATACTTGGGGGAAGGCGATGCACGCAGACACGCTTCCCACACTTGGCTAGGAAAAATGTGTTGTTATTTGAATTGTCGTTGAATCGAAGGGCAACGTGCGAGCACAGAGTTTTTCTTGGAAAAAATACGGAGCGGTTCTCCGGGGATGGATCCTTTCTGCTTAATGAAAGCCGTGCCGAGTTTGGGGTGTGTGGCTTTGTGAGTCCCATGTGTGCAGCAGCCCCTCTTAAAAGCTTTAATTTCTCAGACCCAAACGTTGACTTTTAATCTGCCATTTTTATGGAGACCCTTTACAAGCCTCAGTGAATACACCGCTGGGCAGGGCTCTTGTTCCATCAAATCCTTCGGCGTTAAAAGCAGGGGGCAATTTAATGGATCCGGTGGGAGATCAGCGTAAAACAGATGAAATAAATGAGTTACGCAGCACGTGGTAGACCTCCAGATCTCTCTGCTGTGGGAGGTTGAGAAGGCAACTCGTGCCCGGCTGATGGACTGAAATAGGGACTGGACGAGTTCTCGGATATCAGGTACATGGCACTAAAAGGAGTCCCCAGGGACGTGTCCTCTACAGCACCCGAATGCCAGAGCGGTAGGTGCTGGGAGCCGGGGTGATGGACTGCATCATCTCAGAACTTCAACCTCTGAAACATTTCCTTTGAACCAACTTGGATGTTAAAGGCTTGCTCTGAAACCACCTGTCATATGAACACTGCGTTTTTAGGGTTTTTCCGTCCTGCGCTCATCCTTCTCGGAGGTGGGCAGCCTTCCCCTAACGCCCTTCTGGCTCTGGGGTTGCAGGGTGAGGAGGTGAGGCCCTAAAAGATGAACGGGCTCAGGTCAAAATGAACAAAAACCTCTCTCAGGGTTAAAAACCACCCTTCAACCATCCTTACCTCCAGCTGTTGTGACGTGTTAAATCTTTTTGAATACTTTGTAAATCAAGTAAGAAACCATGCAATCTGCGCAGACATCTTTAGGCAGACCTTCTTTCTCTTTGGGTACGTACTGTGACAGAGCCAGAAAATTTTGGAAGAGAACAGTCTTTGTTTTTATAGGCGTGTTACTGCCAGGTAGAGAGATTGTTGTCTTGTGCTGTGGTTCTTTGCCTGTTTTAAGCTCAAGAGCAGAAAATTATTAAAGTCAGCCTTTTGGGTTATATGATTTTTATCTGCTTACGGTTCTGCTCTAGAAAATTGTTTTAAGCTCAATTCATTTTGCCATTATTTAACCTCTTGTTCACATGGGTAATAATAAAAAGAAAAAAAAATACAGACTCTTGTGGAAGGCTTGTAAGAGGCAAATAATTCAACTTTTAAAATGAGTTGTAACTTGGCCTCAAATGTACTCCATCTGTGTAATTAAAGCACCTCCCAGTCTGTCCTCCAGATTCCCAGATAAAGCTTAAACTTTTTATATTTCTAAATTTCTGGCCTAACTGTACATATTTTCAGCACTAACCACTTCTTGCTAGTCCAAGATAATTTATCCTCACTTAAATAGTGCACTTAAAAAGTGCACTGCTTGAAGAATCTGGCTAACATTTTAGGGTCTAGCTGCAGTAAATGCATCCTGCTTTTTCTCCTGGTGCTTTTGCAGTATCATTTGGTAACGAGAGAGCTTGGAGAGAGAACGGAGCGGAAATGGTGACCGAAGATCTATGGCAGGGCTTGAAGTCAAGGCAGATTCAGCGCGGAGGGGACGTGGAGCTCCAGGCTGCTCTTGCACGAGCTGGATGAGCAGAAACGATCTCCGCTGCCATCGGTAAACCCCGCTGGCTCTGCTTTGGACAGCCCCGAGCTGTGAATTACTGCACGTTTGGAAGAGCATTGTGGATGCTCAGAGCATTTTGAACATGGCCAAAGACAGGACGGTGTGCCACCAGCATCTTTGGTCTGAGCCGGGACAGCAGTTCTTGTGTTTTTAGTGAGCGTAGGTATTGTACACCTGCAGGGAGTGAGGATTCCCAGGAGAAAGGTGTTCAATGCAGGACAAGAAGCACAAGTGCAAAACATTTTGGAGTATGCAGTTATGCCGTTGGGCTTTTAACAAATAATTTATCTTCCCCTTAGATGCTTTCACAACTTTAATTTCTGCACTTAATCACTTGATACTTAATAAGCTTAATTTTCATGTATTTAGTTACATTTTCCATTTAGATGTGCAGAGCTGCAGTTTCTCAAAATTACGTAGGAAGTTCATTTTCAACATGTTTGTTCCTTGAAAGGCTGAAATGTACAACTCTATATGCATGTGACAGAGTCATTTCATCAGTCTGTCAACAACAAAGATAGGTTTAGAATGGATTTATTGTGTGGCTTGAGTCGTTTTGGACAAGAGTCCCAGAGATTTTTATTTGATGTATTTTTAATTTAAAAAAGTCTTGGATTAAATAGGAGAAGTTATTATATATTAATACATTTTTAAAGTATTACACTACCCTTAAATCATATTCTTTCTCACACATTATATAGACTCTGTAATACCAAAAGTGAAAAACAGCTTATAGACTTGAGCAGCAAAGATTGCCAGCATTTATCTGGATGTGACAGAGAGAAAATTAATTGAAGGCAAGGAAAAAAATGACGGTACGTGGCGATATTTTTTACCATACTCGAAGTCAGGAGATTTTCTTCATTTGGAGCTGGAAGCGTAATGTGTTCTTGTTTTCTCCTCGGCTATAGGAGGGGCTGATGTACTTAGGGCTTCCTAATGCAGCTCGGCAGAGCCATTATCGGTTTCCATCAGCTGAAGTGTGCTCTCACAAATTACCAAAGGGGAACCAGAAGCTTTGGGCTTCCGAGGCGTAGCTCTGCTGCTCTTTGTTGTTATGGCGCTAAGTAGGCAGTGGCACTGACATCTTGGGGTCTGGTTTTGATGGAGTTTGTGCATAAAAGACGCTTCCTAAATCTTTAATGTGCATCGTTACATGCTGCCATCCTTTTCTGTTTGCTTTGGTCAGGCTGCTGATAAATTCATGTTTAGTAAAACAAAAGGCATTATTTCTCCCGTTTTTCTTTTTTACTGATGTAAATTATATTTTAGCAACTTAATTTTGCACTTTCTCCCTCTCCAGATATACACAGGCCTAGAAACTAACAGAGGGAAGCATATTACACTTTCTGTTTGCCAACTGCAGGAGCAAGGCTGAATTTCTGCAGTGTTTTTTGGCTGTGCGGTCATGTACCTGAGGTCTGCTTGCGCTCGTCCCTTGCAAGCCAACTCAGTGGGCTTCTTGTGCAAAGACTCTTCCATAGCCTCCCCTTCTCGAGCTGGTATTAGGAACATCAGTGCCATAACCAGCACCGAGGTTGCTGTGATTCGTAATAGGGCTACCTAGAACTACCGGGAAAAAGTCAACCAAAACTACCTGAACTGGAAGAACTTTGAAATTTTTTCTTGCTACTGTTTGGTCTTTAGCTGGTGTGGTTGACAATGATATTGCAGTGACCTCTGTCAATTATCGTGTGAGTGGTGCACAAATTAAGGGGTGATAGGGCTATGGGTAAGACATGCAAGAGAAATGGCATTGCTGTTTAGTTTACAGATGCGTGGGGAAAGGCACGAAGAAAAAAATGAAAAATAGCCCTATCAGTGCTTTCTAAAAGCAGAAGTCAGATATTTGGGTCCTTTCATTTTATGTAAAGGGAACCTCTCGCCTTTTACTGAGATGAAATTTTTCTTTGCGCTGTTTATACTTGTGGAAGCAGAAGCGGAGGAGGAGGAATTCTGTGCTCCCAGGGGATGCCAGGTAGGGCTGTCTGCGGGTACCAGCCGAGGGCTCAGGTTCCTAACCAGGCTGGCGTAGGAAACTCCCTGACTTCGTATCGCACAGCTGGCCGGTGATGAATTCGGTGAGGTCAGCGAAGTCCCGTCAGCTGCCCGGGCCTCCTCCGTCTGCCTTATCTGCCTCATCTCGAGTCCTCGTGCTGAGCTCACATCATGGGGCTGTGATTTCATCTGGCGCCTTCACAATGTTACTGGAATAAAAAGATAACAATAGGTTGTTTGGAAAAGTTTTAAGATGTCCTATTGCTGATCTGGTTGATTTTCCAGCAATAAACATGGGTTTCCAAGTTAATTTTGGCTTCCATTGCAGTAGAAGTGCCTTCCACTATATGTGGGAGCTTTAGGTGTCTTAAATGTAGAATTAGTGTGTTATGTATGTGTATATTTACGTGTGTGTCTATCTTCCAAAAACCTGCAAAAGCACATTTTTATTGGATGAGCTTGGGCTCAAAAATGGAATCACCCCATTTGTGTGCATATGAGACATAAAGTATTTGTGAAGTGTAAAAATGATGCATCTCAGATGGAGCCTACCCAGCTTCGCTGCCTTTCCAACTGCACGCAAAGTCTGTAGTTTGCTGGTAATTTTTTCTCTTTTAGCAATCTAGTGGTTGAGTTCTGCATACATTTGCTGCAAGAAATCGCTGAAGCTGTGAAGTTTTATCGTTAGTAAATACAGAATTCACTCTCTAGTAGAGTTCAAAATATTTTACACAGAGGTTGGTTTTAGTGGAGTTTGGCACTTTGCAATCTTAGTGAAAAGCAAGTATGTTTTACTTGTACCTTAATACTAGCTTGAAAGCAGAACTCAGTAATGTGACTTCTCAAATATATTTTATTATTTTATATACAACGTTTCTCCTTGTAAGACAATATTGACAGAGAGCAAAATTTATGTTTGGTTTTACAGTTGTAAATCTTGTAACTGTATTGTTACTGGTACAAAAACATTCTGTAGAACTTAGGTAGAACTAGTATGATAAAAATGTAAAAATGGCGTAAAGCTGGTTTGGGATGAACTACCTACTGTTACATCACTCTAAACAGAACCAACACCAGGACTCAGGAGTAATGATAATAATTAAATTTATTTGCAAATACAGTTAATGTATTTGCGCATGGTTATAGTGGCTGTAACATATAAATTAGCCATGTTTCATATTAATTGAATAAAATAGGATAGCATCTACTTTTAAGGGAATTTCTTTTTACCAAGAAAGTCAAAATAAAAGAGGATAAAAGAGGAATAGCAGCAATAATTTGTTTTTACTGTATTTTCCCTCTACATCAAATAAAGCAGGAGTGCCAGGACATTTATCTCATTTGCCAGGATGTCCAAATTGTTCGTCATCACCCCCTCAAAAACAACAGTCTGTCCCCCTGTGTTAGACTCAGCTGGTCAGAAGAAAGCCTTCGTGTTACAGGCAGATAGTTCAGAGAGGGTGGCAACTGCACAAGTAAAACAAAAACCTGCAGAAACTTGTTATTTGTAAGTACACCTTGGGATTCGTCCTGAAGGTCATCTGGTTTCTTGCAGTTGCTGAACTCAACGAAGAAAAACTAAATGGATTTTGTTTATTCCACTTGCATCAGACAGTACCTAAAGTGCCAATTTCCAGTCTTCCTTTTGTTCTCGCAACAGAAAGAAAGATGATTCCAGCTGCTTGGTCAGTACGGAAATAAAGGGGAAAAAAAGAAACAAAGGAAAATAAAGGGGTGTCTGGAAGAACAACCAGCTCTCCCTCCCCAGACCTGCTTGTGCTGTGGCAAAGAAGCCTAACAACCCTGTTCGTGGAAGAGGGCCCACAAAGCACCCGAGTAACTGTGCTTTCATAGAAAGGACCATTTGAAAATGCTGCCTCCTTGCCACATTTTGATTTGGAGGGCTGGACGCAGAGCAGGGCTGGGATGCCCTGCAGGACCAGAGCTTTCCGAGGGCTGCCGCCGCTTGGAAAGCCCCCGGAATAGATGCAGAAAGCAATGAGCCAAATTATTCACTGGTTGCTCTCTGAAGAGTTTACGGGTCTTCCATGGTTTGAAAGCCCAAGTCTTTGCTTTCTATACTCTCGGCAAAGCTAACTCAAGTCTGGTCTCGTCACTGAGCTCGGTGCCCCCAGTTGGGTAGCTCTGGTGGGGACGTGATGGTCATGGAGCCGCACGACTCACACCGGGTTTTGCTTCTCCTACCTCTTGCAGATACAAGAAACAAAAATTCACGGCAAAACCACTCTGCCCCTTCGAACTCTTCCATCTGGCAAAGAAACCGGGATTGTCTTTTCATTATTGGACTTACTTTTTTTTCACATGAAGATATGTTATGTCAAAATAGTTTGGAATACGTACAACCTGCAGTGATTGTATTTTATTTTTGTATATAACATGGAAAACCTCCATTTTTTATAATTTAATCACATGCATATTCAATATTTATTTTTTAATTTCTAATAAGTATTTTAAAATACCTAAGTTATTCACATTCTGTTGATGCTGTTTCTCCCATCTGTTTCTATTCTTTTTTTAATTTTCTGACCTTCATCTTTTTCATTTAGTGAATTAAATTGTCTCTCCGATGGCAAGTGCTACTTTTCTTCAAATACTTTTTATGACCATTTCTTGATTTTTTTTTTGAATTATTTTTTATTGACGGACCACATAGGCCATTAGAAGAAAGAAAAATGTAGCTAGTGCAAGTAGCATTAAAGACATCATCAGCTGAAACAGGTAGACATCTGGTAGTTTTGGGTAGGGTGTGTAATGAGGAATTATATCTAATTCTTATTCCTTTCTAGGAAAAAGTACTGACATCCATATGTCCTGGTACTTCTTCCAGTTGAACTCTTCCGTTTGAATATCGCTCAGTGTTCCCCAGTCTCTTACCATGTGTGGGTGGTGCAAATGGAAATAATATTTTTGTGCCTTGCATACTTCTCATGTTCCCTGGTCTGGGAAAAACTGGCATTCTGGCCTGGAAGGATCCAGGCTTTGAATGTTTTACATATGTATTAAAATATTTCATTGTATCTTTTGACAGATTATTTGCATTTTGATTTTTCACCTACATTTTGCATTGCATCAGCACAAGTAGTTCTGCACCAAAACCTCTTTGTTGCAGAGCATATTCTGCTTCTTACAGCAGAAGCTAATAAGGGATGTGTTGAAAGATCTGTTGAATTGTATTTCTTCAAATGACACAGAGCTAATCATCAGTAAGGCTTGGGGAGGCAGAAATGCGGTATTTGTTTTGCAAACACTGTTTTCTTCCTTTTGTGTGCGCTGTCAGCTCAGCTTCTTGATCTTCCCTTGGTTAAGCCGAGGAAGGAAACGAAGATTGAAGTGGCGATTACAGGCACATCGCCTCTTGCAAATGTCTTTAGTAAATAATTTAGGAAAAGAATTACTTCCCTGCATTTGACTAGAGCACGACTTAGTAAGATTGACTATATTTTAATCATCACATTTGTGCTTTCAGTTATTAGAAGTATTTTGTTACATGGCTATAAAGGCTTGCAATTAAAACGTAATGCTTCTGTCTCATACAAGAATGATAAACTCCTGTTTAAACACTTCAAGAGATGGCCAATCTGCATCCATTGAATTGGTGTTTTGTTACCCAAACACCCATTTTGGTTTTTGATGCATCACACGCACAAACATACGCATATATATATTTTTTTGTAGCCTTCTATTTCCCTCTATCTGCTATATGGACTTAGATACTGGATGTGGCGTGTTGTCTTCCAGTCCAATATTTTATTTTCAGCAGGGCTTTTATTTTATAGGAGAGCTGCCTCTTCCCATGAGAGATTTTTGAGATACCACTTGGCCTTGCTGGAACACTTTGGGGCTTTATTTTCCTTTATTCTTAGATTATACAGCCTTTAGGGGTCCTCTTCTTTTGCCCTTGCTTTTGGGAACGCTATATTCTATGTCATTCTGTGCCTTATGCCGTATTACAGTAATAATTCTCTATGTAAGTAATTGTTACATTCCTGGTTATACCTTCTACGTAGCTCACGCCCACTTTAATTCCCCTTTTAGCTGCAAACCTGCCAGGTACTCAGCAGAGAGCAAATATTTACTTCCTGGAGATTTTCTTTAATCAAATGACACAGCTGTATTACCCTTCCCTTTGGCTGGGACATGAAATGGCTATTCACAGGGAGAAATTTCCTTGTTGAGAAGCAGACAGATAATGCAAGTAAATTCGATAACCTCAGGGTATATTGTTTTCATACCGGTCTGCGCTGACGTGAAATCTGTTCATCTTCTTTGCAACCCTTGGCATCAAAATATTTGTGATGTTAAGGCAGAAATTACTGAAAGTCCCATTGCTAAGTGTGTATTATAAAGGGGAGGATGGAAACGTAGGTGGTTGTTTTCCAGGAGATGCCAACTTCGGTTACGCAGGTTGAACGGCGGCGGTACGTAACGCAGGATGTCCCGAGGAGGTGGTTTTTGGGGGGCTGGCAGCTTCTCCGTGCCGGCTGGGAGCGTGATAGTGCCTCCTGGACACGTTCCTGTGTGACCTGATCTAGGTGTTCCTGCTCCGACAGGGGGATCGGACCAGATGATCTTTCAAGGTCCCTTCCAGCCCCTAACATTGCGTGATTCTGGGATGGAGGAGGGCATGGTCCTGAGCTCTGGGGCTTGCTCCTTTTCTGGTCAACTTTATTTTTTTCCAACTAAATCAACCAGATTTAGTTATCTTTAGGGTAGACTCCAAAGCTTGAAGGGTGTTTTTGAGAGAGGACTGGAGTGTTTTGTTCATTGTCATGGTGAGTATAGGGAAATCTGTGCGTGTCTTCTAAGGTACTGCCATGTCTGATTGTAACTCATGAATTTGTTACGTAAATAAACACAGTTGTTTTCCTTTTTTTTTTCCCAATTGTGATCAAATTACAGAATAAGTAGAAAACATAAATCTGTGTTACGAGAAGCTGTCAGCAGAATTTTCAGATTTTGTCTTTCAGTCTGGTAATGCAGGAGACCAATCCACATGGAGTCAGCTCAGTAACATCGTCAGGATCCAACAGATCTCTTGCATCTACCTCCGTCAGAAGTAGGATGTAGAAATGTTACTTTCAACAAGACATTTGTATTTTCCCTCTGTACTATCGCACGGAATTGCCAAAATTTGCAGTTAGGCCGTATTAAATATTGAAGTCAAGAGGAGCACACACCCTATGTTTTATTTAGTAGTATTTCAACACCGTATGAAAAGGTTTTCACTAAAATCCTTTATTTCTATCAAAAATGGACTCATTTTTTTTCCTAGTAGCTGATAAAGAACTATTTCAGGTAGTGTAGTCAGTGCCAGTTTGAAATCCACTCATTGCTATAGCCAGGTGCATGATAAAAAACCCAAACCTGCCCCTACCCTATGTATTGCTGATGCCATAGGAAATACTGGGGAGGATTTGAGGGTGAGCGCAGGCTGGTAGAGGTTACCCCCAGGAGCAAATTCTGTCTCAAAGCAGCCGCCTGAATGTGGCAGTCGTGGCTGTGCAGCGCCCCTACATCGCTGCGCCGCTTGCAGCGTCTTCACACAGAGAGAAATCAGAGTAAGTCAACGTTAAAACGTTAAAAACTGCAGGTATGCTGATTTCAGGTACAAAAGTGCCTTGGCATGTCGCCATCTGTTTTTTTTTTTTTTCCCCTGTACTCAGTTCAGTGATTTATCCCAGAAAATCACTCCTGTGATTTGGTCCACGTGGTTTGAGGTAATGAGCATCAAAAACACTTACATGAAACGTACTTTTAAAAAATGATCTGAAATTAGTGATTAGGAATGAAAAGGCCATCAATTTAATAACTGTCATCAGTATAGTAATATTTCCATGTATTATTTATGAACAAATATTTGATAATCTGGCCACATTTTTCATCTCTAGTGTCGTTTATTTGCTATTAAATAAAATATGAAAGCTATTAGAATTTTATTTAACCCAAGCAAACTCTGTAGGAAAACAAAAATCAGTTTGTCATCAGTTATACTTGCTGGAGTTTTGAATTATCTTCCTTTGATAGGAACATTTAGCAGATTGAGCCATATTTAAATTATGAGGTTTGCACTTAGATCACCTGAAGTCAGGTTACTATTTATATAAAAAACAAAGCAAAACACAGAAAACCCACAACCCTGTTCTCTCTTTTCAGTAGTGATGAATGCAAAAAAGAAAAAGGTTCCATCGCTGAATTTTAAGTGTGATGTATTTACTTAGTTGTGCTTGTGCATCTACTACTAAAACGCCATTTATATAACTTGGTCTATAACCACATTTACAGACTATACCAAAGGATGATACTTGTGTGGCTGCCAGAAGAGGGTAATTGGGGTATTGGCTTTTTTTTTTTTAATTGCTCAAGTTACATTTTCTTCACCTAAAAATAACTAAATGGCTGTTTCTTTCTGGACAGTCGTACCATTGCTCATATTGTTTAGCACAGATAAGAACTGAAGGAGAGGCTTAGGCAACAGTTGAATTAAATTATAGAAGCCGTGCTCATCATATGAGCTGTAATTTCACTCCCAGTAGGGCTTTAGATGCTACTAAGCTGTCATCTAAGTCCCGTAATAGATCGTAATGTTTCTTAAGTTAGGTTTTGTTTAAAAAGAAAAAAAAAAAACTTTTTCCTGAATGAAACATGGAAGCAAGCGATGAGGCTGGATTGCTCGGAAAACAATTTATGTAAATTGGAACTGCGAAGGAGTCATCCTGCAGCCTCCGGTGAGCTTGGAAATGGGAGGAGGTAATAGGGAGGTAGCAATGAAACGTGGGGCAAGAGGGGAGGATTTGGGATTCTGGAAGGTGGGGGTCACATGAGAGGCTGCGTTGGTGGCCCAAGGAGCTGGCAGGACCCTGAGGACAGCGTCCTCCTGGAGGACGGCTCGGGAGGACAAGCAGATGTATCAGCAGGGGCTGCGCCAGTGCAAAAGGGCAAGGTATGGGTGGAAGAAGGGAGAGGCTGCAAAGGAGGAATTTGGAAATCCTGCCCTGGCACGCAGGGATGGTGTGAGGAAAATCCAAGCTCAAGTTGAGACTTGAAAGGGATGTCAAGGGCAAGAAGAGGTTCCTGCCAGCGCGAGAGCAGGGTTAAGGACCTGGAACTTGTCTCTGATGGGGCTCAGTGGGGTGTGCTCTACCCTGAGGCTGGCAGCAAGTGGAGGGTTGCAGGGCTCGATTGAATTAGAAGATCCTGTTCATCTGGCATCAGCAGATGAAGGCACCCAACGATACTAGGTTGGAGCTGTAGCTTTTGACTATAACCAGTATCTTCAGATTTCAAAGTTTGCACTTATTTCTGAATCATACTCACTTGGGTCTTCGCTGAGAAGGCGTTAGCGTTGACTCTGCCTATGCTAAAGGAGAGTAAGGAGCATAGGACAAAGCCAGTGAAGATTTTATGCCCCCAATAAACTTACTAACACCGTCCTCTTGCAAGCCCTTTTAACGCTCAGGGAAGACCCTGCTTAGCTAAGCCTTGCGAAAAGCTGGGACGAGGGCAGGAGGTAAGTCGGTGGGCAGGTCCACGGCGTGAACAACGTGCTCGAGCTCAGAGGGCTTCCTGGAAAGGGTTTCAAATTGCCCCTTCAACTTTGTATGCTGCCCCGTCGGGTGTTAATGCAGATGCCGTTCTGCTCCTGCGGCTTCTCATCCCACAAATACCTGTCTAGCTGGTGTTCGGTTTTCTTATCATCTTGCCTATGGCTAACGTGCAATGGGTTGGGTGGTGTACCTGGAGACAGGGTAGTAAAAATTTGCTTTTACTGTCTGTGTTTTTCTAAAAATCAGAAAAAGCTATGGGTATGGTTAAACGTAAAGCAGGCGACGTCCAAGATAGTGTACAGCCCCGATTTAAACATTTACTTTGTGATGGCATATGTTATTCCTTCAGCTATAGCAAGCATGCTAATTAAATATGGATTTATTTTACTGAAAATCTTTCACTTTTCTAATACAGCTGTGAGCTGAAGTTTATTTTGGCACACTGAACTGTGCTGTCCTCTACAGTTTATTAAATGCTTAATTGAATCCCTCTGGTCTTCCATTGTAACCACCTGAAAACTACTGTCTGAATAACAGCGATCTTTGTTTCATGTTCATAATTTAGAGCTCTGGGAAGCAGAAATTAGCTTGCATTAATTGTTATTTTGCGCAGTAACGAGTTACAAGTTTAACTTGAAACTTCAGTCTTACCACATTGGGGTCTCATTCACTTTAACGGCAAACTGTCATTGATTTCAACAGCATCACGGCTTGGTCCGTAAAGAAAAATACAATATTCCAATTTATTTGGAAAATTAAGTACAGAAAAATGCTGTTTTCAGGCTTAATTGATTGTGTAAACTGTGGAGCAATACATATTTCACACTTACTTCATGTGCCATAATTCCTACGGTTCTCAAGTTATGAGCGCGTTTTCTTCATGGGGTCCAGAAAAAGAATTTGTTCTCCAAGAAGTGGTTTCGCAATTAGTGGCAGCGCTGGGGGCGTAACGGGGAGCTGGGGCCGGGGTGCCAGGATCCGTGCACACGAGGCCGGGTGATGCGACATCAGCAACTCGAGCAGAAACTTGTGCACCTCTCCACTGGATGAAGCCAAAATTCAGGGTGAGAGGAGAATCCAGGCAGATGGAGGAGCCGCCACGTGGTATTAAGGAGCGCAGTTGTGATAGGAGTGGGGTTACACAGGCTGCTAAAAGCAAGGAGCTGAGGTAGCCAGTCGTTTGCGTCTTGTGAAAGCAATCCTGTCTTACACACCCTAATTCTTTTATGCAACATAGATATACCTATCACTAAAAAAATAAAATAAATGTAAGCCGGACTGGCATTGGCAGTCCTTTCTGATTCCAACAACAACAACTTCTTTGGTCGTGGAAATGTTTCATTGACAGATGAATATGATTTTTATTGGTCTTAATTTCTACTTTTCATACTCATGTCTCCAAATGACTAATTTATGACTGTTTCGGTGATCTTTCAAGGGTTTACCCAACAGGATTCTGTCATCATTTGTATGGTTTTGTTTCCCAAATGGCTTTTTATCATACAGCATTTTTTTGTGTTAGAATGACAGCAAGTTTTTTCCTAACCTGGACCTGCCAGGATTTTCTTGTCTGGACCTTACAAAGGACCACTCCTCTCTCCTTAACTTCACTTTTCATGTAACATTAAAATGTTCAGCACTAGTAGGCAATACCAAGAAGTATATTAAAATATGCACACGATTCCGTGTGAGGCTGCTCTAGGTGATATTTCCCAAACACAGTAGTTTTAATAAAACAAATATAATTTTATAGGCCTGCAAATTTCTAGTGTAGTTTGTTGCTGGCAGTAGGCATTTCAATTAATTGGATGTTGGGAGACCTTGGTGCGTGCGACAGAGCAGGAGTGCAAGCTGCAGGCTATATAGCTTACTTCTTACAGGTCTTGCTTTAGGGTTTTTCTTTAAGGGTAACACAATCTAAGCTTTGCATACCCTTTTGAAACTGGGACGGTGACGTATTGCTGACACAACTAATGTCTATACCAGGGTTGAATGTATACCTGTCCTTGGTCTCATTAGATGTATCTACCGACGGTGACTCCTCAGTTGTAATGGGAGGTCTAAATATTTTATGGATTAGCTCTCGCAGCAAACTTGAGTGTTTAATAAGTGAATACATATTTTAAAGATGAAGAACCTGGATACATAGAAGGGAAGTGATTTAGGATGACAAGGATGATGGGAGGCTGGTGACAAAGTCGGGAATTGATTGTACTTTTCCTGAATCTTGGCTTGTGCTTTAATCCATCTAATTTCTCCCAGTTACGAGACTCCTCGGTTCCCTTACAAAAGCACTTGCCAACAGATATCCTCTAGGCTCCATCTTACGCAATGTTTTTGCAAACCGAACAGAAAGGACTGTGCTGTGTCATCAATTGAGATGTCAGCAACTTAAATACCAAAAATTGATGGGCAACATCCAGTTCTACTTGTCAGATACAAGAATAGTCTTGCCGTGCATAATAGAGGAGGTGCTTAAGGAAGTGCTAACTGAGCTAAACCCAAGCAGGACGGCAAGTAGCAGTGGTATGTAAGCAGTACGCATTGCCATCTCATCATCTGTCACTGGAAACACCTCTGCCAGTGACATACCCTGGGTAGTATGAACTTGAGGTCATTGCAGACCCGTGCCTCAAGCATGGCTGGCAGACCTGGCACAGTTTATTCATTGTGGGACTCCAAACGTCCCTGTTGCTGTGCACTGGGTAGCATAAGAGCCCAAGTCTCTGAGTTATTTAATGACAATAAAGCCAACTTGTTATTAATTTCTTGCTAAAAGTCCTTGAGTTCAGTGGTGTGGGTTCTGCATGGGACTTCTTGCTGAAGTCCAGTTGAAATCTGTTGATCTACTGTCTTTACTGCTTTCAGAGGGGCCACTGTGGGCTCTCTTCTCAAATTTATTTCTTTCGTGGTACTATATAGTATAGACATTCCTCTTCATCAGAACTTCTCGGTAATAATTGCTTCTTGTTAACAGATGTCAGGAATGGGGTAAGTTTTATATTGATAGGTGACGCCCAACGAAAGACTGAGATCATCCGTTGTGTTCGTGCCTACAGGGAGCGGAGCAATAGCCAACAGTTAGGGGTGAGTTTTTAGAGCTGCAGCTCTGCAGGGCATAGAGCTGGAAGGGAATTTCTTGGTTACCTTGAACTCCTTTGTATCGCGTATATCCCTGATATAGCTCAGCCCCCAAGATTTTATTGTGCTGGTGTTGATCTTTCATGAACGCCTTTGAAGTACTCAGGAGGAGGTGAAGACACCAACATAACCCTTGGTAGTGTAGTCAACAACACCCACCAAAACAAACAAACAAAAATACAACAAAAAACCCACAACAACCTAGAAAATACAGTCTTTTGGTGCCTGGTATTTCTTTCTACAAAGGTAATCATGTATCTTTCATTTTTTTGTTGGTAATCTGAATACACTACATTCTTTAAGACATTTTTCTCCAGCATGACTTCTATTTTTGCACCCTTTCCAACATACAAACCACGGATGCCAGAGCTGGCAGCAGTGTTTAACTGTTTTTCTCAGTAATCCCATCCACAATGGCAAAATTTTCCCCACACTTGCATTTAACTATTTCAAGGGAAACGTGATCTCCTCCTGTCTTGGTGTGCAACTTGGAGTTGAGTGGCACATCCAGAATCGCCACTTTTTAGGCTCCAGTCCCCTACGCTGTCAGTGTGACAGAAGTCTTTTCTAATGGCAAAGCTTTCTGTTTTGGATTTATCAAGGCACGTTTTGTTGGTGCGATCCTCCTTTATCCATGTTCCAAAATGCCTGTGTGATTGGACTGTTGCTATTATTTTTTACAGACAACTATTATTGGTTTTGTGATGTTCACAGTCATTTTGGCCAAGATTTTCCGTGTCGGCATTGTTCGTGAAGATGATGACAGATACCCATTAGAAACATCTCAATTCAGAGAGATTTTCACTGACAAATATGTCCTAGGGTCTGTCAGCTAACTGACTCCTAATCCTTTTAATATGTGTTTGTTTTTATCAGTTTTGTATAGCACTAATTTTTTGGCCAGAACATCGTGTAGCGCTAACTCGGGCATCCTGCAAAGCTCTAATATCTCATGCCTTCATGGTTACCTTAGGTGTTGGGTGTTTATGAATCCTGGTGAGGAATAAAAATCAAGATGATTATTTGCTAATGAGAAGGATTTGCTATTTGGTAGAAATAATCAGTAATGTGCCTGTTTGCAGTGTCCGGATTTCATCAGTCACTCATTCTGCGCTCTCGTTTGCCAGATCTAGTTTGGAAATAGATGTTTGTACAATGGCCCATCAGTTTCTACAGTCAGACTTTATCGAGACCGTAATCTGCTACTACAAAAGAGATACAAACTGGCCTTTAACAAATACTCATGGAGTAGCATCCTAGCAGAGGAAATGAACGTGGGATCTCTATTAGTGTTTGGCTCGAACATGGACATGCATGCGGAGCTGCACAAAATTGGAATTATTCTTTCTAATGCATCTGTGTGGGTGTTCCTGGTTCCTGTAGAAAAGACATATTGCATTCTGCAGCATAACTCCGTGTGTACCAAGGGGAATACGTAGTACAACTTGTTTGGATCAGAAAGAGGTAAAATTATACTGTGATGTTCTCACATACCTGGTAGTGTGAGCTGCTCAAAATTCTATTTTTTGTAATTATCCTGATTATTTATGTTCTTTGAACGTCCTTGTGAGAGTGATGTGTCGTTTTTTCTGGCTAAAATTATTTAGCTGTTTCTTTTCCTGAGTTAATGTAGGGGGAGAAAATCAATATAAAAGATAATATTTTAGCATGAGTTGATCCTACAGTCTTATTCAATTCCAGCATAGCAGGCTAAGTAGCAAATGCTCTTAGCAATTGTTTCTGTTAGTGGAATTTTGAAAGCACTAAGAGAAATCTTGATCCATGGAGACAGTACAATAATTCACATTGACATATTTTCCCCATTCGCCACAGGGCAAGTGGAACTCTTAATGCTCCTGTACAAAACCTTTTTCTCCTTTTCTCTCTTTTTTTTTCTTTCTCTGAGAGCAGAACAGTAACAGTGGTGATCATAACAATGGGTTATATGTAAAAATTCAGACTACCCTGCAGCCACCAAAGGGGAAAAAGTACAGAAAATTTACTGTCAATGTATCTTTGCCTTTTTTAATAAAAACTCTTGTGCAATGAGTATACATATATATATATATTTGCATACTTGGTAGTGTTTTGGGGGTTTGATGGCTGTTTTAAGCTGGGAGGCACCTCTGGGGTCAGCGAGCAGGTAGCAGTGATTGTAAAACAAGCTTGTTTGAATACTGCATATGCGCACGAACTGATTCAAACAAAAAAAATCTCTTCTGAATCCATTCTGTGCCCCACGACGTACACTCAGCGCCCAACAGAGACAGACATGCCAGTGATGTATACACAAGGAATATTTGTTATCCATTGTAGTATTTTGCCTCCAGCTTCGAGAGACCCAATTTTATCTCCCCTTCAGCGGTAGAAATGATGTCAGCATCAGCGTGCCACTTTTTGCCTTGGATGGTTAAAGAGCTGAGAAACTGAACTGTTCAATGATAAAGATTTATGTAAAATATGTATAAATTTAAGCCATTTCACCCATTTAGTACAGTGAAACTGTCTCTGAAATGAGATTTAAAGATGAGTCCTTGAAAACTTTGGTTAGATGTTCAGGAAATAATAGACAGTTGACTTCTAATAGTGCCAGAAAGAATAATTGCACTGCAAGGAGCAGTAATGATAGGTGACCAGATGTATTTCTGCTCAATGTGCATCACGTTGGATGTGTATGCTACAAAAATGTGTTTTATTAAATTAAAAGTTAACGAGAACGGTTTTCTAGGTAAATTAGCAAACAATTTCATTGGTGTCTCTCTGTCCTTCCCCTCTCTCCTCCCCACCCCCCTTTTTTATTTAAGGCCGCCAAGAGACTAGGCTTAGGTCACAAATGAGATGAGTTTGATGACCTCAGCCTGTGGCCTCGCAGACATCTGTCTACATCTCAAAACATCCATAGATTTTAGGACAATTGGAAATCTCTTGTTAGGAGTGATCCGGGAACAGACTGAGAACACAACTCTGATTGCGATTGTAAGACCTCAGCAAACAAAAACTCCTCCTTTTCTGCTCAGCACTTGATACTGTGTTGAATTTACAGTCGTGGTGCTTGAAAGGGAAAACATTCAAAACACTCTAATTGAACCAAGGTAGTGTGGGCGGTTTCATTTATTTTTTTTTCATTAGACTATTTGTTATCTACATGAATTATGTTCATTCCTCTCTTGTGATAGTTCTCTGATGTGGGTGCCTCTGTAATGTTAATCACGTAGGTGCAGCCTCTGGGAAAGACACCAACTTTAACCTTTCTGGGTCATGGGTCTCAGAAGCCACGTTACTTAGAGATCAGCACAGTACAGCCATACACAAAGTATTCCCATTTGTTTCCAGGTCCTTCAGGAAAATTTGATTAATTATTTATACGTTATCTATAGACACTTATTTATTATTGCAGCTCAGTTCTCTCTGGCCTCCAGTAGTTAACTTAAAGTACATTTTTCCAAGGTGACTTCTACATCTGTGCTATATCTTGCACTGCTCATAAGGCATATCAAATCATTTCAATTAAGAACCCAATCTGTTTGCAAAGACGTGGTAGTATTTCCCTTTTTGTCTACGTCTGCTGAACTTTCCTCTTCCCACAGTGATGTACAAGCCAGTACTGTGATCACTCCTTCAGATGCATAAAATAATGCAAATTAATAAAAGCTGATTCTAATATCACTGCCTCTTCTTCTGGTCTTGGGGACAGGTAGGACCCAAGTGAAACATGGGAAATTGGAGCAAGGGAAAAGTAGCTTGAGTGTTTATATGCCATAAGATGTTCCCTAGAATTAGGTGATGAAACAAAACCTTCTGGCTTTTTGATTGCATCCGTGTTGCCGATGTTTAATTGTTAAATGTGTTTCTTGTGACCTGGAGGTTCACGTGGCTTGTCAGTGTAGTGAGAAATAATTCATTACACCAAAGGAATATTAGATACCTTGTTTCATAAAGAAGACGACAGCATACTTTAAGAGACTGAATAATTGTCTCGACAAAAGAAATGAAAAAAACCTGAAAAGAGTAAGATAAGCAACATGGCATTAACTGAAGCTGATATAGTGTTCCCAGTGCTGTTCTGCGTAGCCCTCTGTTGTCGGAAGCTTACGTTGTAGAACTACTGTAGAAAGTTCTTGTCTTTATTTTAATGCCTTCTGTTTGTAGAGCAGGATGAACTCTTTGTGGGCTTTTCAGTGTCTGCACGAGTCGTCAGCGCTGCCAGCACGTCCGCACAGCAGCCTTCCTGCACCTGCCGGGCCCAACAGTAACCACCTTCATGATCTGCAGCGGTCGCTGTGAGGTGGTGGAGTTCCCAAAAACACCCTTGTAAGACCACAGCTGTGATGGGCCATGGTACAGATCCAACACAACATCTATCAGGTACCCTTTGACCACAAGGAAGAGCTGAACCACTCCCAAGACAAGGGTTTGGCAAACGCTTTCATGAGATGTGTCCCTCCACAGCATTTTCTTCTTGTAACGGGGTCAGGCTTTTGGCAAGTTCACCCAGAGATCTTAACATAATGCCGTCATGTGCGGTGCTGAAGCGCTGCCTTAGCCTATAAGTCGCAGTATTTGGCAATAAATGTAAACTCGAGTAGCGGTAAATCTGTTGATACTGATTATCACCTACCTGAATCAACTCGTACGCTAAAGTTGTGTATTATACAAATACAAGTGGGGTGATCAAGTCATGTTTTTGTTAGGATAACAGGCGTTTTCTCTCTTTGCATTATTCAGTAATACAAAGGGAGCTTTTTCAAAGGTACGTGGTTACCTTATTACTGTGTAAATTGCCACCTAAACCGATGTCTTTTAGGGTTTGAGTTGTGTCTCAACCCTTGCATACTGATAAGGATTTCTTGCAGCTTACTTGTCAGCTGTTGAGATTTAAATCTTAAGCACAAGTGAAAAAAAAATTGCACAAAAATCAGTATTTTGGTTCAGTAAAAGAAAAAAAGGTAAATAACTTTACTTTTAATACTGCCTGTAAAATCTTTGTTAGGTAACTATACACTTATTAGGAGGGGTATAAAAATATTAGTTTGCTGCTAGATTTATGGAGACATACCACATATAGAATGTGTTTCCGTGGCCAATGGGGTATGCATTTTAGTCATGAAATCTTGCTAGTTTCTTTTTACTGTTCCAAAATCATCAACCATTCCCTGTTACGGCTTGCCTTGCCTCTGTATTGTTCCATATGTTGTAACTATGGAATTGATTTTCACTGCCTGTCTCTTAACTTGCTGCCGTTTTCTCCATTCTAATTTTTCTGGTTTCTCAGAGTACAAAGGGCTGTTTGTGGAGATTGCTGCTGTTTTTTACACATCTAATAGGATGTTTTTCTAATTTTATTTCAAATTTCTGGATATACTACTTTTAAAATGAAATTAAAGCGAGTCAAAAATGATCCATTTAGAGCTTACACTTTTTATCACAGCCCATTCAATTCTTTAATAGTTATCCGTAGGTAGATTTTGTTACATTCAAACAAATGAGTTCATTTTTTTTTTGGCAAGCAAAGGGTTTTCTGCCACTTGTTATAGCTGCTGCGCAACGTGCAGATACTGAAGGTGTCTGTGCACAAATGCTGACGACTGTTACTTTGTGGTATTATCAGATTTTAATTGTATATGGACATGATCAGCCAGAGGAAGGGAAGGCGCTGCTGGGAGCTGCCGCGTGTTTCAGGCTCTGGAGCGATGCTTCACTAGAGGTCACTTTTTACTCACTAATGAACCGTTCTCTTATCTTAGTGGTGGGTGATAGCGGAGTGCTGGCAGTGCAGTATTTCATACGGGCACCAAGCTGGAAGTGTTCAGTTTGGAAGAGGATGAAATTCAAGACTGATAACTTGTAATCATCCCAAGTGAATTTGACAAAGCAAGAGGGTTCACTTCAATGTCACAGATGTCTGTAATCCTCGCGCGTGGTTGTGTTCACGGCCCATGGCAGCAAAGCGACTTTATTTAACACCAGTTTGTTTTTTGCATCCTTTAGCATCCTTCCTGGTTTTTCAGATGTGTTATCCTCTTGGTTAGTTGGGAGACAAGTCTCCAGATGAGTACTTAGTGAGCTGTTACTTTGATTTCATACACTTTTTTATAATTTTTGGTGGAGTCCTCAGTTTTGTGATACGTTTCAAACACAGAACCATGATATTCTCTACGCCACTTAATGAATGAATTTGTAAGTGTGAAAGTAAGTGTTTAGCAACTTTAAAATTATCTCTGATCCAACTACAGCTTTTTTTCTGGCTCCTAGTTGTGTAACTTCTACAAAAATAAGGTCTTAAGTGTGTTGTGAGGGAACTAAAGAGACGGCAGAGTGCAAATCGCCTTACAGCACAGGGACCACTACCTTACTGCCAGTGCAAGCAGGTAGGACTGCACAGCATTTTTAAAAGTGCCAAGTGCTGCTGCTTTAGCATTGTGCCAGGCCCAAAATAGTAAATCCCACTTCTGAGCAGAAAATTGCCTCGGGTTTGGAGTTACATTAGTTAACTGCTCATGGCTTCAGAGCTAGAGCAGAGCAGAGATGAAACTCCTGAGCATCTCTCTGCTGTCTTCTGGAAGTGGCGGTGGCGTTGGTATGTCCCTGGGTGCAGTGAATGCACCTCCTGCACGTCGCTTCTGAATTTGAATTTCTGTATCCACTGAGTTGTGTGGCTGTAGCAAAGACTGTAACAAAACTGAAGACATATCCCGACAAGAAGTTCATTCAGGACATTATGCTGGTGCTGCTTATGCTGGTGCTGCTTGGCCACTGGAGAGTTAATTATTTTCCGTATTACCTGTGAAATGACTACGACCAAACAGGTTATTGAATGTATTACAAACTTGCAGGTTTTTGATCCCTGCAGCTGGCTTTGATATGTATGTCTGTCTGCCACTTCACTTGCTGCGTCTTGGCGTACGGAGCGCAGCGTCACAAAGAGTATCTATTTTTCATGAGAAAGAGGAAATCAGATGTCGTAACTGCCCTGCGTGAGTCTGAGCCTGCTGCCCTTCATCATGCAGAAAATAACACCTTGCTTCATGACCAGGCCCACTGATTTAAAACTTAAGAAGCAAATTACTGCTCAGCTGTAGCTTGCTACAACCCAGTTCTGTAAAAGCAAACGCAGAATGTTGTTCTTCTCGTTCATTATGTTGAAAGGACGTTGTATTAGAATTTTTAATGGAACTTTTCGTGTAATGTATTCCTCCCAAACGCCTGTTTGAACACCTTTGGAGACAGCTGGATTAGTGCTCTCACTCGCTGATTGAGGAGCTCTCCGCTGCCCGCAGGATTTTGTCAGTAGCCACAGTTAGCTTTCTAAGGACTTCCCTGGGACGAGGAGCCTCAGCACAGCGTCTCTGCAACTTACACAATTTGAACGGGCTCCAAGATTTCAGACAGGTGAGAAGGAGAAAGCCTCCCCCTGGGTTACAAACACTGTTTGTTCTTTCATGTTAATTGGCTCTCCGTTCCTGGGAACACAGATTGTGCTGCTTCTCCTTTACCTCGTACAATGTCAAATCCCCAAAGCAGCCCTGGCAGCGCAGAAGGGAGCGAGCCATATGGGGCAGGTTGCAGTTGTTCCTTCAGGTCTGGACTGCTTCCACTGTGAACAGATGGACAATGGCTGACATCCACTAATGGTTCTCGATAGGTTTCTTCTGCTGTTCATCTCTATCTTCTTTTTCTCTTCAGCCAGAACGCAGACCTTCCTGGAAACGGTCTGTTAACTCCTCTTGACTAGATGGAAAATGATACTTCTTATTTCATGATAACCAGAAAATGCAGAGGATTTAATTCCACCCTGGTTCTTGTGGTTTTAGCACTTATATGAAGAGGGTGAGATCAAGAAGAAAATCCCTTAGTCACTTAATACAGATAACATCAGAGGAGAGAGGTTTTCTGTGTTCACTGGTTTGAAGGGAATTTATTCTTCCTTTCATTCAGCACACTGCGAGCTTTTTCACTTTTGTGTGGCTGTTATTTCCAGTATAGAGCTAGTGTAGCCATTCCATTTTGAGAAAGGAGCAGCGCGCGTTTGGCATTTCAGAAATGACTTTGAATGTTTGACACAGCTGAACTTCTTGTTCATTAAGTGGAACTTTAATCTACTGCTTTGATCCTTTGGTAAACCTTCTTTTCTACAGTAGATGAAGGTCCTCTATTTTATTTCATGCTTGCGATGACCACCATTTCTTAAAGATTAAATGTCTCCCTTTTGTCAATTATTCTTTTTTTCCATTTTCCCCTCAGAACCTGCTGAAAATGGTTCTCCAAAATGGCCTTTCTCTTTCACATCTACCAGAAAGCATTAACTTCCTACAGTGGGGAGTTACACAGAGGAAGTAATACATTAAAAAAAAAAAAAAAAAAAGCTCTAATTATATGCAATTGCAAAATGAAAGTAGACTGATCTGTATGTGTGTGTTTTATTAACAAATGCGTTTCAGGATCTCAGTGAAAGAAGGAAATATTTAAATCCAAAGTCTTCCTTCCAGATTTGAAATAAATTGCATTGACTTATTTTGATTACACATTTTCAAGATCTATTTTTAGGATAAAGTTGAAATGTTGAGCCTGCTTTATTCAGCCATTCTTTTCTTCTGACATAAATCCCTTTCAGGATCTCCTAATAGCATCTGCGAGATTTACTATTGACAAAAGCTAAGATATTCCTTTGAAACAGAATCTTACATTTCGATTAAAAAGTGCACAAAGGTTTTAAAATGACGGCTTTAAAAACTGCTACAACGAGCGTTCCTATGAACGGTGCATGTTTGATAATGAGGGAAAAACACACATGAACGAGCCAGCACACACAGCTATGGCGAAATAAGGAAAATTTGTAAGTACACAATCGCAGTATCTAGATGTAGGAATACTGTCAAATTGCATTATTCACTTTAAAAAGAATTCAGCAAGTATCTTGGCTCATGCTTAGATGATACAACAGTAAAACTTCCTCTTTCAGTATCTTCAAAGTCACATCTGCTAAAGATATCCTACCCTAATGTATCTAATTTGTGAAAGCCCAAGGTCATGCCCTTCTGATTAGAGATTCTGAGGGGAATAAAACTTGTACTTAAATTATACATATGGCTGTTAACAGATACACTTAAAGCAATGTATTTACTCTTCAGCACGTGTGCCTCCAGCTGACTCTTAAGAAGGCAGGAAACAGTTTGGGGGCTTTGAAAAATGCCATAATTCTTGGTGCAAAACAGGGAAGACTCTCAGCAGTGTAATGTTACTGTTTTTTTTGTTTGTTTGTTTGTTTGTTTTTTAAGTTATAGTGACATCAGTGCCAAATTGTGATAAAAGGTTGGGAATTGTTACATTCTGTACATTCTGGGGAATATTTACTTATATTGTAGCTGCACAAATCATAGCCCAAAAGATGTGAAGAGGACCGAATGTTTCGTGACCCAGAGGCGAGCCTGAAGACGTAGGAAATAAAATGGATGGGGGTAGCTGGAGTCAGCTGGTTTGCTCCTGGATTTTCTCATACCCGGTCTAAAACTAGGCCACTGAAAGCCACATAGAGGGGAAGGAAAAGAAAGCCCCGAACTCCGGGTGAAAGCAAGCTTGATTTTCTTGCACAGAAACAGCATCGCATTGCGCTCTGCAGTTAAACTTCAGTCCCTCCTCAGTTATTTTGTTTCCTTTTCCACCCTGAGAGTCTTCCCAGCTCCTTCCCTAGAGCAGGTGCCTTGTGGCAGCTGTCAAAGAGCAGGGTGGAGAGACCTCGCGACTTGGGAGACAGGGTCAGATAACCTCTCTCCTTTAGCAGGTGCAAATCAGCTCGCTGCTATTGAAAGAAACGCAGTCGGCCAGTTACAACCAGCCGAGGACCCAGCCCTTGGTGTTTTCCCAGGAAACATGAATTTGTGATGCGTGCACGCGTGCACAGGGAGGCGAGTAAGGACGTCACTACCTACAGCCTGCGTATTCGTTAAGTCTGCATACAATCAGAGAAGAAAAAGAGCAAGCATATGAGTCCCTTCATGAAGTAGCGTAGAGAATACCAAACTGCAGTATTAATAACCTCCTGTTATTGAATACTCCATCTGTTCATCATGCCAACTTATCCTCACTTAGAGCACTCCCCTTGTCATAATATTTTGTACCACACTCCCCTCCCTCCTCGGAGCAGCAGCTCCACTTCAGAACTAAACATTTGCCCAGTCGCATAACCCCACCGAGGAAACGGTCTCATTGCCTGTGTCTGTTTACGTTTCTATATAAAAAAAAAACGTAGCTCAGCTCAGATTTCCTTTCTGAATTTTCATTTTCGCTATTAATTTTTTTTTTCCCCCCGAGATGCTTCCATGTCCATATTGCTGTTCGCAGACACCGCGCTTGCCGTCTGAGCACGCTCTATCCCTAATGCCTGCTCCTGCTGATACGTTGCCACATGGCAGCGAAGAAAAAAAAAATATAAAAATAAATCCCCATTTTCTCCCCAGAGCTTTGATACGTATACATTTCCCTATTTGCTAACACCTATAAACGTCAATAAAGCGGTTAGCCACTTTAAAGCGGTTAAAGCCGAGTTTATTCACGCAACCCCCCCCCCGAGGCGCTCGGCAAGCTGCTGTCCTAGGGAAGCGTAAGAACTGGGGGCTGTTTGAGGGGTTTTTTTTTGTCGATGCCCGTGCCCCCTTCCCGTGGAGGCAGGAGGAGATGGAGGCCGGTCAGAGGCTGCACCACCACGTCCTGGGAGCCACCTCCCCATCCTGCTGGGTAACCCAGAGAACGAAGGGGAAAGCCCAGCCGGGGCCGAGTCGCCAAGGGCCATCTGTCAGCTAAAAGCAGCGGTTCCTAAAAACAGGGGGCTTAGCTTACGGGGGGGGGGGTCCCCAAACCCAGCCCCCCCCCCCCCCCCCCCCAGGCCGAGCCCCGGGCCCAGCCCTTCCTCCTTCCCCGGGCCGGGCCCAGCCCGCCCGAGCCGGGCGGTGCCGCGCACGCTTTGGTTGGCGGCCGCCGCCGCCGCCGTTTTGGCGGCTCGCGGGTCCCTGTGGCGGGCGGGGCGGGGCGGGAAGGGGCCCCGCCGCCATCAGCGGTGGTAACCGGGAGTCCTAAGTTCCTGAAGTGAACCACCGATGGTTATTCTCAATAATTGTTCTCAATAATTTCATTAAACGATCCATCAATAATAAATATTAAGAATAATGTCCTGAAATGAGCAGTCGAGAGAAATTATTAATAGTTATTAATATTTTCCTAAAACGATCCATAAATAATCATTATTATTAATAATTGCTAATAATTTCCTCAAATGAGCCATCAATAATAATTAATAACTAATAATAAGTTTCTAAAATGAAGAGGGTGACTCATGAGGTTACATTCCGGGGGAACCCTGTTTGTTGTGAGGCGCATCAAGGGGTGAGATGAGTGTATGGGGAGCCCCGGGTCTGCCCTTAAAGACTGAAATGAGCCAAAAACCCACCATTTTAGGTTCTGTTGGGTCTGTTGGAGAGCTGGCCTGACCCCAGTCTCCAATCCCATCCTGCTTCAGATGACAGGAGCAAGATGCTGGATTTCTGACTTCCACAGGACCGGGGAAGGGCACATCGATCGCTGGGGATAACCAGCAGACCCTGTGCTATGGGGCTCTGGAGCGTCCAGATCCTTTCCTCCAGTGCCTCAGTGCTTATAGGCAGCACCCAACGTCTCCTTAAGTGCGCACCATATCAAGTGTCTTGTTTTGCTTTTTGTTGTCTGCCCATTTACCATTTTCCCCCAGTGCTATGTGAAAAAAGGAACTGTTATCACTTAGGCTCCTGCTATGGCCCTGTGTGGGGTGAGCGAGCAGGGCTGGGGTGAGGCGGTGCGGGGCGCGGCAGGATGAGCGGGTTGTGGTCTGTAATCACTTGTGAGGGGGAAAAGCCACAGAAAATAACAAACTGAGAGAAGGGCTGATGTTTGGGGAATCTGGGGGGTCGCAGTGAGCATTAACACAGTGTTAATATTGAACGCAGTGTTAACGTTGGATGCAGCGTTAGTACTGAACGCAGGGTTAAGGTTGAACACAGCGGTAATGTTGAACGGTGTTAACGTTGGACACGGTGATAATATTAAATGCAGTGTTAACATTGGACGCGGTGTTGATATTGAAGGCAGTGTTAACACTGAACAGCAGCAGGTATCTCCCACTACAAAAGTTTCAAAGCACCACCGGGGCTGAGGGCTGCCCTCCAAATCCCGCCGCCCGCCCCGCTCTCTTCCCATCCCCTCCACCCTCTGTGCACCAAGAGATCGAGGCGGCGGCGGCGGCGGCGGCGGAGCCAGCCAGCCAGCCCCGAGCCTCCGCCGGCTCGGAGGCGGCGAAGCCGTGCGCGTGCGCGCGGCGGGCGCAGGGGGGCGGTGCGCGCGCGGGCGCGGGCGGGCATGCGCGCGGGCGGGCGGGCGCGCGCGCGCCGAGGCGGCGGAGCCGAGGGGCGCCCAGGCAGCGGCCGCCATATGCCGCGGCGGCGCCCGCCTGCCCCCGGCCCAGCCCCAGCCCCGGCCCCGGCCCCGGCCCCGGCCCGGCCGTGCCCCCCCCGCGGCCTCTTCCTCCCCCTCCTCTTCCTCCATCTCCTCCTCCTCCTCCGCCCCGCCGCCGCCGCCGCCCGCCCGGGCGCAGCGCTTCAATGGGAAGTTCGCACTTGCTGAACAAGGGCTTGCCGCTGGGTAAGGAGCTCGCCTCGCCCCGGCCTGCCGGACCGCCATCCGGAGCGGGATCCGGAGCGGGATCCGGAGCGGGACCGGGAGCGGGACCGGGAGCGGGATCCGGATCGGACCGGGGGGGGGGGGGGTGTGCGGGGAGGGGGGCCGGCCCGGCGGCTGCATCACCGCTGGGAACTTTGCCTGGCCGTGATGGGGTGCCGGGGTAGTGGTAGGAAATAAAATAGGAGTTGGTTCTTTCTTTTCAGTTGTACTTCTTAATTTTATTTACTTATTTTTATTCATTTTTTTATTTTTGATTTTTAACTTTCTTGATTTTAGCTATTATTTTTTTTATTTTCTTTTTTATTATCTTTTTAATTCCATCTTTTTATCCTTTTAAATTTCATCTTTTCCTCCTTTTAATTTCACCTTTTTTATCCTCTTAATTCCACCTTTCCATCCTTTTAATTTCATCTTTTCCTCTCTTCATCTTCTATTATTTTTTTTTTAATTTTACCTTTTAAACTTCATCTGTCTGTCTTCCTAACGTTACCTCTCTCCTTAATTTTACCTCCTCAAATTAAAACTGGGGTGTGGGGAGGGAGAGACGTAAGGTTCCCAACTTGCCCGCCGCTCGAACTCATCCCTTGGAAATTAAAAAAATAAACCAGCAGCAGCAGCGGGCTGAACCGCCCCGCTTTCCGCCGACCTGGTGCTCGCCCGTCCCCGCGGCCCTTTCCCAAAACAGGAAGTTTCCGAGCGGCGTTTTTCCCCAGGAAAAAAAAAAAAAAAACAAAAAAAAAACCCGCTCGAGGCCTGCCCGCTGCCACCGTCGCCCGAAATCCGCGGGCGGGTTGCGTGGCCCAGAGGTAAGGTTGTCCTCCGGGCGCTGGGCGTCTCTTCTCCTCCCTTTTCCTCTCCCCTTTTTGTATCTTTTCCTCGCCGTTGAGGCGCCGCCGGAGGCGTTTCGGGGCTGGCGGCTGGTTTTTGGGGTGACGCGGGTGTCGTGCGCGGGGCGAGGTTAGAGCTACGCCCCTGCGCAGGGTGGCCGTGCCTTATTGTGTGAACTCCTGCGGGTTTTTTTTTTTTTTTTTTCTTCTCGCAGACCTAAGACAATGTCGAGCCTGTTTATAAACATTATCGTTTTGTAAGCAAATGATGCCGGGGGAAGGCTGCGAAGCGGAGAGCGGGCTTGTTTACCGTGCTGATGCCCTGCGCTCTGCTCTGCTGCTTTGTTTCCCTCTTAAACATTAAATTCGAAAGTCAGCTTTTGACCGATGGCACCGGGCAGGACGGGGTAACCGTAGAAAAACCCATGTTATCAGCGGTGGTTTTCAAAATTTCACCTGTTGTAACCTAAATTAAACAATTGGACGTCACGCTATATTTTAATAACTGCTGTCCTTATCGGGAAGAATGTTTGCTTTTAGGCCACGGCGGAGCAGCTCGAGATAATCATCCCTGTAGCCTCGCTGAAAATAATGAGGCCTAATAAACCCGAGCGAGTGTGTACTTTTTACCCGGTGAATTAAAATCAGCTCTGATATTTGCGGTGTACGCGTGCGTTTCGAGTGCATCGCGCCGATTTCCTTCTCCGGGGTCTTAGGAGATGTAAATAGTCTTATTTAGCATTCCAGCCCCATGGCAAGTAGCCTGATGCCCCATTAAAATGTTTTGAATCTCGTCATTGTGTCCCCGTAGGAAGGGAACGAGAAAGCACAAAGAAAAATAAAATTCGTATGTAAATAATTTCTGCCGTGGGTCGAAAGCTCATTAATCAGCGCTTTATTTTTTTTTTCTGTCTTTGTAAATAAGGTTAAAAAGCTCATTATCAAGTAGACCATGCTAGGAGGGAGATAATTGTCCAGCGCATCTCTTTGTTCTATATTCGTATCTGTTTTATCTATTTTTAGCTGTGTGGTAGTCAAGCAGGCATGTAAAATTAGCAGCCCAAAGTGCTAACTTTAGTATATTTCATGCTGCTGCTCTTTATTGACCCCCCTCCTCCCCCAAAGGCAGCCAGATTTCACTATTTGAATGCTGTGGCGTTTGGCAAATAATACCCTCTTTGGTTTATTATCGTGTCAACCGTTCGGGGAGAAAGCTGGTAACAAAATACTTTGCCCACGTGCAATTCTCCGGTGTATTTCAAAACAAAATGAAGCAGACAGCCCCCCCCTGCCCTCGGCCTGCCGGTTTTCCAGTGTGACTGAGAGAGAAATAGGTGGTTGTGAGGTGGCTGCGATGCCTCGATGGGCAGGAGAGGCCAGTCAGAGGGCTGAACCTTCCCTCGCTTTGGTCAGAGACGTGAAATAACGTCAGCGAGGCGAAGGGAGTTTGTGTGTGTGTGTGTGTGTGTTTGGGCGTAAATGGGAGCAGCGTGCGTGGCGCGTTCGCTGTCCTGCTGGGAGCAGCCACCACCCCCCAGGGCAGAGTCCGCGTTTCTCCGTCAAGCGACGCGTTATTTTATGGCTGGATCGGCGGACGAAGTCGTCACAGCCCCCCCGAGTTGCCACAGTCGTGCTCAGCGGAGGAGCGTAGTCAATGGAAGCGCTGTTGGAAATGAAACTGCTACAACCACCCCTGTGAATTTCTGGGCTCAGCGTTGTCATGTGTAGTTAGAGGAGCTGGAGCGTGCGGCTCCCGAGCGCACAATGAACTACTTGTAAAAAGCTCATCCTCGTAAATAGTGTGCACGGGATGACGCTTTATCATAACGCGGAGCTCCTGATAGCGTGACAAAACAAATGACAAGTGTCCCGACGTTTGTCAGTTTGGTTAGCTCTTGACTCGTCCTTCTGTATCATAAAGATAAATGGCAGCTGCTCTTTGTTAAAAACGCGCGATGCTTCAATTTACTAATCTCCCCGGTCCTGAGAGTTATAGTTTTATTTACAATGTAAACAGAGCGGTCACAGCGCGTAGCCAAAAGTGTGATCCGAGAGATTAGGGCCGGGCTGGGTACCGGAGAAGTGTTATCGAGCAGATACAGGAGCGCGCTCGCCAGCATTGGGAAGGGTAAAGTCGATCCCTCTTCACTGAAGGAAGAACAGCTACCCCAGTTCGGTGGCTAGTCCCTTCTGGGGACAAAATCCGCATTACCCCCAAGGTATCTGTTGGTGTGAATGCCATAAAATTGGAAAAAAAAAATAATAAATCACTTATTTTGCCAGGAAATAGTTTGAACGGCGATAAGTGTCTGGAAGGGCACGGATTTAAATGTCTCGAGTGAAGAGGACTGGGAAGCAACGCGATCTGTAATTTGCTGACGTGAAATACAACACTCGCTCAGAGCCGTGCAAATACTCGGGGCCACAATTGCTCGTTGCCATTTTGTCTTCCCGTACCCGCGATGAATTTCTCATCGCTGCGTTTCTCCAGAGCGTCAGGGGAGGCTGGCTGCTCGTGTGTGTGCTGGAGACCCACGTTTAAGAGTATGAGATTCAGGTTTTTGCCTCCCAGGCCAGCTGGGAGCACTGATGAGGTGATACTCTTCCAGCATGTGTCAAGCTTTCAAATCCCCCAGCAGTTGGCAGCGTAGCAGCATAGCAGCCTCAGCTGAGGCTCCCTAACCTTCTGGCCCCATAATTATTTATTTAGTGAGGGAGTGGAGATGGAGTTACACGTTTAATATGTGTCCTAAAATTTAAGGTGAGGATACAAGTTGTACTACACGGCCCTTTAGCCTTAGTTCCTCTGCCGCACGCACTTCTTCACTCCCAGGCAGCGTGGAAAGGGATTTACGGCCTTGGGAGATGGAAGCTCCCAGCTGTGTTTTTGGATTTCTTTCTCCCCCGCTGCCATAGGAGCAAAGATGACGATTCATTTGAACCTTTGCATTGATCAGGACAAGACCGCAAACGTTCATTAGAGAGAAATGTAAAATTCCCATTTCCAGCTGCAGAACTGTAACGCTCTGCTCCCTCTCGGTGTTCCTCCGGGAGTACTGGGGGAGCGCAGCAGCCTCTACTCGTGGTGGGCGTGCTGGGATCTCGGAGCTGCGATTACCGTCGGATCTCTTCCAGTGCCCGGTAATCCTCAGCCCGTCTTCCCGAATGATTAACGTGCTCAGCAGCGCTTTGGGAGCGTGAGCGCATCCGGGCGCTGCCTGTCTCAGGCTGATGGACGACCCCATGCGGCAGCGCCGCGGGCAGGGGGAGGCAGAGCCGGTGCCTCAAATTGTTCGGGGTGCGAAAAAGCTGCCAGTCTTTGGATCAAGCTGCTTCTTAGGCACTTGCGGGGCACTGCTCCTCGTCCTGCTTCGGTTTGCTGGTTGGAATGACCGCCAAAAACTTTGAATTGCTTTTGAACCCGACCAGAGAGCTGCCTGGTTCCTCAAGGAGATAGAGACAGTCCTCAGCGAGGACAGGGAGCAAACCTCCCGAGGCACAACTGAATGCCCGATAAAAGGAAATCACCCAGAAGGAACATCTGTATGGTAGATGGATAGGTTAATTATTTTTTGATGTGCAAAACATAACGTACTTATGTTTGCCGTAGTAGAGCAAGAATTTAATTTTTGAGGAAGATGATTATAAATTAACTTCTGTGAAATATTTTCATTTCATCTCAAACGTATTACGCTTCCTGTATTACTGTTCCATTTGCTAATTATCCAGTTTGTGTCTAATCAACCTAATTGAAAATTGACATTGTTTGATTGTTATTGTTTTTTTTTTTCTTTGAACTGAATGTTCCTGTGCTACAGTGGGTTTCATCTTGGTGTTTATTTCGGACGATCATTGCTTATCCCTGCACTTTCATCTTTTCATCCCGTTCTCAGGGGGCTTTGGAGGGATTTCCTTGCCGTGTACCTGCCAGTGCAGCCGGCCCGAGGGGCTTCTCTACAGACAGCAGAGAAAGCAGATGGTAGGGCAGGGGGCAATCGTTTGGAGTAGTTGTAAAACCAAGGCTGTTTAGTAGAAAGCTCTCATTTCCATCCCACGTGAAGGCATTCGGTATTAAAACACGAGGTAGTGCGACTGTGCAATTTCACTTCACGTTTGCTGTAAGGCATGTTTTGGGAGTTGTATTTACAGGTCAGTGGACGTCCCTTATCCGTGCCCAAATCACAGTCAGCGAGTTGTGTCACCACCAGCAAAGTTACAGAGGGCTGGGATGGAAGGAGCCCGGGCCTTGTGGCCCCGTGTGCCCGAGCTCAGTTACCCCTCCTCTCCTTGCGGTCCCTTCAGAGCAGCTGTGATGCCGGCCCACCGCGAGGAAGGAAGCAGACGAGTTCCTTACAGGGCTTGAGCTGCAGCTCCAGGCTCCTGCAGTCCAAATCCTCGCTTCTGGATGTGCACCGACCCATCCTGAGCAGCCCCGATATTGTTTCACAGATCGCATCTGGCGCTGCCGTACGCACCCCACGATAGGAGCGGTGAGAGGCGCACCCAGCGGGATCTGTCGGGTCCCTGCCGTTGATCCACACGTGACCGTTTCGCTGCCTTTAAAGCAAGTGTGGCTTTTGCCACCTTTGACGCTCGGCTGGGACGTGACCTTCAGAAACGAGAAGTGTCTGTGGCTGGGAAACCGTGCAGGGACAGTCCGGCGTGCTACGTGTGGGCCTGAACGCCGCTGCCTGGTGCAAAAAGGTTGTGGGCCCCCATCTGCTTCGGGTGGTCAGAGCCGAGCCTAACCATAGGCGCGAGAGGTGCTGGTTTAGGGCAGATGAGGGCTCTGCTTTCTGTTCTGTTCGTGTCAGAGCCTTGGGAAGCCGGGCTGGCGGCTGTTGCTGCTGCAACGTGAGGGGTTGTGCCTCTCTCCTACCCTCCAAAACGCTATCAGTAGCGATTAGCCCACGGCTGCTTTCTGATGACAGCAGGAAAGGCAAATCCAACTCTCCAAGGCTCTCCCGCTGCGTTCCCGTTGACCTGTGTTCCTTTCCTGAGGCAGGAGCCTGCATCGTAAAGCCCGTACCTGGCCACGTAGAGGAAAGGTGCTTTCCTGCATCCCACCTGGCCGGTGTGCCGGGCGGTCAGAAGGCAGCCAGGAGAGGAGCAGCACTGCAGGGTATTGCCATCATCTTCCACTGCGTGCACTTTTTTGCTTTGCAGACTGCCCTCATAGCCCCTGGGTGAGTCAGAAATTGGGTAATCCAGCCCGAAGGGAGCTGCAGGCAGCAGTATGCTGATCCACAGGGGGGCTTGCAGGTTGGGAGCACTGCCCCCAGCCCTTCTCATCCATGCACCCCGACAGAGGTGCCGCTGGGGGCTGCCCTCCCCTCTCTGTTCCTTCCCTTTAATTTACAGTCACAAAGTTTCTCTTGGCTGCTTCAAGAGCTTTACCCGGATACGAATTTGCAGACTGAGGCGCTGATTTTTGAGCCAAACCATCCAGAATTACCGCTGCTTCTCCCGTAGTTGCAGCACGGCGTTCTCAGTCTCGTACAGAAAACGCGCGGCTTAGCAGAAACGGTGGTGCGGAGCCCTTGGTCGGAATTCCCAGATGAGTCAAATTTCATTAGATGGTTGCAGCCAGCTTGTCTCTTGCTGAGTACGTAGCTTTACTCTTTGCAGAGTCATGCAGGACAAAAATGTTTAGCAGAGATAACCACAAGCCAGGCTCCAAACTCTTAAACTGATATTTAAATATTTTTTTTTCTCTTTAATGTGTTGTAGCAGATATGTTAAGCTGTTTATTTTTCAACCGGATAATGAGCGTTTTCACATTTGTGGTCTACCAACCATCTTAATGCGTGTCTGGTGCTTCACTGAATAGTATTAATGTGTATCACAGCCTTTCTCATGTTGTTGATTTTCCCGTTCGTATAATCAGCATTACTGAGGGAAGGGATCTTCAGTAATTGTGCTGTATGTGAGAGTTCCCATGCTGCCTGGAACTGGCTAGCCACCTCCTCACAATGTACTGTTTCCTGGGTGAGAAAGAGCGTGGAGGTGCTGGCCAGAGCCTCTGCAGCATTTTAGGTTTGATTTTTACATCCTTGCCGAGTTCTCTCCTGCGTGCTAAAAGCGGACCTCTGCTAGCGGAGCTCCTTTTTTAAACTGCCTTGTGCCAAGCTTTCTGTCTTTCACTTCTGCTGCAGGGTTTTGGCGTGGAAAGTCTCGTTCGTTTAGGCTTGTTTACATGAGCTTTTGGGGTGCTTTAAGATGAGAAAGTAGCATCTATTTCCATTAGCTCCAGTTGTTTGCACCAAAAAGACTTACTACCTTCACCCTCAGTCACGATTTGTAGTTAATACTGCAATCGCTTTATTCATAGGTTCTGTCAAACTTTGGTTGATTTGTTTTCAGCTCCTGTGAGTCGTCACTGCCTGTGGGAATTGTGTTGAATTTCCAGACAGTTCTTCGTGTGGGACCTTCTCTTGTTATCCTAAAACTAAAGCAGCCTCCTTCATCTGCCATGGTAGAGTCTGGTGGGCAGCAGCGTAGCCACCAAAGCCGTGCTCCTTTGTGATCTCCAGCCTCAGCTCAGCTAGGCAGCGGATTTTTATTTATTTTTTTTACAAGCAAAAGCAACATCTAAGAAAATAACTTTTTATCTGTGTAGAGCTGGATGTATTTTAGCCACGCCAGTCTAGATAAAAAGAATGTCTTGCATTTTTTAAAAGCTTGTGGGAGGAGGCTCACAATAGAGGCTCCATTGTGCTCTTAGTACTGAGAGTACAGGAAATCACAAATTAGCTATGACGAGAGTATTGCAGGGGAGTTTTAAGTTTACTTAATTCCCATAGTATTGTATGGTTTTGAAAGGGTTTCACAATGCATTATTGCCTTTCGGGTTTAGTTGTGTATGTTGTTTGTATTTGGCAGTCCTCTGTTCAAGGCTTTCTCTTACCATGTCTTTGTTCATGTTTTGAATCCTTGAATCCAGATGACTTTCCTTCTTACTGTAAATACAGAGGCATACGAATACACTTGGTATTTATCTCATGACCACCCTGCAGCCATCTAAAATTTAAATCTAGCATTATGTATTCAGCAGTGAGAAAGAGCTCCTTAGAGCAAGCGATAAGAAAGGATTTTAAGTAGGAATCTGGAGAACAGAAAGCTGCAGGCGCAACTTTTCCTCTGCTAGCAGAATTTGATTTTTGATCCTGCAGGATGTCGAGTCATTCCACTTCCAACTCATATCGAAGAGAACTGGAAGGGGCTTGCAAATCCATGGGCTCCTGGCTGCATCCTACATACTGAGCCAAAGTTACTGCAGGATAACCCTATATGTTGTCCAAAGATTGCTTTGGCTCAGTACTTGCAACTGAGGAACAAGTTCTGTCTCTCAGTTGAGAGAATTATGATTATGAGGGCTCTTCAAGACCATGAATCTTCTTTTCCTAGTTGAGTGAATAAAAAAATTTTACAGTGCAGCGTATTTTACTGAGTTGGTATGTTAGAAACTAAAGTACGGTGTGTACTATTACTTTATTTTGCCCTTGTTTTGATGACTTTGCTAGGATCGTTGCTCCGGACTTGTTTGTCTGCCTGTTAAATTTTTTTTGTGATTTTTCTGAGCTTTGTAGCTCAAAAAAACAGTCTGTTGACAAAATTAATGCTCATGTTCTAAAAGGAAAATATTTTCTTACAACCACAAAAATGAAAGAAAAAAATCAAGAAACAGAAAATGAAGTTTTTTTGCCTGTCTTAGGGATACCATCATATAGAAATGATGAAGTTTTCGAAGTGTGCAATTCTAGCAGGTATTGAAATGAGGGTGTTTTTTGTGCAGGAATAAAAAGGGCCTCAGAAATCATCTAATTCTCTCTCAGACTTTCAAAGAGAATTAGTAAAGATTAGTTTTCATATTAGAAGACTAATTCAAAAAGAACATTAAACAGGGATTATTTTTATAAATAGTAAATAACCTCCTGTCATATCTAAGGGTTCTTTGATCACAGAAATGCATAGTGAAAGAAGCAGTTCATGAATACGCCTTATGATACCTGGGAAACTGCTCACATTTAATTAAGTGCAATTTTAAATCAAGTTAGTTAAGCTAGTGCATGCCTGTTTGAACTCTTTCACGTTTGCATTAGGACGCTTAGGAATCGGGGAAGCCAAATTGGAAGGTGGTAGTCTGCAATGACTTATACTGGGTGTTCGTGTTCTGGTGTCCGAGCATGCTTTAGTGTGAGTACAGCTCCTGTGGGGGATTTGTACCTCTTTATATAGGGAACTTAATTGAAGCACTTATATTAGGAAATTAATAACCAATATGGGAACTGAATTGCCTTCTCCAACTCCTTAGCTTCATTTTTTCCCCCTTTGGTTATAGAAGTTTAGCATTGCTCAAAATCTTGGGCGGGTAGTGAGTAAGATGAAGTGTGAACTTGCTGACTTTAAGGGGAAATTTGGTCAACTTACTGACTGGAGGACTGGAAGAGAGGGGAGCAGAGGCAGCAGTGCTCGCAAGCGTGCAGGTGACAACGGTGCGGCCTGGCTGGTCCTGGGGCTCTTCCGTCACTTGTGCGTAGCCTGCTGTGCGTTACATGCAGGTAACTGGTGACCTTACTTGTGAAAGCACTCT
Organism: Anser brachyrhynchus; assembly: GCF_964034855.1. NCBI lineage: Eukaryota > Metazoa > Chordata > Aves > Anseriformes > Anatidae > Anser > Anser brachyrhynchus. The sequence continues at coordinate 72,202,421 of NC_137698.1, forward strand.
GAGATCTGGTGAAAACGCCGAATTCGAGATCGATTCTCTTATTAATGGTGCTCTGAGTCGGTGCTGGGTAGATGTTGTTGTGTCTTGCTTAACTTACAGGTGAAGGGTTTGGGAGGCGAGGCAGTGTGCTTTCAGTTGTGGCCTGAATTAAAGTAAATGCACGTAGGAAAAGACAGCCTGTGGCTTGGCGGAACGCAGCTCCGTACAAAACATGCTGCTGTGATTGAAAGCCTTGTTTTTTCAAATTAAAAATGTACTTTCCGCTACTAAAGCTCTTTCTCTTTAAATAAAGAAAAACAAACAGAAAAAAAGCCCCGTACCCAAACCATCATCTATATTTGAATTGGGAAGCTGTGTTTTGCCAATTAGCTTGACGGGACACGCATGCAAAGAAACCAGCGAAACGCTGCTAAGTGCTGAGGCTGCAGCTACGCTGTGCCCTGAAACACTTGTGCTAGCACCGAGTACTCCCGACCATGCAGAGATACGAAGGTTTGGAGCAGAGACATGACTGCGAGCTATTTTTACTTAACAGTTGAACTTTGGAAGAGAAGAAGTAAGGGATAATTTCTTTCAGTTGGAGTTTGCACATTGTGTGACTATTAAAAACTTCAAGACGACTGCTGAGTAAAGACAGCTCCTTGAAGTGCCAGATGGAAAAGAGCAAGAGAACTGCCTGCTGTTTGACACAGAAAGGGGATTTTCGCAAGCCTTGTTTTGGGGTCTTCCCCCAGCCTGCCCTGTTGCTGTGCCAGGCTCTTTGCTGGGCTGCAGTTTCTGTCATGGGGGCCCATCCAGACATGAGATAAGTAGCCCCCTCATTAATTACACGACAGAATACTGACTTCAAACAGCATCTTCATCACTCAAGCAGCATCACCGTCACTTCACTCAGCAGGTCTGCATCACGGCTCCGTGCTGCTGGGATCAGCACGGCTCTGTTCCAGTTCCTGCTCGCCTTGTCCAGTAAGTGCTCTTACGGGCACGGCAAACATTTCTGCTATTCTAGAAATGCGCTGGCTTTTTTGAAAGCTGTCGTGGTTTGTGAAATACGAGTCTGACTGTTTGGTTTGGACGGGAGACCCCTTAATTCATTCTTTCGCAGGGTAGCCGGTCGCGTTATTACATCCATTTTATATGGATTTCGTTCAATGCCTATGTTTACACATAGCTGGGAATAATTGGAAAATGTGAAAAATGCGGAGTATCCTTCAGTTGGCTAAAATTTGAAAAAAGGGCGTTGTTTTTTTTTTTTTTTCCTGCCGGCAGCTGGAAGGCAGCCAGGTGAAAGTTAACATTCCCACAATACCTTTTTTTCTGTGGGCTAATGGGCAAGTTCAGGGCAGCGTTCTTGCAGGCGGCTGGATAAACACCGGGCCGGCCAAGGCTGTGGCACGGCTATTGCTGAGCGTGGAAGCGTTGCCGTTTGCCCTCGCGGTTGTTGCTTTGTTGACGATTTTATGTCATTATTGTTTTCCTGTTTATATTTAAATAATATGTTATTTAACACGGAGCTGCTGAGGAGAGCCCGGCGGAGGCCCCTGAGCTGCTGCAGGGCCTGGGGCGCCTCTGCTGTGAGGAGAGGCTAAGGGCTGGGGAGAGGAGGCTGGGGGGGGTCCCAGCAATGTCCCTAAACACAGAGCCCTGGCACAGGCTGCCCAGAGCCTGGGGGGGCTCCTTGGGGATCTCCAGGAGCCGCCTGGACGTGGGGCTGGGCCCCCTGCTCGGGGTGGCCCTGCTGGGGCAGGGCTCGGAGCAGAAGGCCCCAGAGGCCCCTGCCAGCCTCGGCCGTGCCGTGGCTCTGTGGAGTCCTGTTCTGTTACCATTTAGGATATCGCCCGAGGCAGCGCTGTATGAAAAATCACCATAATCCAGAGATGACCTCATGCGTGGTAGTGAAACGAGGCAGCGAGTACAAAACTAACTTTCAGAAGCTTTCAAAAGCTTGGTAGAGAGGCGTCTGTACAGCAGTAGTGTCTTTCTGACAGTGGCTGAAAAGAGGTGAAGGGGTGAGAAGCAGATCTGCCCTTTCGTCTTGCTCAGCTTTGGGCACCCCTGGTCCTTCAGCAGGAGCAGGCGTGGGGCTGGGTGTGCAGCTGGCAGCTCTGGCTGGCTCCCAGCTTGCAGTCACCGCTACTGCTTCGAGCATTGGTAACTTTTATAATCTTAAAGCCTCATCAGATTTTATAAATACATTTTTTGCTTGTCAGAATTCACATCTTTGTACTTCCAGAGTCGCTAAGCAGTTTATGTACTGCAAAAAATACTGCAAAGTGCATAACTTTGCATACATAGTTTGATCTATTAAGAATACTCAACGCTTTAAGTATTTGTGCAATTTATTTTCTTTTTGATTCCTAAATAGCAGTGCACTGTGTACTGCCTCAAAGTAATAGTGTCCTCTTGAAGTGCAGGAATAGTGGTCCTTCCACCCAGGCGAATGATCATTTCTGAGCTACTGCAAAAACTGTAGTAAGGCTGGGTGGGTTAGCTGTGGCCATCTAGGGACAGTTTGGGGAAGAGGGAGTCAGAAATGTGCAGAATTTTGGAGTTGCTAAATGTCTATAGCTTTATTGGGCTGTCATATAAACGTTGTTATTATTAAAAATCATCTTAGTCATTTAAGATCTTTTCAGCTTAATCCCTTTCTACAAGAACGCCTTTTTGCCTTTGAAGGGCAATTTTCCTAGAAAATTGAAGGTTTTTTATTATTGATGCTTGTTGAAAAGGGTAGCAAGTGAGTGTCACATCTAAAAGTTCCATTTTTACTGAGTTCTGAATTGACAAAAGAAGAAAGTCACCGGTGAAACTCGATCTTTTGTGCTTTCTGGAGAGGTTGCGACAAGGCCATGTAATTATTCTCCTTCATTCACTGATGTCCCTGAGGTCCTTATGCTCACCGAAGCTAGTAAATGAACGTAAAGTTCATTATATGTAGATTTTCCATTTTTCCATGCAGTGTGTAGGCCCGTTGTCGTGTAGTCTGTACGGTCACATAATTATGGAATCACTAGGATCAGTATAACCACTTGTAATGTTCCGTTCTCTTATTCGAAATACAGCAAAACAGTAAAATACAAGTGCACTAAGGTGTATTAATGGTGGGATTTCCAGCTCTCTGATCTGTGACCACAATTTTTCATCAGTTTTAAACCTCTAATGCCTCTTAATATGTTTTCAGGAACTAAGTAGGAAGAAAAGCACTGTTGCTTACTTGATTAAAATACAGACATATTAAGAAACAGAAATCTATTGTCCTGTCTTCGATTTGTATTCATTTAGAACGCAGGTTTTATGGACCTTTTAGCAGGAGATTATTTATTTCTCTACGTTGTAAAGAACAAATACTTGAACTGCTGGTTTTATTGGACATAAATGCCAGTATTTTGGAACTGGCTATATTTAGATATATAGCATCCTTTTCTATTTAACATTTCCTTGCCTCCTTGCATAAAGTAAGTCTGGTTATTCCACACACACACACACACAGATACATATATACATGTGTGGGCTACGTGCTCCCTAATTTTCAGCACAAACTTCAAACTTGTTTTTTGCTGTAGCACAGAGTGGTAGCATCCTTTCATCATCTGAGAAACCAAACTCCTCCATACACGTAAAATGTATTAATTACGTCAGATATGTGTGTTCACATCAGTGTGTGAGCTGCTTGGGTGCAGATGAGTATCTGCTCGCTCCCAATGCTCTCGGTTTTGCAGCTAACCCTCAAGCAGCGGGCTGCCTTACCCTGCAAGCAGCTCTGCTGCCTGATTGCAGAACCCCAGTGCAACTCCGTGTGAGTAGGGAACAAAAAGCAAGACCTTAGATGAAGACAAAAAATAAAATCTTAATGAAAGATGTGCACTGAATAGTAACTTGCGCTTTCATGTCTACCAACTGTGAAACCTCTGTAAGAATTGCTACTGTTGTGCGAGTGTTCCCTCCTTCTTAATAGAGGTGTTCTGTATCCTGTTTTTCTTGTTGACTAGAGAATGACAGCTTTTAGAAGTATTGTAATGATGAAGTGCCATTAGCTGTGTACCATTCATGTCTTAAATTGCATCCTTTGTTGTGTTCCTTGCTATTCTTGTAAAATAGTTAGGTATGGTCAGGATCTTGATTTCCAGCACTTCTGCTTTCTTTTTATTTTCTTGTTTTGTAGGTTATTCATTTTTTTGTTGAATTATATGTATTTCTGTGATCAGTTGGCATGGAAACATGGCTGCTTTATAGGCCAGTTGCTTTTAGCATTAATTTGCAGGTACTTGTTTTTGAATGTGAAAATGGAAACCATTTATGTTCTTCATCATTCCCCATCATTAATACTTGCATGCTTTCCGACGCAACATAAATTATCTTTCTTTCTGTCTTAAGGGGAAAAATGTACTTTTTTTTAAAGTGGAAAAAAAAACCCAAAATACTCTGCTGCTTCATGTACACCATATTAACACGGCAATACTTGGTATAAAAATAATTTCTATGTAGATAGCTTGACAGTACAGTGAAACAAAGCCTAACACCAAATCTTACTTTAAAACCAGAAAGCTTATAACGCTTTTCACAAACTCAAAGTCTTTTTTTCATGGACCTATTTTCATGAACCTTACTTTCATTACTCTTCCTCTTTTGATTTCAAAAAGAGCCCTATTTTCTTAGAGGGGTTTGCTGAGTTTCGCTTGAAGAGAAGTTAGAGGTTTGCTTTGATCAGTAGTGAAGAAAATGGAGGAATACTTCTTGCTGTTCTGTGACTTTAGTTAGTGGGGTTTGCGGTTTCTGGAATACCTCGGTGTGGGCAGAAGTGAATTTGTAGGCTCTTCTCTGCTCACCGCTGCAGCGGTGACGGGACGCTTCAGTGCCAGCTGCTCGAGGAAAAACAAGTTGCACTGTCACACGTCTTCATAATGAAGAATAGCTGGACTACCGGCGTGTGTTCACATTTATAGAAATCTGAAACTGTCAGATTACGTGCTATTTTAAGTATAGGTAACTAAATACCTCATTTAAGACATATTATAAGCAGGTGCAGATTGTCTGCTCTCAGCATAGTAGCTTTCAAGTTCTTTAGGATCAGATTGAACCTCGTTTTAATTTCTAGTAGCTAAGACCGTTGTCTGAAGAGCTTATACAGATTGGATATGTGGAATAAAAATAAGATTTGAATTAATTTACTTTGGCTCCTACTTCTTCATCCCGTTCCAGACTTCCAACGCTTTGTTTCGGTAACTGTTTCATAGGGAGCATACAAAACAAACAAATTCAATTGGTAATGCTGTTTCACATACTGTTTTCTTTACAGAAAGACTTCAGTACAGGAGGTGAGGGCTTTCTGTCTTGCTCTTGGCAGTTTACAGATGAGATTTTCACTAACCCCGATGCAGCTGTGAAAGAAGTTAGGCTGTGCCGCTTCCTGTGTGACAGCGTCTCATCGCAGGCACAGAATAAACCCATTTCTCCCCCCTTTCCTACCCCCCTTCTACTCCATTCTCTCTGATAAACAAATAGATCTGTTAAGAGCAAAAAATAAATGGGTCCCACCCTCTCAGCATCTCGGCGTACTTGTCAGAGTAACTGGAGACAGGATGTCCTTCTTCCCCAGCTGTTGTAAACTGCTCTTTTTTGGTTCCCGTCCTCTCCTGAAGAGCCTGATGGCACTCCTGATCCAGGAAAGGCAGCAGAGAGAACCAGGGTGGGGAAAAAAATATGCTGTTCATCGGCTTAATTGCCATGCAGAATTACTTTTTTTTTTTTTTCTGGATTTGACTGATCACCTCTTATTTTCTCTCTGCAACTTATTTTTTTCATTACTCAACTTAGCGTCTTTCTGTGTTCTCCGTTGTTTGTCCAAGTGACTGTCCTTGTTCGATTGTCCTTGGTTGTTCTCCTGCAGTGCTCCCAGCTCTCGGTTCTGCCCGACAGAAGACGTAAGCTCACGCAGCAGCTGCCAGTTGTGTGGTTTGGGGTTAGGTGCCCCCAGATTTCAGGATGAAGCTAGTACGCTGAGTGTGCTTGCTGTCGCTTGATCCCAGCTCTGTACAACAGTGGGAAGAGAAGGTTTGTCTTGTGTTCATTTATGGACTGGTTGGATGCAGTCCTCATTGAAACCAGAGGCTTCCCTTCTGCTGGGGAACGCTCCCATAGGCTTCTGTGGGCGTTTCACAGACCTCCGAGAGAATTGAAGTACCAACTGTGTTGTCCCTTAAGTATTTCTGACATAAGTTGTTACCCATTGCTCTTGTTTGGTTATATTTAACAGGCATTAAGGAATAAACAGTCCAGCTTAATTTGAGTATTTTATCTAAGCATTCTGGGAAGTACTTACACAAGTATGGAAAGAAAGGTATCAAAACATAGGTGTCAAACCGTAACCAGAAAAAGGTTTATATTCTTCAAGGGAAAAATGACTATGGCTTTTATTAGCTGTGCAGCTTTCAGTATTTCCGTTCATCGTACAAGCCACTTGGCTGCGAGATCCTCATTTTCTAGCTTTGTACGATGCCTACCCCAAAGTTGGTTGTCTGCGAGGGAATAATGCAGTAACGGTGTTTAATGGCATTTTGTTAACAAGTTGCTATGTTGCAACTTCCACCCGAGGTAATTTCACAGTCACTAGCATTCAAGAGTTGTTGGCAAGCAAATTCCTGATGAAAATACTTCTAGGAAGCCCGGATGGCATCAGTACTCTTACTGTGAGTAGCAGCTCAGAATCTAGGCTCCAGAGGGACACATTTTACAAGATATTTTGGTGATGTAACTTGTGTAAGAAATAATGATGCCAATTAATTATTTTTCCAAAAACTAATTGCAAATGCATGCAGGTGGAGTTGCCTCTTTAAGCAGTTAGCTCTCTGGGCAGCACCAGCTCATCCACCCCTTGTAGCTACCACATTTTATGTGCTGTGGGGTCCAGACCTGATAACTGATCCTCATCTGGGGTGCCTGTGGATGTCGGCTTTTCACTGAGAGTTATTTTCCAGATTTCATCTGCTGTTCTCAGCACTCATTTCCCTTCTTCCTTTTGTAACCGGGATGACAGTCCTGACCCGGGAGGGACAGAAGGAATGAAAAGATTGATCTTTTGGAATAAAGTCTCTGAGGCAAATACCGTGAGAGCTGAAATTTCCTATGAAGTCACTCTGGTGAAATAGCAAGTATGCTATCAAAGTACCGAATAAACACAAATAAAAACAAAAATAAAAAGTGGCAGTAACCAAAATTAGGGAGCAGAAGTAGTAACTTCTCATTTTATTACTTTTGCAGTGATACACCTGCTCTAATTTGGTTTGCTTTACATCCAGAAAATAAGGAAAAATCAGTCTCTTACGAAGACCTGCCTGTTCTGCTGTTGTTTCTCAGTCTCAGGAACAAGGATTTGTGTTTTCTAGCCACATTTTAGAAAATAGTCTAATGCTCTTGATTTCTGGGGGTTATCAGATTTTGCAGTGGGCAAGCAAAAAGTTGTAATTTCCCTGTTTTTTTTCAGGAATTAAAGGCAGCAGGAAGCACTTAGACTTGATTTCCAGCATCTCTGCTGCATTCATTTTTCAAACACCAGAAGCACTTTCAAAATAGACTTTAATATTTGCGTGAAGTTGGTGATCCTTTATCTTTGCATGATAAAATTCAAAGTGATTCGAGTGTTTCCTGTGCCGGTCTGCTTTTAGAAATGTGATGCCCAAGCAGGTTGTCCAGCATGCCGCTGTTTATCCTGCTGCTGACATTCCTCACGTTTCTGGTTTCAGAGTACGTAGAAATCCCACAGAACAGGCTGCCTTATTTTGGAAATTCTTCCTCAAGACTAATACATCGGTCTAGTCTCCACTTAACTCGCTTCTCCATCTGTTGTCAATCTCTCTCTCTTTTGTTTTGAAAGGAAGTCGCTGTGGTCCCTTTCGGTAACTGTCCATTTTTCACAGACTGCCGTGCTGCACAAGTCTGAGGCTGTCAGAGCGAGAGGGGGAGATGACATTTGGGTGACGCACATGTGCGCCGTGGGCAGGCTTCGTAAATGTCTCTGCCTGCAGGCTGGGGGACACGGGCGCTATAACAAGTTTATTTTTTTTTAAGATCAGGCATAGATGGAGAAGGCAAGAATAAAACTGCAAACTGACATCTTAATGCCGTTTGCTGGGAGAGGTAATAGTGAACTCATTTCCAAAATACAGTGCTGGATCACACCAAGAACGTACGGTAGGAAAGATGACCTGTTAAGAAATCTTGCCTGTGTGACGAATGAAGGGTACCCTTTTGCCTTAAGATCTTGTGACTCTTAATAGAATCGATAATTCCTTTTATAACACTTTCTTGGAACTGGTGTTTTAGCGCTGATTAAGGCTTTATGCAGTTTAGAGAGATGGGACATGATTTGTGCCCTGAAAAATTGATAATTTGAAGCCTTTATCTGCAGACAAAGCATTTTTATGCCTGTGAATGAACCCTTTTCAAGTTTAAAATGGTTAAACTACAGAGACTAAAATAAATGTTATAAAGCCTAGTGAAAAAATGCAAATACGGGTCATTTTTAAACACTTCTGACTTCTCACCAGATCAGTGGAAATAACTTAAAGCGTTCAAAAACCTTCTATAAACCCCTTTAGTATGTGGTATGTGTGGGAAGAAATATTTTGCTTGTCTCATCAAGTCATGGGAATAAGTCCCGGTTTTAACTGTTTTTCAGTACAGCTTTAACTGTGATATTGGGACCAGAGCCTTTGTAATTGAAACTCAGAATCTACTTGAAGAAAAGCTCAGAAGAACAGCTCTCTTACATCATGTGCTTTTATTATATTATGATTAAATGTAACACGATAATATAAACCCAGCCTTTGCCTTAAACTGCCTGTTTTATTTGGCACATTGGCTGTTGTTACTGGCCCGTTCTCAGGGAGCTTGTCATTTTCATACATCCTGTTTGCTTACCTTCAAAATGAACATCTTTTTTAGAAAATCCTCTTTATTCAAGGTCGGTTCGGTTAGCGTGGGTTAGGGTCCCGAGTACCCTGGATGGGAGGTAGGTGCATGACTTTGGTTTCATCATGCTGGCGACTTTCTCCTTTTCCCATTTTTACGATGGAAGTGTTCTCTAGCTTGCAATCCTCATCAGCCATTTTCTTAATATCGACGGAGAATGGCAGAGGTCAGTGGCTGTGGGAGGAACCAAAAAGGGGGAGAAATTAAGAAGAGCTTTAAGGAGCCCTTTGCACTCGTTGAGTGTTTCTCAGAGTTCCTTTGGCTTTCAGGAAAACACAGTGGAGCGTAACTGAGGAAAGAGAGTGTTAGCCTCATTTACCAGAAATCATAATACTGTGTTGAATTCCCCTTTTTTAATTACACCGGTCTTAAATATATAAACATACGTATAGCACAGGCTTTTGAGAATTTTAGCTGTAAATCTTAGGGGAAGTTCCTAGCTCCCCTTCCCTCTTTTCATCCCTACCCAAGAGAATCACTCTATTTTTGTCACTCTAAGATAACTGACAATAATAGCACCATGATTTTCAGCTGAAAGTGAAGAGCATTAGATGCTTTCCTAACAATACAAATAAAAAAACCTTACAAAATAAATGGAGAACTGTGTTCCAGAGGCAGAATACTTTGGTACTGTTATTTTTAGTATCACTGGAATGTGTTGTGCCGACCTCAAAAAATTAAACCTTGTGAAACTAATTTGATTATCCAAGGCCCCACACTTGCTTATCTTCATCCTTTTTGATAAGGAAAATAAGGAGTGCCCCGGGTAATAGTTTAACGTTCTTGGTCAAAGTACAGGTGTGCTGTTAGAGAAATTGCTTTCAGTGTTTGGGATCAGAATAAAGGAAGCCTTTGATGTTGGCTTTGCTTGGGTTATTGGGTTTCTTTCTCCGAGACAGCATCCTGTGCAACATCTAAAATACGAGAAAAGCACAAAGAGTCGCCATTACAACTTCTGAATATAGTCTGTCATATTTTGTAGTACATTATTGGCAGTGCCTTTCAAACATCATGTGAAATTAATGCTCCGAAAGCGGTTGTATTGATTACACTAGTAGATGGTATTTTTTTTCCCAAAGCGTACTTACAGCTCAGGTGGTGGTTTAAAACAAATCCAAACCTGCTGTAATAATATAGCTTACTGTAAGAGAAACATTTTAGGAGGAGAGGGGGGAAAAAAAAGTCGTCTTTATTTCTTCCTAGTTCAAATACATAATATTTTACAGGCGGATCAAGAGCAGATCCTTGAGTGTATTACATTGTAAATTAACGTTATGTGGCTGTTCAGCTTTTATGCAATTCACGGCCAAGATGCTGATTCTGATAAGATGACAAACTAAGAAATAAAAGCAGTACTTCCTTTTATATTGAACACATGGGTGAAGGAGCTAGGCTAAGGGCTGCTGATGGATCGCGCTTCGCGTGGCGGTGCAGCCGCGTTGTGCCAGCCCCTCCGGGCTTGTGCTCTGTATCCGATGCATTGTCCTCAAAATCTCCAGGACCTCGTCCTTCTGTGGAAAGTGTTTCAGTAAGTCTTGGCACGGCCCGTATTGTTACTGGAATGGCTCGGGGAGTTAATCATGCTGCTCCTATTACAATAGTTGAAGCAGATTGTTTTTCCAGTTCCTGTCAGCAGGAGTTCTCTGGCTTTTTTTTTTTTTTTTTAAGTCACACCCACCAACCTATAAAGTTTATGGGCTGAAATGTAAGTTCCATTGTATTTTAAACTAAAAGCTTGGGTGTGTGTGAGGGTGGGTGGTGGCTGCTCCCCCCCAGCCGCTGTTATCGGGCGCCTCTTTGGTGGCCGTGCCGAGGTGGCAGCAGCTGTGTCCCCAGGTGCGCTGCAGGGACGTCTTTGGTGCAGGCTTGATTCCTGCATTCGGTTCCCGCATTCGGTTCTCTATTTTGGGGCTTTGGCCTCGCCAGCGAGGGGAAATCGATGCCTAGAACTTGGTGTGGGTAAAAGTGAGGGCTGAAGTGTGCCGATTCTCACCTGGCGCATGTCGTAGGGGGCTTCTGCTGGTTCGGAAATAGCGTTGGCCTCAGGCACAGCCTGCAGGCAGGGGCACTCATCTCAAAACTGGAGTTACAGGAACAAATTTGGCAGCCTTAGCCAGGAGCTCTCTGCAGCTGGGACTAATGGGAGTGTACTCAGGGCAGTTCCACCATCGCTGATTTTTTTTTTCCTCTCCTTCTTCCTTTTCTTGTTACTTAATGCAGCTAAAAATACTCGAAGCAGACCTTTCAACTGTCCTTTAAAATGTTTTTGCCTTTCTCTGGGGCTTGCTTTCGTGCATCTGTTACTTGAAAACAGGGCTTCTGCGATGTTCTTTCTTCTGTGTGTTTTATTGCTGACACTTGTGCTTTCTTATTTTAGTACTTGATGTAGTAGTTACTGAATATTGTCATTTGCTTTTGCTTTTTAAACCTTGATAGACAATTAAAACATTTTACAGCAACTCATTATATTATTGCTTGTTCATTTGACGTTAAATAGGTGTGATTTATATTGTTTTTGTTCCTATTTTGAAAAGTATTGGTGAAGATTAGGCATATCATTATAGCCTGCTTCTGAATACGTTGAGTAATTTTTTGACAGATGTGTAATACTTCCAGTTTTCACCTGGATGTTTGAAGTACATGTGTAATTAGTAGGAAGTGTTGCCAGATGATTTTATTTCCCCGTAACGGAACTTTATTTCTGATCATTGGCTTTCAAAATCTGTCATGTGGGACATCTGTGTGTTGTACCCTGACAGGCATTTAGGATTTCATGTACATGCTGCCAGGTATCCGACAAATAAGAGCAGAATTACTAGATGTTTAATAAAGACAGGTTAGGGAACACTAATAAAAAAGACACAACAAAAATGCTTATCCACATGGTTATCAGACTAATATCTGAGAATGGCACATTTATTTTCTGTGTCACTGTGGAGGAGTAATGAGAAATCATGACTCCAGGTTCCAGTAACAGCAGGGAAATGTGACATTTTATAAACAGAAATTACTGGCTTATTTTCTTCAGATAGTATTAAAAGGGAAGATCAAATAAGCTGGTGGCATGGAAATACTCTCTGCTTGGGGCTTTGTACTGGATGCTGTAGAAATCTTCTTGGATACCCATGCTGATTTCTCACAAGTGGTAAAATAATGATGTGATGCATTCATAAGTCTCTACCGTGGAAGTGCATGGACGAGGGTGGTAATTAGAGATAGCAGTGCTGTTGCTTATGTATTTTGTGTAGGGGAAAGAGCAGTGAGTGTCCCGGAGAGCGGCTGGGTGTATTTCGATCTTTGCAATTAGCAAGAGGATATATGTGGGTGTGACTGCTGTGCACATCATTGGGTCAGCACAGCGCCGGAAACCACTTCTATTTTTCTTGGTCTCTTGCAAATTAGAAAGAAAAGAAGGAAGATGGCTTGTTTTTACTGAGTTTAGGTAAATAAAAAAGCACAGTGCCATAATATTCGTCATCTATGCTTTTTCAGGGTACTTAGCATTTACCTCCAAGCTCTGCAGACTTAAGTAGAGACCGCACATACGCTTTAAGTGAAGCTAATGCTTAGTTTTCTCTTGTATGTATACTACGAAGTCCAAATCTTACTCCTTTGAAAATCAGCTTGGGATTGTTCCCATTCATTTCAATAAGATTTACAGCAGGTTCCCACAATCTTAAGAAGCATAGTTAGAAACCTTAAATGAGAAAAGACAAAAATTCATCTAATAAGAAATTCAGGCTTGCAAGGCTAGCTACCACTTTTTCGTATGCTCTGCTTGTTGGTGCTGTTCTTTATTTACCCCACACCCAAAGTCTTAATCCCACATCCCAAGTCATGGGAGATGACAACCTGCTTATGCTGAAAGCAGTGCCAAAAGATGCTGGATCCGATTCTGATGGAATCGGGACATTTGTTTTGCATATTCAGCATATTTACATGCTGGTAAGCACTCTTTTTTCTCTCCCCTCTCGCATCTATTTCACTGATCCGTGCACCTGCATTTCATTTCAAAGTTTATTTCTACTTGATTGCTTTTTAGTTTTGTTCTACCTTGAATCTAAATGTCACCTGAGGTCATGGCACACACAGGAACGAGCCTACCAAAACAAAGTCCGAAATTTAAAAATGCATTACGTGTCAGGAGCCATAACATATGCTTTTTAAGTATGGCGTTTCTGGGAATTTTAATAGTGCATTTTGGCAAATCTAATTCATAACAGCTTCTGTGTTCATGTTCTGAGAGGGATATTTTTTTGCTTGTTTTGACAACTTGTTCTTTATTTGAATTAATATTAACATTTATTTTTAAAAAACATGTTATTTTTTTGGAGGACTTCTGGTAAACAAGTGACAGCTCTGACTAAATTTACAGCCTAGGTAAGAATATAAAGCGAAGGTAAATGCCAGAGGGAATTAGTCTCACGTTACATGTGCAAGATTGTAAATTAGTTGAATGTCCAACCTGTCATTTTAGGGTCTTGTTTTTGTAAATATATATCAGATTTTTCAGCAGTTCGTATTTTGTTTAAAAACTGAAATCCCTTTTATGTTTTTACTGTGTGTAAGGGAAGTTTTGTAGGGAAAAATCTTTTAAAAGGACATTGTCAAGGGAGTTTTCCTGCTTGTTTAATCCTTGCACTTGTGAGGATACTCAGAAATGTGAAAATATAAACTCCCCTTCCCAAGGCTGCTGTCCTCCATTTGATGTACTATTGGTTTGTCATTATAGGGTTACTGATAAGTGTTGTGCTTTTTGGCATTGATGTATCTTTCAGAAAAAAGAATTGAAGCATTTGTTTTGAAAAAAGAACAGCACATTTAAAGAATTACATGGACTTTGCAAACAGATTTAAGAAAATGAAAGGTAGGTCAAATTTTGGGCCTACAAACCTGACAGTGTCCTTTACTTAGAACGTGTATGCCTTATTTGAGAGACATTCGTGATCCTAATGATGTCATATTAATCATCAGCAGGAAAATGTGAAAATGACATTGCTAATCCTCTTTACTCTTAATAGCTTATCTTGTTGCGTTTGGTATGTTTTCTAATGTCAGCGAACGGTGACAGACTGCTTTGAGATCTCTGTTGTGCGGCCTGATCACTTTAATTACTGTCGGTTTGTGACATAAATGGTTGTTCTGGGAAAGGCTTAAAACAAGCTGAAAGAGCCCAGAATGTGTCAGGGCGAGCTCTCCTACCCTCCAGCGGCCTCCAGAGCCGCTGTGCCCTGGCAGCAAGGCGCGCTGAGGTGCGCCTTTGTTTCAGGAGGGGCAGGTAGGCCTCGGGAGGGGGAGGAAACCACCACGCTTGGGTAGGTCTTTGTTTTCTTTCAAGTATTTAACAAAAAAATTACATCGAGGGCTAAGGCTGGGCTGATAATTCTGAAGTCACCACACAGCCAGAGGTGTGGAGGCAGTAGTTGGAGAGCCTCCCCCTCAGGTTTTGGTTACAAGAGCTGAGGGATAAGTTCTTCGATCCTCTGGTTTGCGAGTGCTGGGCTGACCTCTGATCGATCGGGCTCACAGCTGAAAGCTGCTTTTTGAATTTTTCGAGCTTTTCCCATAAAGGCTGGACCAGAAAAGGGTTTAGATGCTGTTTTTGTAGAGCAGCTAGTCCAAATTGCAGCTCTCAGAAGGCACTTCTGCTGTCCGTCCGTCCGTAGCAGCCGTGCACCACGCGGTGACCGCTCTGTCTGCATGCACCCTACACGTGGTATTATTTTAGAAAAATTCCGGCAGTCACTGGCACGGGAGCTGCTACTGGGGCAAGAGCTTCACTACCAGATTTTTTCCGTAGTGAGGTAAAAAAAAACCCAAACCCACTAATAGCTGGATTGAGCTAACCTTAGGGTTAACCTTTGGGGGTAACCCTTTGAGGGTAGCCTTTGCTTTCCTTAAATACATTTAGATAACCTTAAGGGCCTGACTTATACCCAGCCGACCACCAAGTTCAGAGTAAAGGCTTCTCACTCCATCCTCAGTAGTCGCTCCGGTGCTTGGCTCTCAGCACGGTGCTCCAGGAGATCACACGCTCTCCTCGCATCCCTGCTCACCTGGGCAAAACCTTTGCCGCATGAGTGGTGCCGACTGGTCCAGGTACGTCTCTTTACAATGCACCTGCTTGTCCTGCTCTGGTGCTGTGTGCGTCTTAACAGTCCCTGGTATGTTAATGGCCGGTGGCAGCACAGCAGGTGTGGTGGAAAACCAGCAGCCAAAGGGGGAAGGGTGCAGATGCAGTGAGAAGCTTTAACTTTGAGTTTCCTGGCTTCTGTGAGCACAAGTCAGACCCTTAATGTTGTTTTAATGTATTGTTTGTGTTTAATTTTTTAGTAAAAATTTGAACACGATCCAGGCTACAGAGGTTGCAGTGGATAAGAAGTTTAAAAGCTTTGGTTCAAGATTACAGGAGGCTGCAAGAAAAGTTAAAGACATGGAAATGAGGATCGAATGACAGGCTGCTATTTTGCCTCAGAATACTGAAGATTGTAAAGCATTGAGAAATCGAATTCATGACCCTGGAAATCAAGCTCAGATTAAGAAATGTCAGGTTGGTAGGGGTTCCTGAAAGTCTCAAGTTAGGATAAACTGAGATTGTTTTCCCTTAACAAAGGTTCTAGGATGTGGGGGTGGATGGTATACTTGTTATTGTCTGTGTTATATAAAATGCTACCGTACCATATAATTAAATAAGCCAACTAAGTGAAATTTATTTTTTTTTTAAACTGAGTTTTGTGCTTGTGGTTCTGAATGTTGCTTTTGACCAGTTTACAGTCTTACTCCTCTCTGGCACTGAGTTGCATGATTTACTGTTAATGCAGGAATGGAAAATACTGCTGTTAAATACACATTGCTTTATCCTGCCACACCAAGGGTCTGCTGCAAAACCAAGCATGTGGTGCAGTATGACATTTCTAGATAAGAAACAGGCCGAACATATCTAAATGGTGAAAGAAGTAGTTTTTCGTTCAAACGGTTCTGATTCATAGCGAAACTGTGTCTTTGCAAATGTAAACTTTAAATAGTGACTGCCACTGTGATTAAGTTACTGTAAGCTTACTGAAGTGTTGAGTTATTGTCTGCGATTTAGCGATACGGTATTTAGGCAGAAAGATTGTGCAACAGGAAGTCCATGCTGAAGTTCAGAAAGGATTTTGGCAAGCAAAGGTTTGTGGGGTTTTTGTGGTCAAGGTCACTGGGTATATTTGAGTTCTGGGGACTGTGTTAACGAGCCTGAGATACTTCTGGGGAGGGTTACCCTCACCACTTGTTTTTCTGACTTCAGTTTTTATACTTCAGGGCTTGGTCTGGCACGCTACTTCGCACCAACATCAGGCAAGATTCACTTGGTTAAAATAGGTAGTTATACTGGCCTAAGGGAAAAAGAGACCACACCTTTATGTATTTTAGAGGAATTGTTATTTTTAGAGAGCTGTGTTTTGTGGTACTGTATTTTATGTTTTTCTGAGAGAGTTCTAGATGGAAGAGTGATTCTTGAAGGGGACAGCTTTTAATCTTATCTGTTTGGGCTGCGTGCACTCCTCTGACAGAGATGCTTCTGCTGTAGCTCTGGGGGAGATGAACTATGTCATGTTCTTCCTCCATCTTCAACAGCTTTAGGATCAAAGTTCTATACATTTTCTCTTATTTACTTGAGCTTGGATTCAGACTTGTCATTGAAATCCTGGCTTTGCTGGACTGACAGTTAAGAAGATGACCATAAGATTTCGCTTGTAAAACGAGCACAGTAATTATATTCAATATGAATAGGGCTTGCAATGTCATTTTTACATTTATGTTTCAAAACATAATTGCATTTTATTAATGCTATTACATACATTATTTTGAAAGAAACATGAACAAGTCTATAACATGCTTTACTTTAGGGTGTTTCAAAGTAAATTTAATACGGGGTTTTATAATTAAGTTCCCATTAAACGATAGTAATTATTCTTGGGATAACTATGTAGCATTTGCATTGTGTATTCATACTGTGTTTGTCCTGTGCCACATTATTAGTGTGCGGTTAGTTTATTAAAAATGACTGTATGAAGGTTATGTGGCCATTTCTGGTTCAGATGCGTAACAACAAGCAGTAAGTTAGCAGGGTGCAGGATTTTTGAAAACGATATTAAAAACGCTTCCATTTAATTTTGGTGGTTGGATATTAAGGGCTGGTTTGGAAGTAATTGGTGAGATTTTTCTGTGCACCAGAAGTATTTCTAAGGATGTCTGTTACAGTAGAGATTAGGAATTAATGGTTTTGCAACAGTGAATACTTGCCATGAGTGTTGTACCCGTGGAAAACTTTGTTGGTGAATACTTTTCACGTCTGAATGCCTGTCTGCTATGGTGAGAATGCTGCAGGTGCACTCCCATTGGCATAATCAGTTGTTGAAAGACATTGAGACCAAAATGAAAAACAACCAAATGAACGTCGGTGATCCAATGCAGAAGGACTGGTGAGGATCTGTTGTCCTTCTGCCTTCGGTCTGAAAGATCCTTTTGCTGCTGAATAAGCAATTAAGTATTATGCAGGTACATTTAAATTAGAGCCAGCTGCCCTTTTTTTCCAGGTAGGGCGCTAGCTGCGAGTGCATGCATGTAGGAAAAATCTCAATGACCCTTGTTGAGTTGTCTTCAAGTACAAAAACCGTTTGAAGAGGTAAAGAACTTAATGCCAGATGTCAGGAAGCCCTAGCCCTAGCCTTACTGCATTGGGTAGGGGCACACTTGAAACTTATGGGTGCAGGCTAGACAGGTAATTGAGGCTGAAGGTAATGATCTCCTTGGTGCAGCTCCTTCAGCACTAGACTTGGGCTTGGCCCCAGCAGGGAAGTAATGTGCTACTTCTGTTGACTTGTGAAAATCCCTTTTCCCAACAGCTGTTTTCCTTCACTGGGTATCTTGTATGCAGAACTGGGACTCTACTAATTTTCCATCTACTTACAATGCAGATGAGTCTTTCAGGGCTTGCTTTTTGATGCAGTCTGAGGCTTCAGAAGCAGGGATTTCTAATTGGAGGTAGCTGGGGAAGCTCAGTCTTTCTGAATTCATATTGGGCTAATTCATATTATCAAGCAATAAGCAAAACTTTAAAATTCGCACTGCAGCAAATCTGTGTTGTTGACATTTGCATACAAGAAATATCTAGCCTGCTTCACTCTCTAGTTTTTAAAAGTACTTGTTTTGAAAGAGGAAAAATCATGTACTGTGTTCTTGTTTTCATTTTTCCTTCTCTCTTCAGGAAGTCCCTTTTTTCCACCCACGCTTAACTACTTTTGTGTAAATGGTTTAATATTATTCCCTTGAGTACTTTTGTGTATTTATAGCCCCTATACAGTAAAAAGATGCTCTCTGAATATCTTGCTATATGGATTACTTTTCATTTTAAGACTCCATAAAGAGGATATAAATTAAGTCTGCACTTTGAACTGATTTTTCTCTACCCCAAATGTTTAATGTGTTTATTTGTCACTCTACAGTGTTCCAAGTGTGATGCTGGTTTAAGGATGGGCGTTTTGCTCACGTTTTGTAAGAGAGCTTTCAGGGGTGGATTAGGTATGATGCATTAATTTAAATCTTACAGAATCGTTGTGTAAAACTTATGAGTTTAAGCAGGCCTACGTAGATTAGCACTAAGCCTGTGTACTTGGACAATGGATCCTCAGTAAATACACATTTTTGCTGTTGTAGGTTTTTTCAGTTAAATTTTAGTGTCAGCAGATCATAGTGATATATGTAAATTGAATACTCAACTCCTTACTGAATTGCGTATGGAATTCCATAAGCTACGTTCTTACAAGCCTGGACAAGATCGTTCTCACTCTGTCTAGAGCTCACAAAGGTGTGGAATCCAATCAAAATATAAATCTTGGATAAGATTGCACAGACACTTCTTAATAGTGCAGTGAGGGTGTCCGTTTAAAAAAATATACTATTCCCTTAACGTTTTTGACCATCTTCTATTATTCAGCTTCCTGAGCTTACACTGCGTTTTTTCTTAGGGGTCTTTTGTTTGTTAACGGTAAATTTGTCCCTGCTTTTATTCGCTCTAAATCTTTTTCTGCCATCAGAATAAAGAGACTAGCTATAACGTATTTTTGTTACATTTTCATCCTTTGAATAACACATCTTCTCTGTTTCTTCGTAGGCATTCGACCTCCGATCATGAATGGGCCCATGCACCCACGCCCTTTGGTAGCATTGCTGGATGGCAGGGATTGTACAGTAGAAATGCCGATTCTGAAGGATGTAGCCACAGTGGCATTTTGTGATGCTCAGTCTACACAAGAAATTCATGAAAAGGTAATACTACGAAGATGTAATTTAAGTATTTTAGAAAATGCAGATACTTTAATAATTATGAACAGATATGGTGTTAGCTATGAAAACGTGTTAGGCACTGCAGTTTGGTTAATAGTCAATTAGAAATGACCAGCAGATCATTAAGGTAATAAATGATGAACAAAGACAAAAATATCCGTTGAAGTACATTTCTGTGAAGCATATCTTTGGCTGGATGTTGTCCACGTGCTTACAAACTGAATTAGATTCATGGAGAAAGTTAAATCAGGGAAAATTATATTACTACATGATATTTTGAAATGCTTCTTGGAAACACTGTTGCTAAGCTTTCAACTGGAAAGCTGAATATTAGTGTCAGATTGGAAGTTCTTCTCACAGCCAAACTTCTCTGCTTAGCCAAGGAATTGTACAGATCGGGTTAGAAGGCTGCATGCACTGCAAACTGATGCTGGAAAACAGTTTTGGAACAAATGCTAACCAAAATTGTATTTAGAAAATGAATTTTAAAAAGTATGTTATCCCACAAGTTTGTACCCTCCCTGATGATTAGGGGAGGTGTAAAACAGCCAGTGGTTCTTAATGTTGTCAAAGGTTTCCTCGTTTTCTTAGAGGGATACCTATTTTTGTGATGATAGCCAAGGGTGCCAGCTGGCGCGTACGCCTGAATTTTCTCTTCAGAGACTTCTTTCAGCACGAAGGCCTAGCATCTACCCCAAATCTTTGCTACTCTCCAGGCAGCAATAGAGCCTTTTCACATCCATATTTCTGCAGAGGTAGAATTAATTTTGATGAAGTTATTGTTGGCTGGCAGAGTAAGCCTCAAATGTCAAGTATTCCTTCACCTGATGAAGGATGAAACCTGCTTCTGTGGAGGTAAAAATTGTAATGAATATGACAGCAGAGGAGGGCAATCAGGGGTCTGTTCCAGGGGAATTTATTTTTCTCCTCTCCAGTGAAGATCCACGATAGACAAGTACAATCAAAGTATTAACTTAAAGGCTTGTTGGGTAAGTGTCTAAATCCACTTCTGTGAACAGTGCCTGTGGTTTGTGTGTACTGCTGAGTGTGCTTCAGCTGTGAAGGAATTCTGTCAGCTGAACTGAGGTGCACCGATATTCCTGCTTCTCTACAAATACATCGTTGGACTCGTTCTATGCTAATTATAGTAATCCTCAGGCTTGTTACAGGTTTTCAGAACCTTTTCACTAACTTGTAATTGCTTATTTGCTTTTCATTTTCTTACGTAGCACTGTTTAAACATTTTAGAGCCTGGTGTCTGTATATGATGGGAGACTTGATCTTTTCTTTGACTTTCTTACAAAGCCAGCCGCTTGCAAATAATACCAATACAATAATTTCCCTTCTGGCATTAAGCAAATAAACTTTTTTTCTGTAGTCCCTTTCATGTCAGCATCTTCTTGGTGAGCACTCACCAACAAACTGTTCAGCTTGTAATTATCTAAGAAAAATATTTTCATTCAGTAAAAAAAAAAAAACATTTTCATTGTTAAAGCTTCGAAAATTTTTAAGAGCTACTGTTGTATTTTTCCTTTTTCTTTTTTTTCCCAACACTGAAAGAGAAGATTGAAGAGGCTTTTATGCTGTATGGTACAGCAAGCTAGAACAGCTGATTCTCATGTTGCAGGCAAACATAAGAGATGAATCCCCTCTCCTGAAGCCCTGCATGTAGTTCCTCGGTGGCTCTCTGCAGACAGATTTCCCGTCTAACCTCCACCCCTCTCCCCATATAGGAATATGCTGTTCCCTTATAGAACATTAGTTAAGAATGATCTTTAAAGTTGTTTTTTGTCATCATCAATACTGACTTAATGTCACTAACTTGTTTTGTTCAGCTACTTGTTAGATATAATTCTAATGTAAATAGGAGAATGGAAAAGAAATAAAAATAAATTGTTCCTACTAGGAAGTCTGCATTCCAAACACCCTGTTTTCAGTTCATTAGTTGTTTCTCACAGGATAGTTAAAACTTTTTAGGTTATTCTTTAATTGTAGGCTAGATTCTGAGTTGGAAAAATCGTAGTTCTGATCTCATGACTTTTGTAATGCACTTACACAGTTACATAGAAAGCCATCTTTGTAGTGGGCAGTCAGTGGGATAGAATAAACTCAAAACCTGAACGTCTGTTTTGCTGTGACATTCACTTTTGAAAGAGAAAGATTTTACTGAAACGGAATGCAAATTTCAACCTGGTTTTTACCATCTCTTGAAGGAGACCAGTGTTTTTGCTGCGCATGTGACCAGGACTATTCACTATTGTGGCAATGAAAGAGAACCTGAAAGTAACAAGAGAACAAATGCAAACAAGTGAAAACTTCGCTGTATTCATCAGTAATTTGAGATGCTATTTTTTGTAAAAAAAAAGAGTTAATTTGTAAGGGTTGAAACCAATAACAATAATCTAAGTATAACACTGTTCTTTCATTTAAAGAAATACTTAACCCAAGCATTTTGTCTCATTTTTATATCTTCAGAATTAAAATGTAACATCATGCTTTATTTCTGTCTTGTCTATTTTTCATCATGTTTAAAAGTTGTTTTTATCTTACTGTTCTCCTGTCTCATGCCGTCGTCAGACATGTGATACATGAAATAGCTGGATTCTAGTGACAAGGACTGAATAGCAGGTGGAGACTAAGTAATATAAATGCTGTTTCACTCCCTTAGTAAGTAAGAGCAGTCTGCTCTTCAGGTGATCACTGACAGCTGCACCATCTGTATGGTCTGCTTTGTTTACTGAAATCAACATTATTTTTTTTCTGATGCAGGAAGGCTGGGGAATTCCTGAGTGACATGAATGCCTTTCCTTAGAAACACTAAATATTTTCTCTTATCAGTAGCGTGTAGTAAATGAATTTTTCAGATCTTGAGACTGAAAGTCAGCATGTGCATCTCAAAATGTAGCTTTGGAAAAGTATTTAAAGTAACTGAAACTTGATGAGTAACAGGTAATCTGTTGTTGATCTTCACAAGAGTATATTCAGCACATATACTTAAGCTTGCTTCCTTTGCTTCTTACCGTATCAAACCAATTCATTCTTAGTGAACTCAGTAATTTATCTGGAAAATGTGTTTTCACTAGCAACCAGTATGTTGTCATAATACAGCTTTTCGCAAGTCAAAAGGGTGATGAAGTCCAAAAATGTTTGAGCTTACAAAGTGTTTGCCAGGTGATAGGTTTCTGCAACAAAAATCACAAACCCTAATCCATTTTCATACTGTTAAAGTAATATAACGTAGATCAATTTAATGAAGTGCTGAACACTGCTCACTTCCATGTGAAAAGCATTCACTTTTTACTTCCACTGTTCCCTTGCAGTGAAAAAATGACTGTTTCCAAACCATGTTTGAGGTACAGGAAAGAAATATCTTCATTTTAGTCCTGCTTGTTAAATACCTTATTTGGAAACGGTGTTTTAATAAATCTTCAGAAAAAGCTTTAAGATCAGAAGTTGCATGTTTAAAGCAGCATCTAAGTGTTTGTAGATTTGTAATGCATATTCCTGGCTGTTCTAAATGGCAATGCCTAGTTAATTAAGATGCAGATTTTAGATAACAGTTGTTAATTTGCCTAAATCTGGCATTAACTCAGCTTGTGTGGTGATGTCTGATCACAGGGAAGTGAGGGGTCAGCACTTGGGCAGTAAACATTTTGGAAAACGAGGGATTTTTGCTGGTCGTGAGCGGGTTTCAGGGACAAGATGATAGTTTACATTTCTGTTTTAAGATGGCTAGACAACAAAGGAAATAAAGAAGAAAAAAAAAGAGGGATGTGTAGTAGTTTCTGAGACAGATACCAGCAAACCACATAGATTACTTTTTTCAGAGAAGCAAGGAGGCTGAGATCTCTTAACACAAGCAGTGAGGAGGAAAAGAAATTAGGATTTGAACGCCACTTGTATGGGTGAAAAGCAGGACGTTAGCAAATGCTGTTATACCTTAGTATGTGTGCTAATGAGGGAAAGTTTTCATCAGATTGGGTAATGCCTGAGTTTCAGTAGTAGTGATTTCCTTATGTCAAAGAGTTTATTTGTCATTCTCTTTTTATGGCTGAGGAAACTAAAGTATGGAAAATAAGTAACTTGCTTAAGGTCACAAATAAATAATAACACGTATTAGAACTCTGCTTCATCGCAGGTCAAAACATTCATTGCTGGTGCTGCTGCTTTGGAAAGCAAGTTGGATGTTGAGGCTGTGTTTCTTTCCTTTGAAACGGCTGCCAATGCTTAAGTGAATACTGACATTTACTGAGAGTGACCCAAAGTACTGAAATGACTTTGTACTTGCGGACATTTATTGCAGTTCTTCAGAAATCTTCATGTATAAGGTTTTACTGACACCCCCTCAGTCCCTCTGCCGTAGAGAAGGCGGTTTGTTTTCAGGACTGTCATAGGTATTTGCATTTGAGAGGATGCAGAATGCATTTAAACTTTGCCTTCTAGGTTCTCTTTTATTATAAATACTATTTATGGCTGTGTGAAGTTGAGCATTATGCTTGTCAGACTGTATCATGGGGAGTTGGTGGGAACTGGGTTATCTGCATCCTATCAGGGGAGTTAACTTAGTCATTTGGGGTAAAAATCTACTTTAAGATTTTGGTGTTTGGTTTATGTTTTAAATAGGGATCATATTAATACCAATAGAAGTTACCTGTTATGTTAAATTTGTTTTTTCTTTCATAATCCTATATAAATCTGCCTTCTCAGAAACTGTCTCAAATGTACGTGGGGTATTAGTGTCTTCCACCAAAAATGTAGGCGTTGATCAACGAAATAATAATTAGGTTGCTTCCTTCCTCATTCCAGGTAGACTTGCTTTTTTTCTGTCCCTTGCCCTGTTCTCTCCCACTTCTGCTCCCCCCCCAAGTCCCTCTCCCTTTGAGCGCCATTCACAGCTTGCTGCTCTTCCTCCCTCCCTGGCAGCTTCCCCAGCCAGCGCTTCTCCTTCCTGCAGTCTTGTTCCTTCTTTCTCCCTCTTTTGCCTGGCTTTGCAGGCATCACAGACTCGAGCACACCCTTGAGGTCTTTGTGTTGCCTGAGAGAGATTTTGGGAGTTCATTTTCTTTACTCTTCAGGCTCTCTGACTTCTGCTGTATATGTAGAGAGTAGGCTTATCAGCTACATAGAGCTAAACATAAAAATAATATGCAAGTTCTGGTAAGCAGAGAGAAAATAGTTATCCCTGCAAACTTAAAAAGATAGGAAGCACAGCTGACTAGGAATGGTTTTAAAACAAAATGCATATGCTGGAAAGAAGTCAATTTATGTGAATCTGTGTATGTTTTCTTGTTCTGTGTTTTTTTGAGATTATGTGGTTTCCTACATGTTTTCTCAAATCATTTGGAAAGAGAAATTGGAGGATGGAGGGTGGGGTGGGCGGTGTTTCTGACTGGATTTACTGCTTCGTGCAGATGCCCAGCTACTCAAAAATCTGAGGACCAGGGTTTTCAGTGGGAAGTGGGAATACAGCCTGGATGATAAATCTATATTCCAGCCTTACAAGTGCTTAAGTTAAAATGCATCAATTCTCTGGACTCCTGTTAAAAGCACATAATAAAATCACCTTCACAGGGATACTATGTTTCCATATTTTTACTTTAAATATAAATGTTTAAAAGCTGAACTTCCTGGTCAGTGGTGTAGGACAAGGAATTTTCAATCACTCGTGTACCTGGGAATTACCTATAGAAGCATTTCCAGTCATTACAGTTATTATCTAAGGCTGTTTCAAAGAAGAGCTGAAGAGCTTTCATAATGGAAGAAATGTTTTGAAACTGATGCAAACAAATCAAGCGTGCTGCTGTCATTCTCAAGAGTCTTTGATTTGTTCCTATTTTATTAATGGTCAAGTAAGATGATCTTTCTAGGTTCTTCGTTGTTCAAAGCAGTGAAGCTGTAATCTTGCATTTGTACCAACAAACTGAATACTGGTTGAGCATGCTGGGTTTTATTTTTAGTTTTAACTACGTTAGTTTGCAGTGGATCCTTAACACTGTTCTGGTGAGACTTTGCGAGCAGCTGCAAGCCTGCTGCAGCCTTCCTCTGTGTTACCACGTACTGATCACAAATTTGACATATTGCTGCTTTTTTGCAAGTCAGATAATACAAGCTCTACTCAAATTAAGTAAAGTACATCATCTATCTGGATGTGCAAAATACCTCAAGTCTGTTGGTGACACTAGGACATTTAACTGGCGATGACACAGCAAAATCCAAGCCCAGGAAATGCAGTATCCTGTATTTCTAGAGCCAGATGAAATAGATCACTTTCTAGTGATGACTTCCAAGAGGTTGGCTTAAAAAAAAAAAAGGCTATATTGTCATTCTGTGTGTGTTTTGTAAATGTATTCTGTCTCTGCATTGAAGTAGTTTAGTATTTTATGTACTGTGTTATGTTTTTGTGCTCTGGATTGATCTGTGAGCCTTTGAGATCAGTCTTTCACAGTGAAAACTAGCATTGTATGTTTAGATGACTGAAGAAGAAAATACCTTGCTGCTCCATTCTTAACATGTTATATTTATGCTTTTGTAACATACTCAAGATCCTAAGTTCTTCTCCAAATCATGAGGCATGTATGCTGTAATGGTGACCATGTGGCATTTGGCATGATGGCTAAAATAGCCTGGTGGTGAAATAAGAAGAAAAAAAAAAAAAAGAAAATGTTTTAAAAGGATTTCAATGTTCCATATTCGCTGCTCAAGGTCTGTTAAGCTCTTTGAAATAGAAATGTCTCCTACTACAGTGTCATCAGTTCTCTAAGAGCCTTGGAGACCTGGCACGCTGTGAAAGCAAAGTAGTCATTTTGAGGTTGAAGAACAGCAGAAAGACCTGTCTGAACAGTTCTGATTGGAAACGATGTCAGCTCGTTGAAGAGGGTATGAAAAAGACTTTCAACAAAGCTGTAGCTTCACCTGGAAGTCAGTCAGTAACTGAAGGCATAAAAATTATGCAGATGGGCTACATAATCATTTGGTAACAGAAGGAAGCCAACTCATGTCCCGTGTTTCAACTTTTATCTCAGATCCTTTCTTCCCGAAAAGCACAGCTGTAGTCAGATGAAAGCAGGAGTGGCTGCTGAAGGTATGCAGCTACCTCAGCTTGTTCTCTGTCAAATTTTGCCTGTTTCCTTTCCATGCAGGGGATCTTGAAAGAGTGTTGCCTGACTGCCACATACCTGAAATTGCTTGCTTGTTAAATCTGTATCTCGCTCAGATTGACAGGAGTTGATATTTTAGTAATAAAGTCGTTGTACTAGAATTTGGTGAATGTTGCATCAATTGAGTTCATTATGGGGAACTATGAAAAAGCACACAAAACCCCAGCATCTCTTATGCATCTGCCCCTGGGTGTACTTTTATAAGTGATCAGTAAATTACTCCTATGTGCAATTGTTTCCTAAAGATTTGCCAGAACTGCTTACATTTATGTTGGATTTCAGTTTCCTGTGTTACACTCAGATTTAGTTCAAGTTTTGTTTCCACTCTGGCAAGCTTTTTAGACTTCCTTGTGTGCATTTACTGTGTAATGGCTGAGAATATAATTTATAACAATAATAGCAAAGTACAGAAACTGTATTTTTTTAAAATCTGTAAGTGGCGTTATTAAGTCATCAATGCTGAATGTTTCTAACTTCAGATTTTCTATTTTTTGCCTTTTTTTATTGTACTTCTATCACATGGCCAGCTGCAAAAAGCAGTAGCATAATAAATTGGTGCAAGATAATGTACAATACCAAGAGACTGTATTCTGGCAGTGCACTTCCTTGCTAATTGCTCCATAATCCTAGAAGTTCAAACACTGTAAAGAAAATCCTAAAAGATTTGTCATGTGTATCTGTTTGTTACATATCTCATATGGTGGGTAACGAGTGTGGAAATGGTTAGTGTCAGCATTAAGCCATAGCTGAAAAATACTTTTCCTTTCACTGAACACATTCCCAAACTTCCAAATATTTTTCAGTCTCCTTCCAGTGCCAAGCCATAACCTGAACGGGCCCCACAATGGAGCGTAATGAGACCAGGCCAGAGATCTTAGAGTCCAAATTACAGTCTTGTCTGGCTGAGTTAATAAAATGTCAGATTATGAAGTGAAATTCCCAGATGAAACACTGGTTTTAAAGCACAAATGCCTCAGCCACTTCAGCTGTCTTTTAGCCCCTACTTAACGGGGCTCTCAGAGTAGCAGCAGCTCTGTGCGCACAAACACAGGCCCTGTTGGCCTTTTTCAGATGGAGAGCAGCGAAGGAAGGGTCTGCCTGCCACAGAAGACTTAGGTGGGCTGTCAGAAGCTGTAAACTACTTCAGGTTACGTACGAGCAAAAGGTGTTTTCTCCTGGATCACAGCCCTGGAAGGAGAGGATGTGGTGACACAAGGCAGAATGGAGAACGGGGCCAACTGGAGAGGGCCAGGAGGATATCACAGGGAGCAAGAGGTACCTTAAGGCAACAGTATAAAATTTGGGGTTGTGACTTGGAGAAGGAAGCCCGGCTAGAAGCTTGGGAGTGTGAAACAAGACATGCATTAGGAAGGGAAGGCTTCAGAAGTGTGCTTTAGTCAAGGGATCGGCTGTCAGCGCGCCGCTGGCCATGCGGAAACATGGGTCATGCGAGACTTCATTAGGAGAGGTCTCCAGTAACCGTAGGGTTGCTGACAGTACTGGTGTTGGTGTAACAGAGTAGGGAGAGAGACCTCAAATAGCACTGTGCCTGCAGCTCTGGTCACCTCGGGGGAGTTGAGTTTAGGCTTGTATGAGCACAGCGCAGAAGTGTTAGACCAGCCAAGGGGTAGAGAGATGTCATCCTAGAAAAGCCTAGAAGGACTAGGCTTGCAAAGTGCAGCCAGATTGTGACGGGGGATATCATCGTTGTCTATAAATAAATTTGGATTGTAAACACCGAGGAGACAAAGTACGGTTGGAGCAAATGGCCAACGCTGGCACCAGAACAAATGGATGCAAGCTGGGCTGTGAATAAATTGGGGCTGGAAATGAGAAGAAAACTCTGTGTTGTTGGAACAGGGAGATTTTAGAACAATCTTCTTTTAGGGATTAATGGGACCAAAAAAATGCGCGTAAAGGCATTTTAGGGAGGCATTTGGTCAAGTTACGAGAAGGACTGTTTCAGGTGCAGATTGCACCAGGCACATGGGCTTGGTGCTGTGGGAAGTCCCCACCAGCTACAATGCCACTGTGGAAGCAAAACCAATAAATTGTGTTTTAAACCTGTCTGTAGCAGCTCAAGTAAATGCTTTCTGATGAGTGCAGTCTTGCTGATTAGTGACTGTTAGCTGTAATCTCCAAAGGACTTGTTTGTACCATTAAAATCAAGGAGTTTTGTGTGCATATAATTGTTTATAGCATCAGAGCCTACAGCTGTTCTTTGAATTATGTTGTGGCCACATACTTCAAGGCTATGTCATTTCTAATTTTCTTGTAGTTCTTCGTCTTACAAGTAAATCCAAATTCTGCTCAAAGGATCCTGATCTTTAGCTGATTTAGAGCTGGGGTTACCAATCCAGGGGCACCTGTTGAAATATCATAATTAGTTTGTGAGATATTCAGTAAGGAGCAGTTTTCTTTCATTTTCATGGATTTTGTTTACGTTTGCTTCTAAAATATTTTGTGTATCTTATTTTTTTAAAATTGTTGCTTCAGATCTCGGGTTCCAGCAGAGAGTTATGATGCTTTTTGTGAGATCATGTTTTGCCATAGTAGGGTTTTTTGGAATGATTTATGTTGATTAATGGTATAATTTTTCCTTACACTAGAAAATGCCCATAAGTAGCTCAGCTGATAGAATCTGTGCATGCACCAGGCCCAAAAGTCTATCGAATAAGAAATGTAAAGCCTCCACAAAACTTTCATGTAAGGTGCTTGATAGGAACCACTTGAAGTCATTGCAGCTAGCTTGGATGTTGAAATGATTTGAGCCCGTTTTGTATCTTGTAGAACTTCTAGGTTATTAGGTAGTGCACTGAAGGTGGAAACGAAGTGTTTTGAAGAAGTGAAACAGTCCAGTTTGCATACAGAGGAAAATGTGTTCTGCTTTCTGAGCAATAAACTCGTGTATCAGCTGTGTGACATGCAGTTTCATGGCTTGTTTGTTAGCAAAATTTGAAAACTCCTGGGCCTCGTGTGCTAACCTTTCTTCCCCTTCACACCCCCTCCTTTTAATCTTTCTTGAGTAGGTTGGATGTGCTTTCACATTATTTGAAAGATATTCAAGCCTTTATGATCCTGTCAGTTTATTTTTGCTTACGAGTTTTTTCCTTTGCAATATTTTTGTCCTGGTACAATTTCTTACTTCTTAGAGGTGTTAGTTTTTGTGGATAATCTCACTTATACCAATTTCTATGACTTCAGTTTTCCATCTGTGAGAGCTCGGAGTGTTGCAGCATCAGTAAACCAAGGGACAGACACTTTGGTTTTGTGTATAAATTGACAGATTTCAGTCTCTGTTCTCCAAGGGTTTTGTAATGATTACTGAATGTTTTCTATTCAGGTATCAAGTGGTTTAATATTGCAATGGAAGCCTGTACCACTGTGTGTGTGGGGAAGAGATTGTCCTGTTACTCCACTCAAAACTGAATGTCAGCTGCCTAAGCATAAAAATGCTTGCTGTTTAAATTGAGTGCTTGCTCCCGTGTGTTTTCAGGATGCATATGTAGATGCAGTCTGGTAATTCTTGTATTTAGGGTCCAATATTGCAAAGTATCTCCTGTAAAATGAGAACATCTTCCCTTTGTAATAAGAACACAAATACAGGTCACTTCGCTCTTCCTAAAACTAGTCTCATCATGCTGGGACAGACATATCAGATGGAAAAAAAAAAAGTCTAACAAGAGGCTGGAACATACTTGGGCAAATCACCTTTAAAACAAAAGATCTGGGGTTAATGCTTTTAAAGTCCTTTATACCTGAAAATTTGTGTAGTTGATTAGGCTGAGATACTGTGAAAGAAAAAAAAAAATAAGTATTTTTTCTTCCATTTTACTTGTAGGTACTAAATGAAGCAGTGGGTGCACTGATGTATCACACTATCACTTTAACACGAGAAGACCTGGAGAAATTTAAAGCACTTCGAATAATTGTCCGAATTGGCAGCGGTTTTGATAATATTGACATCAAATCTGCTGGAGATTTAGGTATGACTATTAAAGACATTGTTTTACATCTTATACTTGCCTCCAGAAATTTGATAGCATCTAAGTCTTTGCATTAATGTTTTCTGTATAATTTATACTAACATAGTATGTAAGCTGTATAATTTTCTCATCAAAGTGTTTAAAAATCATTATGGAGATATTAGCATTAGTTAATTAAGTGATAATATTAATAGCTTTGTGACAGGATGACAATCTGCCTGTTCAAGATAAATCCAAGGAGTAAGGCCATAATTTTTCCTCTTGTTCTTTTTTTCTGTCTTTTTTTACCCCAGTTGTGTTTTTTAACTACTGCCTACTGTAATCCAATCACAAAATATAATTCCATCAGCATGGAAAACTACTACTGTTTGAATAAAAAATGAGATCATTATCAACTGTCTGGGACTTATTTATGATGCATGAGATTTAGTACTAAAGCACTCCATAAAGTAGAAATATCGATTTTATAGGAGAATCAGTTGTTACAGCTTCAGAATAAATTTAGATACTGGAACTGTGAAGAGATACTGCTTAGTGTTTCACTGCTTAAAAAAAAAAAGTCTGATTTATACTTTGCTTACTTTAGGACAACCCATCTGTTACCTGTAATCTACAGGTAAAACTGTACCACTGGAAATTGATGTATACATTTTCTTTGTTTCTTTTCTAAGTAGGTTGAAATTATCAAGTATCATAGAATCACAGAATGGTTTGGGTTGGAAGGAATCTTTAAGAGCATCTAATTCCAGCCCTCTGCCATGGGCAGGGACACCTCCCACCAGCCCAGGTCGCCCAAAGTCCCATACAGCCTGGCCTTGAGCACCTCCAGGGATGGGGCGCCCACAGCTTCTCTGGGCAACCTGTGCCAGTGCCTCACCACCCTCAGAGTAAAGAATTTCTTCCAAATATCTAATGTAACATATTTCAATAATAAATATGTTTCCCATTATGAAGATCTTGGAAACAAACAAGTGTGACAGTGCTTAGTCCTAATAATAGCCCCACTGATTTAGTGAGGAGGTGTACTGTGGGTCTGCTTATCAGTAAAAGAAAGTAAAATAGTCGCCAGTGTCTAATGGCTGTGTAGTTTGCACAGCAGGCAGAGGCTAAGAACTTTTTCATGAGTTTCTATAAAGAACAGGTAGATCTGAAGGCATGCACAAGGCTGTGTTCCTACTTACTCAAGTAGTGCCAAAGTTTGGTACCTGACTTGTGAGCCCCAGAAACCATATTACGTATGTAGAGATTGCCCTGGGGTAAAATCCTGGATCCAAAGCCCCAAAACCTAGGTATAGATCCAAAACCCCAGAGCCATCATGAGTCTGATTTGTGTAGAGAATCCCTAATGAGAGGAAAATCTTCACAGGTTTGTTGGCTATTTGGGCAGGTCTCCATGCTGGATGGTAACCCAGGCTTACAATTCAAATGCAAGACTCAGGGGAGACGTTATAGCCCTCCACAACTGCCTGAAAGGAAGGTGTGGGGAGCTGAGGGTCGGCCTCTTCTCGGAGGTAACTAGTGATAGGACTAGAGGGAATGGCCTCAAGTTGTGCCAGGGGAGGTTCAGGTTGGAAATGAGGAGACATTTCTTCTCAGAAAGAGCAGTCAGGCGTTGGGACGGGTTGCCCAGGGAGGTGGTGGCGTCACCGTCCCTGGGGGTGTTCAAGGAAAGGTTGGGCCTGGTGCTTGGGGACGTGGGTTAGTGGTGACATTGGTGGTAGGGGGGTGGTTGGACCAGATGATCTTGGAGGGCTTTTCCAACCTTTATGATTCTGTGATTCAAGCCACATTATAGCAGACTTGGGACATTCTCATTCCTATGGCATGGTAAACGCCACATGCCTAATCCTTCATAGAATCACATTGTGATTAGGCTGAGTTACACAGTTAGGACCCATCCTGTTTGTACATTCCAGTATTTACAAAGTCGAATTGTCCACTCTTTCAAAAGCCACTAAATGCTGGAAGGCTTACAATGTAAAATCTCTCCTAGTAGTTAGGGCAAAATGGTTGGAATTAGATACTAATGCATCGCTACTGGGACAAATCTCTTTCCATTCCTTGAATATGCATCTCAAGGAGATAACCTGAGAGTTAATTGCTCTTTGAAAAAGGCTTTGATTCAGTCTTGAAATATAATACAAAGTTAGACCTTAAAGTACAACATTTTCCTGAAATTTTATAGTAACTTTTCGAGTAATTTTCAGGGAGCTTACTGGTGAAGTTGTTACCAGTTTTTCCCATTGTGTTATTTTCATGTTAGTGCTTTTACTCTTCTTGAAATGGATGCAAACAGATGTTTCTTGAATACAAGCTTGAAGATCTGGTGGTTTTTTTTCTTCGTTTTATTAATTGTTGACTAGAAAACATGTTCAAGTTGTAAGTGTAACTGCAAGTGAAATGGGAGTGAAGGGTAGCACCAGTTGACTATTTACGTGTGTTGATAGTGATAGGACAAGGGGAAATGGTTTTAAACTGAGACAGGGGAGATTTAGGTTAGATATTAGGAGAAAGTTTTTCACTCAGAGGGTGGTGAGGCACTGGAACAGGTTGCCCAGAGAGTCCTGGAGGCATTCAAGGCCAGGCTGGATGCGGCTCTGGGCAGCCGGCTCTAGTGGTTGGCAACCCTGCCCAGAGCAGGGGGGTTGAAACTAGATGATCTTTAAGGTCCTTTTCAACCCAGGCCATTCTATGACTCTATGAATGCTGAGTTTTTCAGCATTCTGTGCTGTGCTGTGCACAAAATCACTGAAAGCAGGGGGAAAAGGGGAAAGGTAAAGGAGCACAAAAGCAGTTAGATACGAGAAGAGTGCGTTATCTTTTCCTATGTGAAATGTCTCTTCATATCATTGTCTCTATCCAGCTGCTCGTTGTGGTTTACCATGCCTTTGCCTTTTATAAATTAGCTGTTTTTAAAGGTGGAGGAAAATAGAGAATAAGAAATTTGTACAACTTAGGAGAGAAATTATTTTGCCCTTTTCCCTAAAAGGGGAAACCTTTTATAGGGAGGAAGGTGTAAGGCGAGTTGGAATTCCTTAGCTTCCCATATATGTAATATAACTTAAGGTCCTTTTAAACCATTTTTTTTTGCCAGCCATTAGGAGACATGCTTATTGAATTTGTTTTGCCATCTAAAACCTGCATTTTTGCTCCATGAAAAAGACCTTTCGTATAAACAAATGCAGCTGTTTAATGTGATGCACTTGAAGGAATTTTACTTTTCAGTCTTGTACTTTTTCTCCCATTCGTGCTCTTTTTTCATTTTTAAAATACCGTGAGTTTCATACTGCCATTGATGTTAGCAGACTGCCAAGATTAATAATCCAGCAAATGATGCTATTTTATCTTTGTGTAAGTCTATAGAGCAGTGACTCAGCAGAGAGAAGAAAAATAGGTCTGCAGCTTCCTTCTGTTGGCTGTAGAAAGAAGGAAGGCATTTGAATGGAAAACATAGATAAATTCGTTATAAGCTTATTATTTGTCAGATTATTGTTATTACTCTCATGGAAGAGCATGTTGGGTTTTCTTCCTTGCTTCACAAGATATACTGGTGTTAGCTGAGGACTCACTGAATACTTATTTATGTAAAACCCAAGTAACTAGACAGTGAAAACAGTATTAGGGTGTTTTTTTAGTACACAAAACACTTTTTTCTCCACCGTGAAATTATACTGTATGCTGTTTGTGATCTCAGTCAGCAGGATTGAGAGCGAAAAATTAGTGGGAGTTGATGATTACAGGGAGAATGTAGTAAATAGAGAGGACACAAACTTTTTCAAGTAAACATTTTGCTTCACTGCTGTACGTGTACTGGAAGTACATGCTTATCCAAGAGAAACAGAATGGGGTGACTGACACGCAATTACATTTGCTGGCTGCCTGAGCTGTTTTTTGAAGTAAAAATGGAATATCGTGAGTCTTGGCTCAGTCCACCTTCCACAGCTGGCTGTGGAAATCTGTAATGGTCTTTTCATTTCTTGATCTTACACCTTTCTCAACCATTAAGTCTGTTTCCTAATAGCTGAAGTTTTGCATTATCTTTCCATATCATGCAGAAGCAGATTTTGTATTTCTGTACTGATATTTAGATGGGTTCTCTCTTTAATTTGAAGGACCAGGGAAGGACTTGGATTCTGTTTGTAGCAACTGCACAAACCCATGTGCAACAAGAAACAGATCGTTCCTCCCTGTGTTGTTACTACCCATATATGTACTGGAAATAATAGGTATACCGTGAAGGTTTGTAAGAGTTGCTTTCATTTTAAATTAATCTTTTTTATAATGTGTAGATAGCTTTTGGGAGGGTATCTGCTCGGTAGTGCAAAGTAACTCACACAATGAAATGTAAACAATGATCTTCAACCTTACTGGCTTTGTGCTGAGAGAAAGGCATATTTCCTTCTGCTATTCAAAGCACGTAGCCCAGTGTGCGTGTAAAATGCTTACTAAGACATCAGCTTGGTTACTAAGCTGCCTGACATCTCATATACTTCTGTGGTTTCAGTAGTCTGTTTGCTGTTTGCCTTAGTTTGGAAAAACAAAAGTTTAAAAAAAAAAAACAGAATAAAACCTTTACAAGTATTTACGAACTGGTTTGTCATGTATTGTGTCAGTCGTTG
The DNA here is from genome assembly GCF_964034855.1 of Anser brachyrhynchus. Classification (NCBI taxonomy): domain Eukaryota; kingdom Metazoa; phylum Chordata; class Aves; order Anseriformes; family Anatidae; genus Anser; species Anser brachyrhynchus. Next base: position 72,237,476 of record NC_137698.1, read on the forward strand.
CAGTCAGAAACTTGGTATATAAATACCTGTAAATTTAAACATCATGCTCCTGAATGGCCATCAAATAGGAAGAAGAAAGAAATATTTGGCAACCTGGTATCCTTTCCACCCATTCTTTGCAGGGATTGCAGTGTGTAATGTGCCAGCTGCCTCAGTAGAAGAGACGGCGGATTCTACCATGTGCCACATTCTGAACCTGTACAGACGAACCACCTGGCTTCACCAGGCTCTGCGAGAAGGCACGAGAGTACAAAGCGTCGAACAGATTCGGGAAGTAGCTTCTGGAGCTGCCAGGATCAGAGGGGAGACCTTGGGCATTATTGGATTAGGTATGTTGGCTGGTGAGGTGGTTTAATACTCCTCGCCTCCCATTGCTTTAAAAAAATTATGAGGATTTGAGCTGTTAAAACAACACCAGTTCACTCCTTTCCATGCCAAGCATTCTGTATAATACCACTTCGTTCCTGGTGTTTATATATCTCAAATGTTTTCCCTATAGGCATCATCATTTCCCTCAGACAACTATTTTTGCAATTTTTGCTGTTGATATTCCTCAGTTCTTTGAGCTTCTGGACATCTTTTTGCTGGTGTCAGGCACGCTGCTTGTAAGACTCCATCGCTTCCCTTTTCCAGGACAAGGATCCTGCTACTCCAACCCATTGTCACATGTATTTGTTGTATTCATCGTCTGTTGTCATACCTGGTTCTGTTTGTACTGTTTTTCTTTTGCTGTTTTTAATATGTCTGAAAAGTGCTTGCTGCAGTAACAGCCTGCAGAGCAGTTATTTCTTGCATTTGGTTGGGCTGCATCTGAATCTGTATTTCAGCTCAAATGAGAGGAAAAATAAATACAAGAAAGTTTGAAATGCTTCCAGACCTAATAAAATCACCTACTTACCTCTCTGAATGTCCCTAAATGTGTTTCGGCATCTAACAGATGGACAAGCTTGCTTGAGATGAATTAATTGCTGTCTGTTACAGACGCAGAGAAGAAAAACAAGCAAGTCAGTTTCTATATAAAAATTATTCAGTCATGTGCTTGTCTTATCAAAGATCTGATGGGCTGTGGATGTAATTGCCATGGTATTCATCCGCAGGAATTAATAATACGATTTTGACAACAGGACATCATACTTTAATGACTGTTCCAGTTACACATTGCTGTCAGATATCTCAAGCCACAAACTCTTACTTTTTGGAATCTGAAAATGCTTGGCGTTACATACCGCTTGTTTGAACGAGTACACAAGGCAATAGAAAGCGTTTTCACACTTAAAGAACTGCCTTAAAAATGTGACTTTAAGGAGTCAGTCATGAAGTTGCTTTCTCAAATCTATACCCGTGTATTAATGCACCTCATTTAAACATGATTATCGCACTCGCAGTCACAGCATCTGTACATAAATAATAGACAAATCACCTGCAGTGTTTTAAAAATGGAAATACGCATCAAGTTTTTGAACCTTAAGTCCTAGCTTACATGCTATGTGCTAATTTGCTGGAGACATCTGTCCTGTTGGCATTGTGTTTATTGTGTTACGCTTTAATTCCAGGCTGAGCTGAGAAAAAAGCCTTCATTTATTACTGAATTTCTTAAACGAGTTTTCTGTATGCTGTTTTTGTTGCGAATGACTGGAAAGTATAGAGAAACAATTTAGATAATCAGATTGCCAGTATGTAATGCTGCATGAGGTGCTAAGGTGGTTTTTTTTTTGCTTTTGTTTTGTTTCTGTTTGTTTTTTTGTTTGTTTGTTTGTTTGTTTTAAAGATGCCTTTTGTGTGCATGGTATAGTAAAAGGCTAGTAAATTCTGATTTTAAAGGTACACTTCTGTTGCAGTTATTAACCAGCAATTTTCTGTAGTCTTTGATTGTTCCAATTTCTTTTCCTTCAATGAAATATTCACAGCTTTTAAAGTGAATGTTCTAAAGTTTGAACACATACACTGCTCGGTTTTGCACATGTATATGAATATGCACAGCGTTATGACTGAGCTCCTGTTCTAACAAAGTCCTATATAGACATGTATTTATGAAGAAGTCTTAGAAGCATAGTCTTCGAAGATGTGGAAATACAGCTATGCTAGATTTAGCATTTTGGGCACTTGAGATGCTTAGACTGTGACATACTCCCTTCCCTATTCCAGATCACTACAAGAGGGTAGCTATCTCTAGTTTTAATCTAAAATGTGTATTTACAACCATGTTCAACAGACTGTTGCCCTTAGGTTATGTTTCTCTACTAGTGGCCTCTTCCCACATCTGTAGTTTTGCCTCAATTTGTAATTGTCTTATTAGGATGTGTCAGCATCAGAGCAGCTGAACCACTAAGAGGCTATGAAGTGAACGTAGCACATACAAAACTGTTCTCATCTTTTGTTCCTAAGTCCTGCTTCTTTCCTCCAGCTTTGTGTAGTGTCATCGTTTCTGTCCTTTCTTGTACAAGCTTCTGAGATCATCCCTTATCTCAGCCCCAGCTATGTTGTGATCTTCTTGTCTTAAACTTTCTTCAGCAGTGGGTTGCATAAATTGCATCACTTTGCTGCTGCAGCACCTAAGGCCAGACCTTCACATCCGTTCCTGGGCATTTTTTGTAATTTTTATTTTTATTTTTAGCCGAAGATAAGCATCCCAGCTCTTGCTTATCTCTGCGCTAGGGAACGACTATGTCATTCGCTCCAAAGCTCCAGCTACTCACTTCCTTATCCACTGGTCTAGCCAAGTTTCATGACTCACTTGCCTTTTTCTTTCCATCACCCACTCTCTTTTCTTTGCCTCCTCTCATGCATATTCCTGCTTTGACACTTGGTCTATCCTGCTTAATCCTATTACTCAGTGCTCCTCCTTTAAAGTTAACCCCATCTCTCATCCTCTGCTTGTATTGGAGATAAGCAAAGACTCAATAGCATAATGCCCCCTTCATGTGCTTGTTGGATACCATCCGTCATTGTTCCGTTGTTTGGTTAGCCTCTGGGCTCCTCAGGGCAGAGCCTGTGTTTCTTTCTGTCTTTCTGAAGTGTGTGATTCTTTGAGCCTTACATAAATAATAATATCACATCATTAAACAGCTGTCTTTGTCACTTTTAGTCTTTATTGCTACCCGGTGTCCTATATTTCAAGCGATGCATCACAAGCTTTGCAAGCCTGGATAGGAAGCCCTGCACTGAAAAAAATGCTACCTTTTCACCTTTTATCTAGGCAGTTAGGTTGTGGGTATTTCTGTTGTGTGCTTTTTAGATTTTTTTTTTAAAGAATATTTATGAGCAGCAGTGTGTAAGTACTTGGATGAGTAGATAGCTGGAGCTGGTTCTGCTGTAATGATGATTTTGCAGCAGCGAAGGCTGTGAAATCACACTCCCTTCCTCTTCCTTCCCAGTTACAAATGCTGGTGACTAATAGCTAATGCATTTCCTCGCTCAGAAGAGGTGAAATTCTTCCAGATCCATTTGACAGTGCATCATAATCAGCGTTCATCACTCAGTTTGTCTTTCCTCACCTGCTGTGTTGTCTCACTGGTTCCACATCCTGACTAGATGCTGGCCAAGGCACCGATCAGCGCATCAGACAGTGAGCTTTGAGTTGGGTGGCATTGCCACGCAATAAAAGTGGCACCCCTAGCAGTCCTACTAGCTCATCTAATGTGCTCACCAGGAAATACAAGAAAAAAGCACGCTCCACGAAGCAAGCCATGTATCGGAGGTCTCCGGGAGGGATTAAAAATTGCCCAGATTCCCCATAGCTGTTGCAAAGAGCTGCTAAGTGTGAGCACTTCTTATTTCCGTGGAAGTCTACAGGCGCCTCATCAACATTTCTGTGGTACCAAGGGCGTTTAATAAAACTTTGTAATACCAGCATAGATGCAGGCTCTTTGCCCAGGGGCTGGGTAGGGATCATTGCCAACTGCAGCTCCTATAATTGTCAAGCTCAGATCAGGTTGGTGTCAAGGTCAGGATCGGAGACCCTGCAAACTAGGACACTGGGGGGAAGTCGCTGAGTCCGACTAACAGGAGACTGAGGAGTTCTTCGTGTGTCTCTCTTCACACTGCTGGTTTGACTGGAGTGAAGAATGGGCTTTGCGAGAGCTTTATACAAATCTCTTAATGTCTGAAATAGGCTTGGGTCGCTTTTTCCTCTCTTGGAATTGTATGGAGAGTGCATTTTGTGTGTCCTTCCGTTACTACAGACCGAGAAGTTTACTTAATATTCTGTATTTCTGAATTTACCTCTCCTTGGAAGCACCCGAGTCTCATGAATATTGATAGCAGTTACATATGCTCTTAAGGTAAAGTTGCCTCGAAGGTGGGATGCTTTTTGAACTGGTCTGTTCTTGCAGTGCTGAGGAAGGTTTTTAGCCACCCCTTGTGCCCAGAAGAGTCGTATGTGTAATGGAAGGCTTTCAGAGCAGGAAGAAAACTCAGAGGCTTGCAGTTGACTGCAGTTTAAGAGGAATTGGCAAATTGCAAATGTCCAACTGTCTGTTTGTGTAAGGACTGTGACTAAATATGAATTGTCATTTATGGAGGATTTTATCTCATAAAGCATTTGTAATACGACGATGCTCGCCATGTGATTCCTGAGTGTTTCAAAAGGAAACTGAGCCCATTTAAGAGTGTTTTTAGTATATTGGCCAGGCTGCAATGAATGGAAAGTGTAGTTTTAAATGGAGAAGCTGTTGTAAGAGGTTTCTCTGCCATGAATCCCCTCAGGTATTAATGTTGTAAAGAGTGTGAAAAAGAACAGATGACAGAACGTCGCATGTGAAAATGAATGGAGCTAGAGTAAAAGCGATCTGCAAGCTTTAAAAAAAAAGAAAAAGATTGTTTACAGTTGTGTGACTGATTTCCTGAGCTGTGAACATGCCAAAATTTGAAAATAATAGTGTTTGTGCTGAAAATAGTCTTGCTAATGTTTTTAAAAAACAGCTTGAAAAGCAAACAAATAACATGTACGCAGGTATTGAAATAAAATATCTTGAAGAGCATTTTAAGTTGGTGTCCCCAAAGAAAAGCAGACAGCCCCCATCAGATTGACACGCTGTTTAATATTCCAAGCACATCTGTTCCTAAGCACTGCAGAACAACTGTGTTCAGGTTAAATGATCAACAAAAACCCTTTCTTCCTGTGGCTTCTTAAGTTTATTGAAAGAGAAACTGAAAAGCAGAGGGAAATCCCTTCAAGCACAATTGGAAAGATGCAGGATTTCCCTGGGTTAATTCGGTTCTTTTTTTAAGCAAGCTCAGATGTTACAAAAGAAAACTCGTTGACTTTCTTTTTTTTTTTTAAATGAGACGTGATTATTATGGTCTATCTAGTGACTGATACTCTTGAAATGTCTTTATCTAATATTTGTAATACCCTACTGCGAATAACTAGTGTGTAGTCTTCTAAACTGAAGAATTTTCATTCTCATTCTTCAAAATATCCTTACTCAGTGAATATACTTGCTCGTTTTCTGTGTTTTACTGGTAGTGTTTCAAAGGGAAATACACACCTCCTGATACACGTCTCCATGGAGTCGTGCCCAAAAAGCAATTTCGAACACGAGCTCTTTAAAATAATACGACAGTAAGGAAAGATGAACAGGGAAAAGCTAAGGGCATTGTGAATGATGAATGGTACTGCACTCTTCTTAACTAGGTGCCATGTGATGGACTGTATTTATTTATGATTTAAGTAAATGGGTACAGAATTTTTAAAAGCTTCAAATGACAGGATTCTTACAGGCATTTTAGTGCTGAAAGGATGTTACTCAAAATGAAAGAAAATACTAGTGCGGAAAGGAGATCCTGTGTGCTGAGAATCACTGAGCTTCAGATTAAACAAATTATCTTTTATTGCATCCATTTTTGAGGATTAATTTTATAGCTTTTTATTAAAGCCAGCTGGTCCGACATGGGTAAGAATAAGTCCTTGGCAGGATGTGTTCGCAAGCAGTAGTGTTTTACCATAAACAGGCCCAGCAGGCAGGCCCTTGTATTACACAGATTAGTGCAGATTACGTGGCATCTTCTGGCATTTCACATCCCCGGTTGCAAAAGGTGCAGACATGCATTGTTTCAAGCAAGGCTGTGTGCGGCAGTCCCGGTGTAACGTTACTCATCTAAACGAGGATTTCGAGCGGGATGGGAGGCGCCTCTTTTTTATCCCCTTCCAGTTGCTGTACAAAATGGTATCACTTGATGGAAGCGTTTGCAGTGGGAAGGAGGAGGGTGCTTTACACCAGCTGCCTCACATCTGTTCTCATTCCATCTTTTCTTGTTCCAGGGCGTGTTGGGCAAGCAGTAGCACTACGTGCCAAAGCCTTTGGCTTCAGTGTGATTTTTTATGACCCATACCTCTCAGATGGCATGGAGCGTGCTCTGGGACTGCAGCGGGTGAGCACTTTGCAGGACCTGCTGTTCCACAGTGACTGTGTTACCCTGCACTGCAACTTGAACGAACACAATCATCATCTTATTAACGACTTCACTATAAAGCAGGTAATAATCTCTGTGCGTGCCCTCCGCACAGGTGCCGGTGGCTGACACTGTACAGAGTTGCTTTATGTAAACGTGCAGATTCTCATTTGAAAGCAATTTCCCTTTTCCTACGTTGAGATTAAGCAGGTTTATAACCGACTAGGGAATAGCTGGTGCCTTGTGTATCGTTGCTTTTCTTGTCTGTTTTCCTCAGTAACATTGCACTCGTGGAAATAATGTGCTCTTCTGCATGTCGCTCGGATTTAATTAAATTGCGTTTATGCACTTTTTTCCTCTGTCTTCTGGTAGCTACCTCCTTTACCTAGACTTGCAGGTAGCAATTCTGTCTCACTCCCTCGGTTGGGATGGTCAGGCATAACGGAGGGATTGTGACTAAATGCCGCCCCCCTGTGCTCAGTGCCCAGGCTTGCAGAGCGCTTCCCGGGTCGATCACATTTCCAGCATCGCATTATTTGGAAAATTCAGGCCTATTTGAATTAGTACCAAACTCTCCCTAAAGCTTTAGGTAATATTAAAATCACTTCAGAATATAGGCGTGTAGAAACTGCTCCACTGCGGGCTAATTCGACAGTAAGCTTTTTATTAAATCTCTAGGTTCTAACTCCAACCTCAGCGTAGGTAACAGTAGGAAATAAAGCATGGATTTAAAGGTGTAGATAGTGTGCAGGAAAGAAATCCTAATGATATAGTAACTGATTTTTTATTTTTATGTTCATTATACATGTAGTATATGCATGTGTTGGTTACAGTGACAGTTGCACTCTTGCAGTAAAATCATTGCTTGGTTTCTGAGAAATAGTTTGAACCTACTGCATTTGAACATTAGGAGAACTGAAGCAAATACTGAATGTGTTACACACATCTGATGATATCACATGTCTTGATTTGAGAGTTCAGGGATGTTGTAGACCCATCCCAATGTAAAATCAGGGTTTGGGTTTTAAAACTTCAAAAATTCAGAAATTTAAAACCCAGATCACTCAGATAACTGAGCTCTGTCACCCTGCCCTGAAGATTCTCTTTCCTTCTCTGCTGATACATTGCGATATACATTTTTTCTATGGTTAGATGTCCAGACATCTGAACCCAAACAGAACTGCACTGAATTCAGCAGCACCATTTAGAGGCTTAGCAGTAGTCACTGTAGTGGGCCGTGAAACTTGGGCCAGTCTATCACAGCAAGTTTTTAAGCAGAGGTGGATAAATGGGATCGGCTCTGGAGAGTGCTTAGTGCATTAATCAGAGAAGAAAACAAAAGAGGTTAGAAGTGAGTGATACCATCTGAAATGAAATGCATATAATAAAACCTGTACTGGGAAGGATATCATAAGCATTTATCTTGCTACTTGTTGTCCTTTATTTAGAAGCTTAGGTTAAAGTGTTAGTTTTTGCTTTGGATAAAAGTTTGGATGAAGCACTCTTATTTTGTAACAGCTGATGTGAATGTTACCCTGCTCTGAAAACCAGAAAATCTGACTACCTCAGATCATTCCTGAGTGCTTGGTTTGTGCAGACCAGGTCTTCTGAATATCTATTGAAAAGAGCAGAACGGCTTTTTGAGGCTGTCGGATGCTAGAGTTGCTCTGAAATTTTTAGAGCGCATCGCATGCCGTTTTTACCCAGTATTGCATGCTCACGTAATAACCAGGTTTTAAACAAAGTGTGGAGAAGTATGGTGCATCTCACAGAATATTTGGGTTGGAAAGGACCTTAAAGATCATTAATTCCAACCCTCCTGCCTTGGGCAGGGACACCTTCCACTAGACCAGGTAAACTCATTTCCCTGAATTCCCGCCCTGAATTTTGTTTAGAATCTGAAATCACATAGCCTTAAAATGTCTTTGAAAGTTTGGTGCCAGTCTTCTCTTTCAGTGGCCTTTCCCTTTAATTAGTCAGCATTCTGCCTAGCCATCATGCTTGGCCTTGTAGTTCCAGAGCAGCTCAGAGAAGTGTTTCAAGCTTGGGTTTTTGAACCCGTGGTAATCAAGTGCTCTTAAGAGAAACTGAGATCGTTTCAGTTCTACAAATTGGAGAAGATGATGCTGCAATTAAACACAATACGCTTTTAAAGCAGCTCTGCAGGTTTAATGCAGGTGAACGCTAACAGCTGTCAGCAGTTCTAGCTGTGACATTCTCTTTCAAGCTTCCACCCCTTATAAAGGGTCACCTCTGGCTGCATCCACCCTTCTGGTTTGTCATGAGTCACGTAATTCATTCCCACTAGAATGCATTTATGTGTCCATGTTCTGTTTGATTTGGGCTTGTCTTAGTACTAGCTTTAGAGTTTTGTAAATAATCCTGAAGATGAAAACTTAAGGTTATTATGGATGGACAGGAGATTTTAACAGGGTTCGCTGATGAAAATTTTCAAGTTCTTCAAAGCGCATATGAATGCACTAGGCTATACTTAAACCTCAAAATTACTCTTCCATTTCCAAGAACGCAGAAATAGGAAGTCAGTATAAGCTCCCACGAGCCTACGTGGCACGCCTGTGTAACAGGTGTGATTGCTGCTTGGGTGAGCCCTCCTGTGCTAGATTTAATCTAGTTCTCACAGCTTTCTTACTGAGTGGAGATGCAGCGATGGCTCCCGTCAAGAACGCCTTATTGTTGCACGACCAACTTAAGGTCATGCCACCATTTCCTCACAGCTCAAACTCCCAAGTTAATTGCATAAAACTAAAGTATCCCTTAATTCCACTGTAAATGGACTTTGGTTTTGATATACAGACCAATAAATGTTCTCCTGTAAGCCCAAGTCTCTGCAAATGGGGAGAGGGAGGGAGAGATGAAAGCTAGTGAGTTGGCCAGTAAAATACGTTTTCTTTTTTTCTTCAAACTTCACTGCAAGCATATGCATGTTAATTGTTTAATATATCCAATGATCTCATGTAAAAAAAAATCTTGTAGCTGACTTTCATCCAAACCTCCTTGTTGTTCATGAATTTGGCATTTTGAATCCCCTTCAGAGAAAGGAGCCATTTACATAAGCTTCAGTTTGCTGTGTAGGCTTTAAGTAGTTGATGTGGTGTCAAAATGTTGGAGTTTTCTTCTTCTTATGGTGAGAGATGGAGTCAGTTCAAAATGGGATTTTTATCATTCATCTTCATCATGGTTCCTGCTCTTCATATGCTTACCTTCATATATTGAAATGCTTCTGAGATCAGAAGCTGTGTATGAGATGACTGGTAAAAAATGAAGCATTAGGGTGGCTGGAAGCAAGATGTAGGGATTTTTTTTTTTTCCGTACCATCTCTCTTATTTAAACTTCCACTTTGTTTTCATGTTGTGGATATATTGTGGTATAAATTCTTGTAGCTCTCCCCACACAGTGTCATCTACAATGCTAATCTGCACAATGCACAACACAGCTTCTCTCCTGGGCACACAGCATTCTCAACCAAATTCATTTTCATGCCTTTTAACTGTATAACGTAAGAATTCTTTAGACCTTTATTTCAAAAGTCTTATGGGGAGGAGGAAGCTGAAGTCACAACAATAAATAAAACATAGGTCTACTGTGTTTTGGCAACTAAAGGGAAAAGTGTTTGAAAATCCAAAAGCATTGATTTTTCTGAAAAATTCATACAGGCTTTTATTTGTGTGAAAGTTTAAAACCACAAAATATGAATTTGTTTAAGAATGTACTGTAGTTTCTGTCTCATGCAATTTCACAGTGGAATAAAAAGGCATAAAATGATCTGTCCGTTTCATATGCACAGTTGTATCTTTTGATCATGTTACTGCACAATATATGAAACAAAGCTTCTATAAAAAGACACTACTTAAAAGAAACAAGGTTATTAAATGCTGTGAAATAGCATTTTATGTTAGAAGCATCACATTTTGTGGTACTTTCCAATGGAAAGGGAAGACAACTGTTACAGGTTAAATCAGCTGAATAGCCTTTGTTGTATTGGATGCTTCTTTTGAGTAAAAAAATAATGCCACAACGATTTTATTTCATTTATTTTTATTTCATCATTCTTGTTTTTAACTTTCCCTAGATGAGACAAGGGGCTTTCCTGGTCAACACAGCTCGAGGTGGGTTAGTAGACGAAAAAGCACTTGCACAGGCCCTGAAGGAAGGAAGGATACGAGGGGCAGCCTTAGATGTACATGAGTCAGAACCATTCAGGTGCTTTTCCTTTTCTTTTCTTTTTATTTTGTTCACTTTCTTATTTTTAAGTCGTAGTGCATGATACGATCAACAGCAACAAGTAAATGAGTTTTCCCTTCATTTGGTAGCTAAATACTCCTTAGTAAAGCAACATGAATCTGTGCAGCACTGGACTAATGCAAAAGTAGATGGAGCTTGTGTATATGGTCAGAAGTGAAAAAATGACATCCAAGATTAATGCCTTTTTTAAAATAAAATACAAAATCCAATGGGTTTATTCAGTAGAAATGTCAGGGACACAAATTCTAGTGCTGGGCACAGCTTTGTGTCCTGGCATTGAGAGGAAGTGTTCCTTTGTCATTGACGAAACTCCAGAGGTAACTAATGATGATGTCTGAACAGGCTTTCAGAAGGTAAAGGGTTGAGCTTTGGTGTGAGAAACAAGTACTTTATGACACCTTTCTGGAGGAAAAAGCATAATTTCTGTCCACATTCCCTCTGCAAGAAGGCCATAAACATCTCAGGTTGCAAAAAAAAAAAAAAGAAAAAAGATGTAAAGAAAGGTGCTCAGAGTTCAGGCCTGGTTTTCTTTTACCCTTTCTCTTTGTCAAGAGAGTAGTAACTCTGCTGTCATTAGCAGTGCTGGGAGCACTGGCCTTACTTTTCTGAATGACACTGAGCACGTCCAGTGTTTTGGGCAGAAACGTTCCACTCCCAAAGTGGCATTGGTATTCTGATACCAGCACTGCTAAACAGAAACGAGCCTTGTTGGTATGTCCTGGAATTTTGAGCCTGACTTCTGAATTATGAGAATAGACTGCACTAGCTTAGTGCTTTTACGTGACAAGCCTTTTTCAGATGCTCAGTCTGGGCAGGGAGAAATGTTAATTTTAACAGAAACAATCCATGTAGTTTTTTGAAGAGGAACAGATTCAAGACCCGAGGGCAGGTTGTGAAGACTGGAGAGAGGACAGTCTCTCTTGAATCAGCTTGCAAGGGAGAATAGGACACTAAAAAAAATAGCAACACTGTCCTTTTAGGTAGAATTTTTATTATCTGCTGAGACACAATGCCACATCTCAAATATTTAATTTTATTTATGCATACCCTGCATTCATGTACTTCTAAATGTGGTTATTACAATGCAGTAGTGCTGTGCAAAGCCAGAGTCTAACAGCTCAGGAGACTTTCAGCGGTATACATTCTTCACAATTCAGATCTCCGATCTGCACAAGCAGACCTTTGCACCTGTAGGAAGCCCCATTTACTGCATGGAGATGCCATCTGCAGAGATTCAGTTGCAGGATTACAGCCACAATTTCCTTTGGCTTCAGTGCTGCATGTCTTATCTGATCGCAGCATGCACCTCTTTATTCAAGAGTTTTGCCAAATATTCAGATGTTTATTAAACTCCGAATGTAATCTATAATTTTATGAATTCCTACCAACTCTGAATACACACTTATGAACACTTATACTTAAAATATTTGTTCTACAGTTGTTGCAGCTGACTGTAAGATTATTAAAACTGAAAATAGGTAGGAGGAGCAAGTTTCCACTATTTTCAGTTTTTTTTTACTCTGTGATAGCACTTTATTCATTGCTTTCCCTGATAATCAATCCATCATGTAAATTTCCGTCTTTCTTTGGAGTTTCTATACAGAACAGGAATGAAAAAAATAGTTTAAAATAACAGAACAAATAAATGAATTATCAAAAAGTTGATGCTGATTGATAAGCTTGTATCATTAATAAACGTGCAAATAATTGTTAGATTTATTTTTTAATGACTAAGTGTCAGACCTTTGAGATAGCAAAGTTAGTGCAATAAAAGTAAAACTGATGGATGGACAAACAGATTGGCATCCTGAATTGATTTGGGTCTTGCTTTATGCATTTCTGCACGAGTACTGGAATGGCAGTGGCTGTAGTTAGCAATAAGCGCATTGGACAGAAGCTGATATTTCTGCTAATGCTACTTTACATAGGTTCTACCCTTTGAGTCAATGAGAGGTGATTGCTATTTATTTATACTATGAATAGCGTATTAAATTAATTGATGGAATTTAAAATAAATCCAACAAGGAATACAAATGCAGTTCTTTTCTGTTGTAGAAATTAATCTGAATGTATATACAAATCCCTCTGGATCTCCCCCTGCACCCCTTTGCTTCCCCTACACCCCCAATTTTTTTTGTCATTTGATCTTGTTTTAAATTTTCATTTAGCTTTAGTCAGGGCCCTTTGAAGGACGCACCAAACCTGATCTGTACCCCACACGCAGCGTGGTATAGTGAACAAGCCTCAATTGAGATGCGGGAGGAAGCAGCACGAGAGATCCGAAGGGCAATCACAGGTACTAACTCACCTCATTATCTCCTTTACTGTGTATTTTGTCTTAACAGACATTTTCATTCTTCAGTCATGAAAGATGCTGAAAAGAACCATACTCAGGTTTTGTTTATGCTTTTAGTATTTGGGACATAGAAACCACAAATACCAAGTTTGTTGTCAGCACTGGAACAGATAATTTTGGATGATCATTGCAAGTACAAAGAAAAGGCAGGAAGTGCAAAAGAAACATTTTTTCCATATAACAGAAGTGTGCTTAACTGTGAAAAAAACCCTTTTTATTTTTGTTGCTTGCAAATACTAGCCATGTGATGGATTTTACTGCAAGTCATCCAGATACTGCTGGCATCTTCCATAGGTTTTCATAGATGTCCCCTCAAACTTGTCATGAGCAGTTTCTTTTCCATTATTCTTTTCTCTTTGTGTTTTCCAAATTTCATCTAAATTTGTCTTAGAGGACAGTCTGAAATTTCAGTGTCTTTAAGGTTGTAATACTTGAAGATAAAGCATGTAGAGTTCCATGCTGCTCCAAGCAAGGCTTATGTCACAACTCATTCTTACATCAGAACAAAGTTTTCAGTAGTTGTTGGTAGGTACTCTGTTTCTGATGTTCCTCTTTTTAAAACATTGCTAAGGAAGTCCAGCATTTTAAAGGACAAAATCTCTTTGTTGTATAACTACCATGTAATTGTAAACTGTTCACATAAGAAAAAAACAGTTATGTCTTGAACATGCACTGCTAATAAATAAAATGAGAAGAGTGAGCCATTTGGCTTTGGTTTGAATCCCTTGTTAGCCTAAAATAAAAGGGAGTATTTTCATGCTGGAAAATGATTCATTAAGCACTAATGTTCTCTCTTTAGTAGGACTTTGCTGTTTTCCCCTTGGCAATATAGGCTGAATGCTCTACAGACGTGAAGGGCTGTCTGTGTCACCTTGAGAGTGGTTCAGTGCCAACACATTGCTCTGCTGTACAAAAACCACTAGCAGTAGCCTGTCCTGGATCTTGTGCCTAGAGAGGCTAGATGATTCGGTTTCATTTATAGAAATGAAAGAAGAGGATTCTCTGGGTGGTGATTAAGGGCACCTCTAAAGCTCCTGATCCGAATTGCTCTTTGCAGGCCTATTTCTCTCTATTCGAGAGGTAACCTGAAGAGCCTGACCATCCTTTTCCTGGAATTAGTCTTTGTGCCAATCCTCCAGAAGAACTCGAATAGTACATTCATGAAGCTGTTGTATAACTATTACAAGTGTCCAAATAGCTCTGGGAGAGATTGCACAAACCAGCATACCATAGCTACTTGGGGGATGATTGATGTGCAAATAAGCATTAATGGGCTAAGATCTGAAAACAGGAGTCAGCTACACAGAGCTAGTTTTAGGTTAAATATTGTGCAATAGCCCAAATGTATGTGCCTGGGAAGACAGGCCTGTATTTTCTTAAAGTCTGAGATTGTGCTATCAGCGATCTAAATCATTGATTTGTATTGAAGCTGTCATCGCTTCAGTGTTTGCACATGGCTTGTAGCAGGATCAAACTAAGGCCAACATTAGGGAGGTGAGAAAGACAATGAATTGCAGTGAAACAAATGTAGGAAAGGTACAGGAAGTGTGGGATGAAGCTGAATATGCGAATGCCACGGGAACAAAGAGGAGAAAGGGTGTTGAGAGAGAAACTAATTGGAAAAAGGTGTACAATAAATCAATGCATGCTGAAGACAAAAATGCTAACTTGTTCTGCTGTTCCAAAAAAGTCAATGATGTTCTGCTGTATAAAGTAAAAACAAGAAGCAAAGATCCAATATCCTTGAATATGAAAATAGTAAATAAGGAGGAGTGCTGAAAACAATAATGGAAGAAATAAGAGGGCAAGCATGGCAATATCATTATGAAATAAGTTTAAAATAAATAATATTTTGCAAGGGGAGACTAGTAGAGCGTGCCTTACAGCAAAATAAAGGCTGAGAGGGATGGGGAGGAGGAGATGACTGCAGTCAAAAAATGTCTGAGAAGGGTAAACATCAGAAAAAGAAAGATACTGTTTAAATTTATGGGTAATTTTGATAGAAGATTAAGTGGTTATATATATATTGGTTATATATTTCAACTAAAATTAGAAAATTATTTCTAATCAGGGAAATGGTAGAAATACACTCATAATGGGGCATTTGCCTTACCTTGTCTAATACTCGACTAAGAAGCCCTTTTGGGTTGTGCATGGGAGATATGGGAAGTTCTAATGACATAAAGTGCAGGTCATGGAGGCAGAACTATTTGATAGTGTTCCCTAGATAAACTAGATTCTGTGAAAGGTCTTTTTTGCAGCCCCGTCATGGCCTGGCTGTTGGATAGAAAGAGCAAGCAATGAGTAGTAAGTCTTTAATCAAATTTCCAATAGGAAGTTTGAGACAAAGAGCCTGAATGCTTAAATGGTGGAGCATGGTCAGGTCTTGGAAGTGTTCCTGGAGTACTGTTGCCAGCAGAATCAGAGGTTGTCTTCAGTTTGACTCTTTCTGCCTCCGTATTTGCAAATCCACAGCAAGATTAAACTTTAGAAGGAATACATTAAAACAGATGTCAGAAAAAACACAGGCTCCAACTGATCTTCTGTTGAAATAGGTGGAAGTATTCCTGTTGCCATAAAGAAAATCTGGATTGTATCTGTATACTATATATAATAATATAATTTTATTATTATTATATAATAATACATATACAGCCATGCTGTATAGTCAAATTTTAAGTTCTTGGGAAGTATGAATCTTAGTGGTTATTGTTTTATTGAGACCATGTATATAAAGAGCAGGATATATTAAAGAGAGACAGAGAAATAAAAATTAAGCTGCACATTAACAACTAAGTCCCAGGCAAAAGGAGAGAAGTGAGGATCAAAAATGATCTCTTAATTTGTTTTTATGTATTTTAAATACACAAATGTTTATAACTCTGTTTTTAACATGGATAAATTGAGAGTATATACCATACTTTATTATTTTGTTGTTGTTGTTTTCCCTCCCTCTCCCTTGCTTCATCCTAGGTCGTATTCCAGACAGTCTGAAAAACTGTGTTAACAAAGATCATTTGACTGCAGCTACACATTGGGCCAGCATGGATCCCGGAGTCGTTCATCCAGAGCTTAATGGTGCTGCATACAGGTAAGCACGCTGCAGGTGTAAAAGAAATACTTGCTTAAGTCAAAGGTAAGTATTCTGGAATAAAGAAATGACCTTCCTATTAATAAATGAAGTCTTTGGATCAGGCTTCAACTGTATTGTTTTCGTAATTGTTGCATTCAGGAAGATAATCTTGTTTTGCTAGTTACTGAAAGCAGTCATGCAGTGCATAAGTATGTTTCCTTTTCTTATATCTTTTTTTTTTGTGGTTAGTAATATCTGAACAATAATACAGTCTTCTATATGTTCCCCTGAAACAATTCTGGTCATCTCGAGTGAGTGCAATGGAAGTTTTTGTTCTTTTTTTCTGAGCAAAGCAGTAGGTTAAAGAAAGACTTTCAATAATAAAGTATTGCTCTGTGTTTTGTGGCCTTCAGACACGAGGGAACAAATAATTCAGTTAATGAATACAGTGGAATAGCCTGTGGTGTTTATGAAAATATGTTTCAAGTAGTGTTTTTTAAATTTTGCATTTTATTTTTAAGACGTTCTTTACAAGCATTTGAGGGTTTTAATCGATGCATTCTCAATCAACTGTGAAAGCAGCTTTTAATAATCAGTAGAAAAGGGTAATCTTTTCCACACTGAGTATGTATGTTCCTTAGTTTACTTTGCTTGGTAGTCTTTCTCTATCCCTTTAGCCCTAGCAGCTGTCCTAGCAGCAGATTTTCCTAGTAGTGAGCTTCACGCAATTTTTATTAATAAAAAAGTCTGCAATTTTTAACTTCAAGTATGGTATTTACTCATAAGTAGGATGGAAGTGACTGAGAAAGCTACAAACAGCTGCTGAAAGGCAATGACTTGAGGGAAGGGGCAGTTCAATACTTTTTTTTTAACCTCTTCTAATCTTTCTGCTCTCATTCTTCGTACATCTTTCTTATCATCGTCCTTCTTCAGGAGGACTGTCCCTTACTTTTATTGGGTGTAGGAATTCTTTTTGTGTTACGCTGTATGAGAACCCAACCATGCAGTGCTGAGAAGTGTGGCAAAGCTCTTAAGTCCCAAGGAGTTCTAGCAATCTCTTCAGAAAGCGATGGAGAGATGACAGAGGGAGCATCACCACCCTCTGCCTTAATCTCCTCAGCAGTAGCTGTAAGCTCATCAAAGGAAAAGAATAACTTTGATTTGATCAACACGCACATACCTCAGTGCATGTCAAGATACTTACTTTTGGGAAAAGTACCCATAGCCCTAAATATCTGAAGGAGGCTGCTTTTATTTGCTGAAGTGAAAAGTTCAAGCGTACGTATTCTCTTCCACACAGCATTTGGTTTCGTTGACTTCAATGTGAACTACTCGGGGCATATCTGAATGCAGCTGAGGCTTATTGGCAGGTGTTCCTGAACTGGGGGTAATAACTCCAACTATGTCGTGGCAGTTGAGCACAGGGTTGTGTGCCCAAATAAAATGCAGTTGCTTGTTCCCTTTTGGGGGGGAGTCACAAGTCCAGCAGAAGCAGGTTTCACAGTTAGAAATGGATTTTAACTTAGGAACGTCTGGGGAGTTAACGATTTACAAGGTAAAGACCATATGTATTTAATTTAAGCAGGATAAGCACAGAAATAAATGCCTTTTGTAGACATTGTTTCAGTCAGTTTTTTCAAAGGATAAAATAAATCATAAGTTAACTGTGAATGCACATTTGTTTTCAAATCCAAAAGAGAACTCACTTTGGCAATTTTGAGGGAAACACAAGAGTAATGCAAGAAACACGGAAAACTGCTTTTTGGAGGGCTGATGGAGTGGTCTTTGAGTTTGGGCTAGAGCAGTTGTTATTTTGTGCAGTACAAAATATATGGAACTTGGAGCTCAAGCTTTATGAAGAAATAGGTTTCAGTAGCAGTGTTTGCTGGTGCTTAATTCCTAGCTGTATTAAATACAGAATTTGAACTGGTTGTTTGAAACAAATTTTTCTGTCTTTTTGTAATGCAAGATTATGCTCAACTAGCTGAGTTGTGGAGCCTTTCACAAGCGGTGTGATGTTTCAGATGTGCTAATAACTGTATCACAGTCATGTAATTGCATTAGAAGATAAGACCTGGGATAATAATTTATATGTTAAAAAATGCAAATAGCTCTTTCAGTGAACTAAAACTAACAAGGCTATTTAATTTGGGATATATCATTTACTTGAATTTTGATAAAGGAGAGAGCTCTTAAATTATCAGATATTATCGCTAGCAAAGAACATTGAGCATTCATCAGCAGAATATAATCTAGATATTCTGAATATCTTCATTTTCTGTGGAAAACAAAACCATTTGCTATGCAAAAGGCAAGACACCCCATCAACAAAAAGGGTTAGGCTAACAGGACCTATCCCATAAATGCAGATTAACAATATTCCCGAGAAGGAAATATTTGTAATAGTCTTGGTGAAGCGGGATAATATACCCTGCTTTTGTGTTATTATTGTGAATTTTCTCCTGAGCCGCCTGCTAAATAACACCCTGCCATTTTTTGTGTCACAGAGAGAGCAGGTTATAGGAAAAATGAAATACCACAGCCAGTAAACAGTAGTTGTACAATTTATAGACATCTTGACATATCTTTCTGCCTTCTAACAGGCAGAAGACGAGAATATCCCAGCCCGTAAGAGGTACTTGGATGAGAGTAGTTAGATAATGGTAACCATTCAGGAGTTTTTTCACACCAAGGGTATTTCACTGGTCATTTTCAGACTCTGCATGTAATGTAACATACGGTAGGTGCTTAACAGAACCGCAGACTGCCTGAGGCTGGCAGGGACCTCTGGGGCCTTCTGCTCCGAGTCCTGCCCCAGCAGGGTCAGCCCGAGCTGGGGGCCCAGCCCCACGTCCAGGCGGCTCCTGGAGCCCCCCAGGAGGAGCCCCCCCAGGCTCTGGGCAGCCTGTGCCAGGCTCCATCCCCGCCCAGCCCAGCAGGGCTGCCTGGTGCTCACAGCGAGCTCCTGGGCCCCGGGCTGTGCCCAGCGCCTCTTGGCCTGGCCCTGGGCACTTGAATTTTAAGTGCTTTTGGGGCAGACTCAGTTTTTTTTTTTACAGTGCTCAATGCAGTGAAAGGTGCTTCTGTAAAATAAAAAAAATACAGATTAACATGGAAATTAAAGTTGCATTTCAGTTCCAATTAAGAGGACTACTGTAATTTTCTGCATAAAGACCACATGGGAAAGGGGAATGGAAGAGTATGAAGCAGCAGATGAGATGTAACTGACCTCTCCTGCTTTTTTCAAAAATTTAATTCAGTGGACATTTTACCTGGAAACCGTTCTGACTTAGTGCTGCCAGAGGAGGAAGATTAGGAGCAACTCTATGAAGTGCAAGCTTGCTTCTGAGGAGAGGTGCTGGCAGATAGAATAACACGGTGTCCAAGGGGATCGTTTTTATGTACAGAAAGAATATCTGAAGTCAGTGCAGAATAACAGATGTGTAGTCTGGACTGCCTACCGTGCCCGTAAGAAAACTGCTAGTGCTTCTCATCTCGTTCTGCCCACTTCCAGGAGGGGAAGCTCTGACTTTTCTTCCTGAGGGAAACACAGATGGAGAATTTGCCCTGATCTGTCCCTGTTCTGCGTGTGTATGCTCGAGGAATATGGTTTTAAAAAAGTGAGGGTCTGTGTTGGAAACGGTTGCTGTGTTGGGCTTATAAATAGAAATTCTTGTCATTTCTTGTTGTGATTTTTACAAAGCACCTAGAGTAACAGATAAGCTGTTTGAAAATTAAATTCGAATAAATAAAAACAATACCCAGTCGGACAGTTTTCATAGGAATTGAAGCAAATTTGATTAATAAGATTCAAATTGAAGTACCGAAACAAGCAACTAATTCCATTAGCAACTGCAAATTAATTCTAAGGAACCTCTCTGGAGAAGGAATTAGCATAGGAAGCCCTGCAAATACGTGTACAAGTGGGAACAAAGTTCTCTGGCCTACAGGTGGTGTGGTCCTTCACATCCTGGTTATCCATCGCAGGTAACAGCCAGCATTAGGATCTGTAGGAATCTTTCCCATGGTGACTGCTGTGTCATTATTGTCACTGTGCCATATCGTATAGCCATGCTGAGCCCCTCTGGCACAGTCTGCAAAAAGCAGGTCCTGTGGTAGAAAAAAGAACAGATAAATGGGCTTTCATCCTGCTTTTCCTCGGAGTTTCCTGGCTGTTCTGCATAAGTTCTGCACTAATTTGCTATCGGTTTGAGGGAACTCGAGGTGAGCAGTACAAACATGCATTACTTTAGGAAAGATGCTACTGAAAGGGTGAAATTCCCCGAGGGATTCAGTGAGGAACTCAGAGGAGAGGAAAATCACCTGCAGAACAATGTGGTATTTGAAAAAGCTTGCCTAGACTACATGTGCTTTTTCTTCCATTTAATTTTAAATAAACACTAGGCCAACAAATGCCACAATGAATAAGTGGTAGGATTGTGTGCTTAGGCTTTCAGTACGGATAACGCTCTCACTAGGGAGCTTGAGTAAGCAGAACACAGCAGAAGAGAAGAAGGGCTAAGTGTGCAGCTGTTTGATGGAGTGGGGGGGGACGGGACCAGAGGGGCAGTGTAAGTGGCCAGCATGGGCCAGCAAGCTGGGACTGAGGTCCTTGGCTAAAGAGAAAACATTTTTGGAAAAGTCATTTGTTTATAGCTGTTCTTTTTATGTATAGGCACCATGAGATACAAGTGTTCATTAATTCCATTTGAACGTGGGGACTGAAACAGTAGATGGGAAAGATTTTCTTTTAGCCTGGTAGTATCAGAGCCATCATAAAATCAAGCTAAATCAGAGTTGGTTTTGTTTATTAAATTCCTAAAATTAAATTTATAAAAGGACCGTGGTGTTCATCCAGAAAGAGTAAGAAGTCTTGAAAACCTTCCACAGGTTTTTTTGTGTTTGCATCTCTCTTTACTGCAGTCTGCCTAAAGCACTTTGTCCTTTGTATAGCTAGTACTGGTTCTCTTTCAGACAACTACTGTGGCAAGTTTGGAGCTTAAAAAATAATAAAAACCTTGGGTGTAATAGGTGTGAATTTGTCCTCTCAAGAGTGTGAGTGTGATCCCTCTTTTAGGGGGCTGTCAGAAAGCTCTGATTGCAAGATTAGTTTAAAGAAATAGTTTTTCAAACCACAACAGTGAAATTTCAAAATTTAAAAAAAATTTCCAAAGGTCAACTTGAGGAACAGTCCCAGAGGACATACGTATTGTGCAGACCTAGCGTGAGTTGCTTTGGGCTGAGATATACTTTGAGAGGAGCAGTTGTTTCCGTTGCCATGCTGTCAGTCTTGCTATTAAATCTCAAATTGGGAAAAAAACAAAAACAAACCAAAGCAAATCGTAGCAAGTCTTTATTTCTCATTTGGGCGAAACACAGCATGTTTTGCTTTATTTGACAGCATCCACATATGGTATCTCATCGTGAGCTTAACCGACTGTATTTCTCACTGGTCTGAAAATAAAATAAACATCTCTGTACCTCTAGGAGGAGGCAAGGTGGGCTTTTCTGTCAGCCATCTCTTGGTTTTAACGTGTGCTCTCCTCTTCTTCTCTCAGCAGGTATCCCCCAGGTGTTGTAAGCGTGGCTCCAACTGGCATACCTACGGCAGTAGAAGGAATAGTCCCCAACCCTATGTCTTTATCACACGGCCTCCCTGCTGTAGCCCACCCGCCCCATGCTCCTTCCCCCGGCCAAACTGTCAAACCAGAAGCTGATAGAGACCACCCGAGCGACCAATTGTAGCCTACGAAAACAGCATTCCCAACATCAGAGATTTCAACTTCAGCGTGTGGAAAAAAAAAAATAACCAAACACAAAACCCTGGATTTTGATTAAAGGCAAAACCATGAACTTACAGGAGGAGACGATTATTGTTTTAGAAACTGGTCCAATATACAGTATAAAAGGAAAAGGTGGGAGACAAAAAGAAGATTTGGAAGCATTTTTTCCTCCGTATAAATTGTAGTTTGTCCCTGTCCAGTGGACTGATTCACTGTTTCTGTGTCCTATGGGTTCTTTGTTAAGCAAGAGAAGTTAGTAGTTAATTATATCATGAATGTACTTGTCTGTGTACAGTTTTTAGAACATTAAAAAGGGTTTGTTTGCTTAGCTGTCAACAAGGAAAAACATAAGGGAGGCATTCAACAAACCAATTTTGAGATTAAAAATCTTTTCTTTTATATTTTAAAACATGCCCAAAAATGAGGCAGTTGGCAAACTTCTCAGGACAATGAATTTTTCCCATTTTTCTTTCTACGCCACACAGTGCATTGTTTTTTCTACCTGCTTGTCTTATTTTTTAGAATAATTTAGTAAACAAAAGAAAAACCGTTTCTCCTAATTTTGGCATGAGTTCCCTTATTTCAAAATGAAGACAACCTTGCAAAGAGATTTTGAGGAAAAAAAAGGTTTTGTATAAACGAGCATTGTGCTTTTTGTCACCAGTTAAAGTATATATTATTGGTGGTATGCGAAAAAGGCACTAGACTACTGAAAAGTAGCAGCATTTCATTGCCTACATTGATTCCTTCCTGGTAATGTGGTAGGCTAGCAATATTTTTGGTTAAAATCATGTTTGTGACTGTAACCATTTGTATGAATTATTTTAAAGAAATAAAAATCCCAGACAAATATCATATGTGTAAAAATTTTTATTTCTAGTAACTGTTTATTCAACTTTTATTAGGTTTCTTAGCTGTAATTTTTAAACAGATGCTGTCAAGTATTTCATTTCTAGCTTTACTTTGCTCTCTGTTGTTTGTAATACCGTCTTGGAAGCTTGAAAAATAATAAAAAAAAAAATTCTTTCCGTACCATTTTTCCCTTTACATTTCGTAAATGTTGATCTTTTTTTCCTGTGTTTCTAATGGAGTTTGAAATTAAGATGGATTTTGATTTGTACACCGGCATCATCAGCTACAATATGGTAACAGCATTTATGCTACCACTGTGGGCAGAGCAGAGCAGGTACAACAGCAACACGACAATAATAATAATAATAAACGTCTTTTGCCGAAGTCCAACGTGAGAAGTGTCCATTGTTTTATTTGCTTTTGTGATGATGGAAGTGTGCAGCAGGACGTGTTTGTATTTGCTGTATTGCAAGAGGTTGTTTCACAGGCAGAAGTGTTCTTACGGCAGGTTTTCATCTGGAAGCTGTTCTGGCCTTACCACGCTTCTTTCAGGATGTCCTTTCATCCCTGCACAGTGTAACGAGCAAGTTTAGCTGCTGCACAAAGGAGATAGGGACGGGAGAGAAGTGAACCTGGAGATAAACCTGGTAGGTTGTCTCTTACCTGCGTGTTCATCATTAATCTGAATTAGTAACTGCCTGCCTCTGGTTGTTGAACAGTTCTTATGGGATCCATGGAAAGTTCCTGTCTCCCATTCCCACCTCCACTTCTGTTAGGAAAACATCAGGAGGCTGCAAATCAAGAAAGGCTGATAATTGCGGGTCTGTTCCCAAGGAATACATAAAGTAAAGTTTTGTCTCCATGGAAGAGTGGAAGGTTTTTTCCTTCTAGAGACCAAGATGACCATACACCTAGTATGATTTATTTGATGGCAAAATCGTTCCAGAAACATATCAGAAAACAGCTGTAAACTGCAGGTTATCCCAGCAGAGAGGCTTCTAGTCAGCTTTGTGGCCAAAACATTGGTGCAAAAAATCAAATGCAATCTCCTGCAGTTGAAGTGGATTTTCATATTTCACTGGTAATTCACGTTTTAAGATGATTCCTTGTAGGGCTGCAGAAGCTTCTTTAACGTTTGTAAAACAAACATTTAACATCTGGCTGCGGAGAATTGCTGACAGTCTTGCTAGCAAAGGAAGCAGATTTCTAGAGAAAAAACAGGAGTTTTTTTTCCTTCTCATGCATCAGTTTTGACACAGCATTTGTAAGTAAGCTTTGTTTCCAGTGAATCAATAAATGGAAAAAAGATGAAGACACCAGTATTTACAGCAAGTAGATCTGAAGCTTGCTGTCCTTCAACCGTGCACATGTTCAGCCCATCATCCGTGCTTGTTCAGGCAAAGCTTTTATTCAGGATTTGAGCCTGAAGTACTGCACTGATAGGTGTAATAGGGATTTGCCACTGTGGTAATGCACGATCATTGCTTTTATGCTGGTACTTGAGATATATCGGTCAGTTTTAGTGCTGGAGAGCAATCCAGTTTCCTTCTTGTATTGGAGCAAAAGGGAGAAGTCATCCAGGCAATGACAAGACCCACGTGTACTGACTTCTGGGTTACCACCTGAAGAGCTTTAGAGCAAATACTGGATTTCAAAATATAAAAGGTTTGGAATAAATGACTAATTGGAAAAGTGTACCGTAATAAACAAAGGTTGTTTTTCCAGACAAACCTTAATGTCTTTTACGACTGATTTTGCTGGGTTGTGGAAATGTGATTCGATTTCCTCCATCTGGTAAAGTATGTGCTAAATAAGGTTTGTGCAGAAGGCAGCGGGGAAATACCAAGTGGCAATGGCAGAAGAGGGCAACGGAAGGTGACCTGGGCCTGCTGAAAGGGGAAGTAGTCAAAGTGGTTCTGGTTTCTGTTGTTACCTGAATTAAGGATCTTGGCTAAGAAGTAGGCCGAGCAGACTGGAAGTGCTGATGGCTCAAGGACTGTAGGTACGGAGGAGGCTCTGGAGTCCGCACAAGAGCTGGATGGTATCAAGGAATGTGCTGGTAGCAGTGGACAGTTACGAGTTGTGCAAACACAGAGTCACGTAGCTGGAAGTCAAAGATTTGTCAGGAGTCAGAAGCGATTCCCCGTGGTAGGACTGATTCATTGCTACCGTGGGGCAGCTGTGGAAAAAAGCAGTGGGATCACAAGACACGTCAGACCAAGTATTTTTGGTAGGGACAGGAATGAATCAGTGATGCTGCTCAGGACCTGGAGCACTTGATCCGTAGTTTTGCTCGTGCGTCTTCCAAAGGATGAGCTCTAGCTGAAGTAACAGCAAAGGCAGACTCAAAATGACCGGTCTGGGGGGCTTGTTGGGTGAGAGGAATGGGAGTAACTTGGTTTCTTTAGCTTAAAGCAAAGGCTGACTTGAGGAAAAGACTTTATAAATAGTAAGTATATGCTGAGGAGGAGGAAGAAATGCTAAAGAAATGCTGACATGAACAGACAAGCATAAATGGGGATTAGGAAAAGATGTCTATCAGCAGGGAGGCTCTGGGAAAGATTTCTAATTAGAGTATCAGAGGCAGTCCTGAAGTTCCTTCAGTTTGTTGTTTGTTTGGTAATTAACTGTTTTTTCATCCAAAATATGAGATCATTTAAAGGTCATATCAAGTGAAGGCTTTTTCCATTCAGGCTAAAACACATTGACTTTCTTTATAACAAGCCTCGAGGTTTTTTCCTTCAGTCTCTTAATTTTATATTTATTTTTTAGAGAGAAATCCTCTATTATTTTCTTGTGCAGCCTCCCACCTCAAAAGATGAAGGCTGGCTTTCCCAATGAGTGGGACTGCTGTAATCTGGCTGTTACCCACTTACTCCTTGCCTCAGACCAAAGAGTTCTTTTATTTGGTTTGAGTGAACACTTTGATAATGTCACTTGTTCTGCTTGAAGTAAGGCAGTACTGCCAGTGTTTGCTTTAGTCATTCAGTTCACCCTATAACTTTTCTACCTTTCGTAGATTGGAGAGGAAAAAAAAAAAAGGGGGGGGGGGGGGAAAGCAGTCATTGGTTTTAAGGGAAGAGAGTAATATTAGATCATTTTGCCTGACCACTTTGTAAAGCTGTAGATGTCATATACTTCTTCATTAAACCTGATATCTTGTTGTGGCATAAGTAAATATTTCAGAAAGATTTCTAGTCTTTATATTAAAATGTCAAGCTTTTTTTATTCTTTTTTTTCTTTTTTTTTTTTTCTGTTTCCTTTGGTAGTTTGTTTAAATGCAAAATAACCCTCACTATAATTTTAAACTGTGTTATTTAATTTGGCTTTCCCTGGCTCTAAATTCCAGTTATTGTTTCATGTTGAACATGAGGTCATGTAGACTGACCTGTATTTAGCGAGGAGGTTACATTTTAGCCAGTTCTCCTTTATACTGAGGTCAGTGACACATCTTCCAGGAAGACCAAGCTGTATTATTCATCTGTTTTCTTTTCCAGTTTCTGTCATTACCAGATACACAATATTGCACATCCTTTCCTTTGTGGCCCTCTATTTTTGTCCTTTAGAATGGCATAGTTCTTGGTTGAAAATGGTTATCTTCTGCAGATGAAATTATAGGATTTTCAGTCTTCTCTGACACTTTAAGCTATTGTCTTCTTGCATCTGTTGACTTTCCAATTTCCTTGGTAATCTGTTTTCCTGCAAAGTTACAGGTGCTCAAAGAACTTGATTAATCATCTTCCCAGTCTTCAGACTGTATTTGCCTTGGTAGGGCTGAGCACCTACCTCAACAGTCGTGGAATCTCCAAATTGTGCATATGCTCAAGTGCTTGAAGTAGTCCTGTTCTCTTAGATCGTCCTTGCTTTCATCCCATCATCTGCATCTGTTTGTGTGTTTGCCTCTTGCAGAATGCATCCCGCTCATGTTCAGGGACACAGAATGTTACTTTTGGAATTCTTCCCTTTTTTAGGAAAAAAAAAAAAAAAGTCATTTGGTCAGTTCTACTTTTTCTCTTTGCCTGGGAGTTCCAGCTCAATACAGAGCAGTCATTTTTTAGCTCTCCTTGGCTGACCTCTATGCACAATCCCTCACTACGCCCCATATTTTATCTTTTCCATCCCCTTTTGACCCTGGGATCTCTCAGTTGGTATTTCGTTATGCAGTTCCTCATCTGGAATTTCCATTTTCTTTTCAACAGAGACACTTATGGCTCTTCAAGCCCAGTCTTAGCATTTTTCTTTGCCTTTACATTTCTGCTGAGAGTTGTAACAGAGTGTTTTCTTGATAGAACTTTGTTTGTTTTAGGGGTGTTGTGACACTGTGTGTCAAGGCCACCATAAACAGGATGAAATATGGCCTTGGGACAATTAGAGGCATTTGATATATTTCCAAGATGATGTGGATCACTCTCTGAGCATGCCAATCCATTGAAGACATTTGTTACTCGCATAGTCTTTAACTACATCTCTATCCCCTTCTTTCATATGCTGCCTAAAAAGGACAAGCGGTTGCCAGTTGGAAGCATTGACTCTGCTCAAGAAACAAAGTAAGGAAGTTTTGTTGTTGTTGTTTTAACGCATTTAAATGAATATGGTTTTAGTTGCAAAGATTTAAAGTAATAAAAAAGGAACATAATTGTTAAATTGCCACAAGGAGCCTTTTTATGTATTAAATATGATGTACTAGAAGCAGACAATTATGACAGCAGAAGTGCTATTTCTTTGTAGGTTCTGTGAAAGCAGAGTCCTTGTATGGCTTGGGAAAAGCTTATGGAGCTGGTCTTCCCTGGTCAAACTCTACGAGTTAGGACAGCAAATCAACACCTAAAAATAGATCTACTGAGGACCGGACATCTCAGACTTGTGTTTTCAAATCCCTCCAGCAGTTTTCAGAAAGTCCCACCTGATGCAATTTGTTAAATTCTCAAGCCAGTTGCCTCCAACACAGCTGCCGGCTCTGCAGCATGTTCCTGTCTTCAGGAATGGAGCAAGCAGCAGCGCTGGCTCTTCAGCACCCTTAAAAGCATCACAGTAAATCCCATTAAATTCCCTTTGCTGTTCAGTAGAATGTTGAGCCCTGGTGTTAAGTTCAGTCTGTGCTGCATTTTATCACACTTAAACCACAACAGAAAGAGAATCTGCTTTTGGTGTTTTCCAGAAAGAATTTTGCCATTATCTGTATCAGTAGTTTTTATACTAAAACAGTCAGGGTACCTCCAAGTTTTTTTTAGTATGGGTTTTCCGTCAGTTTGCTTTCTCATGTTTTTAAAGGTCTAATGTATGTGAAATGTGTTTATCATGTTATAAAGAAGTTATGATGATATATTTATCTTTATTTCTAAATGATAGACATTTGTAATTAGCTACAAGGCCATCACTTTCCATTCCAAGAAAGCCTGTCCTTTGAAACGGTTTGTTGAAATCGGAGATTTCCAAGAATTCATATTCTGAAGAACTGTCTTTATTTTTTTTTTCCTTCCACAGACCAGCCATTGTAAGCACAGGATACAGCCTTTTATTATGAGAAGCCCAGGTAAGAGATGAAAAATCTCCACTGTGACTCAATGCTTATTTTCAGACATTTTCAGCCTCTGTAAGTTCTAAGTATGAAGGCATGATTTCGCATCACTTAACTAGTAGATGGGATCTGATCCCATTTTACAGAAAAATAAAATCCTAAGGGATTTTTATTTAAGACCAATATTAAATTGGGACTTCTTGGATTGCCGCATTTCTCCCACTTGGATTTTCACACACAGCCAGGAACAAAGCGTGTCACTCTGGTGTACGTGCTTCGTGATGCCACAGGCTCTGGAACCAAACCTTACCGTTTGGAGAAGTTTGTTTGATATGTCCAGTGCTGCTGGAAGTTGTACAAGCTTTCTGATGTTGATGCAATTCCTGATGCATTTTAGTTATCATCTGTGATGAACTGGCAGTAGAGCTACCAGGGATTCGCAGTAGTTTGTGAAGACAGCTGTGAGTTCAGATCTAAGCAGGCGCTGCCTGTTCTCCTTAGAAAAGGCCATTGACTAGCCATCAGACGGTGACTGCTTTTAAATCTAGTTACCTGTCTGTGCTTCCTCTTCTGCTTCTCTTTGGTGACCTAAGTGAAAGTTTAGGAGGAATAGCTCTTCACACATATAATCATCTCGATTAAGTGCTCAAAGATACAATAGAATAAACCAGGGGCAGTCTCTACAGATCCAACTGTGTATGGTATAAGTTTCTCATGGCAATTTCTAGCTTCAGAGTGGCTTCATTGCTTAGGAAATGTACCCTGTAGGAATGAAATGTTATCCAGAAGAGGTACCTGTGTGTATTGCTGCTTATCCCCTCTGTCTCCAGACACCTACACCCCATGGAAAATTTATCCCCAGAAGGGAGGGCTCTCTGACTGCTGGTGAAACTTCTCTGACTGCTGGTGCTGTCTTTGAAAAACAGGCTGAACTGCCTTGATAATCCTCATCTGGTAATTCACCCTCAACATCTATCCAGTCTCTCTGGGGAGGTAGATCCCTGGGAAGAAAGGGTGGTTTTTGTTTAAAGGTGTTTGGTTTAGCATTATAACACCCAGGATGAAAGCAGCAACCCTGCTGTTTCTATTAGGACATCACTAAACGACACATACATTTTTACAATTTATTTTTGAGTGCATTTATCCGAGGGCTCTGGACTTTCAGACATGCTGTGTTTGCTCAGCTTGGGGAGCGAAGGCTTGCCTGCTGCTGCCTTCACCTGGGTGAATGCGCTGGGAGAGAGCAGTCGTGCTCTGGGCCTTGCTGTAAGTTAAATACATGAAACGTGAGGGGAGAACCCAGTGTGATATGGCACGGTCCCATCTGACCCGTGTGGGCACCCATGTCCTACGAACCCACACCTTTG
Organism: Anser brachyrhynchus; assembly: GCF_964034855.1. Taxonomy (NCBI): domain Eukaryota; kingdom Metazoa; phylum Chordata; class Aves; order Anseriformes; family Anatidae; genus Anser; species Anser brachyrhynchus. The sequence continues at coordinate 72,267,082 of NC_137698.1, forward strand.
GCTGCGGTGAGGCCTATGCCCTACACTTGTTCCCAGCCCACCACCGCCACGTGCCCCCCTTGCTGCCTCCGGGCCCCCTCGCTGCTCCATGGGTAACACCAGGCCCGCACCCTGGCCCTGGGCTGCCCCACACGGGTTTTTCCACTCGCTTCCCCGCTACATTCAACATCCACGGGTGCCGGTGCTGCTGCCTCCTCGCCTCCCCCTCTCACAGGCCCTGGAGCAGGCCGGGCACGCCGCTAGTGGCAAGGAGTTTGGAGAGGGTAACGGAGCGGACAGCCGGGGGGACAGGGGGTGAAGCGGTGTCGGCTGGCCCAGTGATCGCAGTGCGGGTGCTGTTTCCCTTTTTGAGTCACAGAAGCCTCAAAGACCTCGCACCTGTTCGGGAGCGAGGCTCTAGAAACGCATTTTTGTATTTAGAAATATGTAAATAAATATTTGGAAGTAGTCCCCGCTCCAAATATTTTCCAGGCACAAGTGTGAAGGCAGGCTAAAAAACCAGAAGGGCAGCATAGACCCCCTAGATGTTTTTCAAAGCCAGCGCACGGGTTATGCTGTTTGTTGTCCTGACAGTCTGCGATTTTGCGGAATACGTCCTGCTGCTTTCGCCGCCTGGAGATGTCTCAAGTTACAGCTTTCCATCAGTGGCTGGTTTCTTCTTTTCTCAATCGCTTCAGGGGCCCTTTCAGGGAAGTTTCCAGTTCCCTCTCTTCCTCTCTGTGGTGACAGCAGTGCTTTGGCTGGCTCCATACAGAGAGCTTTCATGCGTCCAGGCCTGCCCTGCCCTTCCTCGTCCTGTTCCCTAACAGTACTGCTTATGGCCATGCACCTTACTGCTCTGCTAACCTCACCTGGGGGTGGTTGTGCCTCTTCCTCAGAGGTGCTGGGACGTGAAACTCATCAGCTGCACACGCAGGGTCTGCAGCGGCCATCAGCAGCATTTGTCTCCCTCTCCCTCGTCTTTCAAGAGGAGCAAATCTGTTTTGCTCCAAAACACTGATCTGAAATACCATGTTTTAGAATGCAGTGGGAATTTCCCATTCTGGAACAATGAGAAACACGGGCAGAAGTAGATTTCCTCTGCTTCTCCCTGTGTTTTGCAGACTGGATGTTAAAATACGTCTACGTGTTAAAATTAGGTGCAGTAACAATGGTTATACATCACACAATAGCATCAGATCCAAACAGAAACAGCGCACACAATGCAGATTTTTAACCAGTCTTTTATTAATGGAGCACTGGCCTTCTGAATGGAAGACCAATATATAGTGTGTATATATATGTATATAACATACAATGCTATGGATGTAGTATATAATGCTATGGAAAGTAGAGCACAATGCTTGGCATTTCAGGATCATAGTGTTCATGTTCATGTGGCCATGCTGAGATTTCACAAAATATCTGCAGTCTGGATTTTGCTACCTTTTGAGTACTTGACTTCTGAATCTTAGTGCTGATATTCTAATATTTGTATTCATAATTTCATTTTTAGTTCTCGTGGCCTAGAGGAATTCTGGCTATTTTGACTGTGCGATGGGTCTGGGGAAGGTGAGTATCCCACTGCCACTGCCTGGAGACTTCACTGCAGTTGGAAGGCTAGCTGGAGGCCTGAAAAATGCTGCTGGCCCCTACCCTGACAATAGACAATTGTAAAATAACTCACTGCGTGATAAGATAAAAATATCCCCAGGCCTTCCTTGTGGCATGACAATTTTCAGCTGTAAAAGATAGCTTCCTGGGATGTCCTTCAATTTGCAATCGCTTGCTATGAGACAAAAGCAAAAATATTACCTACCGGTGAAGTAACAACGTGCTGTCCGAGAATGTTAAATATAAAAAAAAAAAAAAGGTACCAAAATTACAACAGATTGACAACACGCGTTTTTCTTTGATGGGTGTGAAAAACATGAACAGCCTTGCAATATAGCCTGGTGGTCCCATTTTACAGCACGGGCAATGTATTTGTTATTTATAACAGGTTAATCAATGATTAACAGGCATCACAATTAATGGTTAATTGATTGTTTTAGACTTAGTTCACACGTGGCTTGCAGCAATCTGTAACATTGCATTCACACTGTAATGTATTTATAGCAGTTATTAATCACACACTAGTGTTTTTTAAATGCTCCCATTTTATTAGGTGTAACCAAATTCTCAATAGCACTTCAGTGAATGTGAGTTCTGCCTTCACATTAGCAAGAGGGAAAATACAACAAACCAGCTAACTTGGCCTTGCTTTCTGCAATGTCAGAAAACTATAAACTGCATAAATGGGAGGCACTACCACATTATGAAAGCAATTTTAAGAAAAATGTGCCATTTATGGAAGAAGCACACTTAAAGATTTTTGTAATTACAAATATTTGTACTGTTAAGTGAATTGCATTAAAGTATTTGTCGTTGTTGCTTTATTTCCCTGGAGGACTCTTATGTAGTGGGAGCTTTGTTATGCTGATAAATGTGCCTGAAAGCTTTATAATGTACTGATGCATTGTAATGATAAATAGATCTGGTTAAGTAGTAAAGATCAAACACACAATTAAACAGACTGTAATATACATCTTGCTGAGCAAGGCAAAACAATAGTGGAATCAGTAGAGATGAATACAAATGGTTTTATTGAACCAAGCAAAAAATATTTTCTTATGCCTACAAAATGAGGAAATCTGGACTGGTACTTGCATAAACAGAATTATAAAGTCCTGAAACATATAAAAATATATTTGAGATGCTGAGTATTTATAGCTGATGGACAGGGCTTTCTCTGACCACTTAGAGCTGTAGAGATATACAATAAAATGGGGGTTAAGCAGATTGTCAGGGCACAGGATTGCTTGGAGAAGAGCTTGGGCACAGTGGGCAGGGCTCGCAGGTCTGACGCAGCCGTAAAACTAACAAAAACATGTTGCTCTTGACAGAAATATTAGAACTGAATATTGGCAGCACCTGCTTCCATTGTCCCAGATTTCCTTTCCTAGAACCTTTCCCAGCAGGGAGGCTGCTGGTTCATGCTTGGCAAGGTCACGGAGGCTTCATGTGTCGTACTGCCATTTGCTCTTCCGAGTACCAGGAGAAAATGTGGTTCAGAAGGAAAGAACTTAGAGAGGGAATATGGCTGTGCCTTCCTCGAGATTCACAAAAATAAGCCTTTAGCATGAAGGTACTGAGAGGGTCTTTCATTCAAAACTCAGAGCAGTACCAGTGCGACCTGCTTGCAGCTTATCCTTGTCCTTTCCAAGGCTGAATTGCTCTGAAGGGTGTTTTAAGTGGATTTCCTTCGCAGGGGTACCCATGGCCAAGTCGGTGCAGTAGGAATTTTATAGCTCGTTGTACAGATGCTGTGGTGAAATAACTCCTGGAGGATTTAGAATTAGGCGGGATATAACAGCCAGAAGAAACAGTTAATTCTCCTGGATTGACTTTATGTGGGCTCTTACCCTACACAGCGCTTTGCCCACCTGGAATAGCGTAAGCAGTTTAGATTCCTTCGCAGTATCTGGGTATTAGCAAGACTCAGGGGAGAAATCAAATCCCGCTTCACGCATGCCAACAGCCAGCCCCCTAAGCTGTGTGCACACTGGCTGATTATGGTGTAAACCCCCCCCCCGGTGCTCCCCAAGTCCTGCTGTACCACTGGCAACCTCCTCGGAGACAAAACCCATCCGGCTCGTGCATGGGCTTGCCAAGGATGTACAGCGGGGTAGGTTCCAGCCAGCAAACCTGTTATTCCTAATTCGCCGTGCACTGCTAACTACTAAAAGCTTTGCACGGCCTCCAGGAAGTTGGGTTTATTTAATGAGAGGCAAGGGGGTAGTAAATACTTCCAATTTCTGGAGTTTAAGGGGAAAAAGGAGTGGCCAGAGAAAGTGGTGTGCCCCCATGCATCTGGCTTCTCACCCCCTCAGCTGCAGGTGTTGTTCAGCGCAAAGAGCCCTGTAGGAGTTTGCAGCAATATGCATTCAAATAAAGCTGTTTTCATCTCTGTAAAGAAACTTATGTTGACCCCAGGAGCTGAGTGGGACTGCACAAGGATGCCTAACTGCTGCTTAGGCATCTAAACCCCTTTACAGAGCCGGGCTGTAGACCTGAGTGCTGCAGCTGTACCCATTTTGTACCAGCTCAGAACCGACTGTGGAGAGAAGCCCAGCCCGGCAGCCGTTGACTTTACTTTAATCGGGTTGAGCTGGTCCATGGTCCCTCAGCCATAAATGTGGTTTTTCCCTCCTTGAAAGCAGAGAGTCTGCCAAGGCTGGAGAGAAGGCAGGAGCTGCATGGAGGCGGTCACAGACCGGCAGGGACAACCCCGCTCGGCGGGACGTGGACGTGGGAGGATTTTGTGATGTCTGTCGCTTTGTGCCGTCCCTTCGTCGGGGAGTTTCCAGCCCAAAGGTTATTTTGGATGCCTGCCTACTCCCATAAGCTCTGCATGCTCGGAACAATTTCAGCTCTGCGTTAAGATAATAATTGTAATCAAATCTCATGCTCTGCTGCCTCGGCCAGTCCCCTCCGTGGAGCAGATGGGAAGGGGGCTCGAGCCAGCAAGGGTTTTCCCTCTCATCCCAGCACACAACTGGCCCAATGTATTTGGAGAGGGCGTCTTTGTTTTTCCCTTTGGCTCCCTTCTGCTTCTCTCCAGGTGTCAGGGACAGGCTGCAGCTGGAAAATCCTGGGCAGGGGTTTGAAGTGCAGGGAGGGAGGAAGTTTTTTCTCTGCTGCCTTCTGCTGCCCCTTGCTCACATGTCCAGGCTCAGAGAAAGCCCGGCTGAGAGCAGGCAGGCGGAGGAGATGTTCTGAGGTATCTGCCAGTTGAAGACCAGCACTGATGGTGTCAGGCACTGATGGTGTCAGGTCAGCTGGTTTTCTTGGATGGTCCCTTGGTGCCTCCTTGTGTCACCTCCTTGCATCACCTCAACCAAAAAAGCAGGATGGCACCTGGTGGGCTCTTGTGCCATTTGACCACCAGTAAGCCTCATTTAATGACCCCCAAATCATGTGTTAAGTCTGGAAAATAGAGGAAGGAGGTTTTTTTTTTTTTTTCCTCATACTTCCCATTGACTCTCTCCCTTGATGAAAGCTCCCAGGGATTTGATGTTTTATTTTATTTTCAGCAGTGGCTGATGATGTTTCCTTTGTGCAGCAGCTCTTCTGTATTTTCTTCCCATTTTGGCTTATCAGAATAGGAAATTACATGTAAATGTTACAGGGAATAGCTGCTGAATGTTTAAATTTTCACTTTTGCTGCGTTCTTAGTGTTCAATTTCTCTTCACCCTCCTCCCCCTTTAAGATTTTTTTAAGGCCACTGAGGCTGATTATGGCTTTCTGCATTATATTGGTTGCAGAGTTCGTTCCTGCATCCCATTGTACCCAGTGACTGAGATTAATGGGATGTTCATTCTCTTGAAGGGTGATGGCAATGACTTGATTGTTAAAAAAAAACAAAAAAAAACAAAACAAAAAAAAACACAAAACAAACCACCACCACCAAAAAAAAAAAAGTTCAGTGCAGATTCTTTTCCCAGATTTTGGGACCTTCAGGATTGAAGTCAGCCTCTCCAAATTTATGATGTTCCTTTTGATCTGGATCCTCGCCTTATTCATGACCGACTGATTCACCAAAACACGCCTGGGGAGTGTTTTAAAAAAATCGGCTCTGCTTGCAGGAAGGGGGCAGGCAGCACCCACAGGACTGCAGAGGGCCGTGCTTATCCCATAAATCGACAGCCTTGGCTTGGCAAAACACCTGCAGACCTCACAAGGCCCCCAGCTGCGAGCTCCCCATGTACAAACCCAGAGGCTCTCCTGCCACCCAAAGGCCCAGCCACCAAAACGAGCTCCTCACTCCCACTTTTTTCACGTCGCCGGGCTGCCCACCACCATCTCCTCTGCCAGATCCTCCCATCTTGGTCCCCTTCCTCCTTTTCCACAACCCCACAGGCTGCCCTATGTGCACCCCATGCGTTTGGGGGGCTGGCACGAGGGTGCAAGGCGAGGGCTGCTGCTGTTGGAGCTGTTGTCTTTGAGACCTGCTGTTTCTTGTGCTTTTCTTAAAGGATGTGCGGCAGTTTCACATCCGCTCTCACATAAGCAGCTGTCTTGATGAATATTTGCCCAAATCATTACGCTATCTAGCAGTTAGCCTGCAAAAAGGCCCAGCACCATTTGTGTGGTAATGGAAGGCTTTCTCAGAAATGTTTTGGAAGCAATCAGCTAAACTAATAGGATTTTATGTAAACCAATCTCTTTCTTTAGATCAGGATTTTTTTTTTTTATTATTTTTTTTTTCTGGAGAGGAGGGTAAGGGCTTTTTTAATAAATGCAAATTGATATTCCAATGAAAATGGAAATGAGAGAAGTTCACTGCCAGGGTAAAACGCTGCGACTTCGCTCTGGCGGCAGGCTGGCTTGTGATGCTCTGCACATCCCCCAGCAGCCGCACCGGATTTCTCAGGTGCCGAGGCAAAAATCTTTCCTCCCACTGTCATGGTGTAGTGGGGCACGGGCTGGGCTGGACTTTTCCTCACCCCATTAAAGCAGCGTCGTGGGAGGTGCCCCCAGCTCTGGACTTCTGCAGAGGGTGATGACAAGTGGTCCCAGAGAGGTGGACGGGCGGCTGGGTCAGTGGTCATTGCTCGTTTCTGCTGTGAATCGGCAGCTCTGGTACCATGAGACACGGGTGTTTTGTGCCTCTCCAGCAGGGGTTGAGCGAAGGATGAGAGAGAAACGCTCAGAAAGCTGATTTATGTTGTATACTCAGCGCTCCGCTTCTGAGATGAGTGCTTTGCACTAGGGAAATTGCTCACTGCTGAATCCACCTGCTGCAAAGGGCTTTTGCTGCAAGCCCCAAATGCTTCCTCACCTGGGACACTGCTGAGGGGACTTTCCTGGCTCTGGTCCCGTCGCCTCTCTGCGGAAGGAGCTGGAAGGGGCCTGGCATGTGACAACAGATTGGCCATGTGGAGCGTGGGCGGGCTGAGGCTGCTGCAGTCAATCGTCCAGCTGCTTGCGGGTTTGGATGGAAAGAATAAAATAATAAAACCCCTCTGACCCGTGTGTAGGCACGGTGGTGCTGCTGGAAGTGCTGTGCCGGGAGGTTCAGGCCAGAGAGGGCCAGGCAACCCGGAGGATTTCAGGGAAGACACTGCCTCCCTGTGAGGCTGGAGCTGCTTTGGGGCAGCAGGGTTTGGGGCTTGTCTGCCTCGTGTAGCAAAGGACAGCCACTGCTCATGGCAGAGAGGTGCGATGGGTGCCCCAGGCTGTGGAGAGCACCCACCAGCAGGCACAAGGGCTGCAGAGCATCAGGGTCCTGGTGCAGCCTGGACATGCCCAGCACCAGCCTGGAAAGAGCCACAGTGGGGGTCACACACCCATAAACGCTGTTGCACAATGCTGTTTGAACCTGATAACAGTGTAAAAGTCTCTCTAACAAAAAAACTATGCAGGAAGTGGGGTAGTGAATACCTGTTTGTCATCGTGCACTGGTAGGTGATACCGGGAAGGTATGCAGACCACAAAGGGCAAAGGCAAACATGTCAACAGGGCATGCAGTCCCTTGGAAAGTCCCTTCCGAGCATCTTGGATGGGAGGTGGAGAACATAAATGGTTTTCTGCCTTACTGGATGTGGCACAGTGGCCACAGAAATGGCAGGAGTCTGTTTTCAGGAGGGATGTGTTTTGGTGGGCACTGGTGGTCGAGGAAAGCGAGCAGAGGTCAGTGCCGTATCACACCAGCACTGACCTAAACCCACTGCTCTGGCTTGCCAGTGTCTTTAATTAACCTCATGCCCTGTGGTGTACTGCAGATCACTTATGAATCATGTCTGGAGTAGGGACCTGAGGTCAGCTGAGGCTCGTAAACCACCTGGAGAGTAAAGGAGGGCATTTGTGGTGTGCTGGCTTGGATGGCAAAGCTGGTTTTAGAAACATCTTCTTCCCTCTGGTCACTTTTTTCTGATCTTTAGTTTGTGCCAAGACAGCTGTTGATGGTGTTAGCCTGAAAATGAAGCGATTCAGGGTAAAAATTCCTTAAAAAATTTTTTGGAGGGGTTATATTTAACATGTATCTCTTCAGCGTGAAAGGCTGGTGCAGCAGTCCTCCTCTGAGATGGACTTGCTCAGCGACCTCAGTGTTACTGAGGTACTTTGCTCAGGTTTTGGTCAGGTGCAACATGAGTAGTGTAATCAGCACCTGTGATGTGAAAACCAGGACCCAGAATACAAATATGCCTGGTGTGGTACTATTAGGCCTGCCTGAACATTTAATATTCAGGTTTTAATCTAACAGCAGAGTACAACTTTGCAAATAGAAGAGTCAAATCTAACGTACTACATATGCATTTATTCAAATGTGTTTTCACGTTTGAAACCACATGTAACGGTATAAACAACGTTGGAAGAAAGAATATGATTTTACACCGCAATCTTTTTCTAACCTTCCTAATTGCAGACTGTCCAAAAAGAACAAGAGAAGAGCAGGGGATTTTGGTTTTCCACATTCCTAGCATATACAATTCTGCTCTTCCAGGTAACACAGGTAACACCCACTAGATTATTTAATTGAATATCTAAACTGTTACATGCCTTAAATGCTTAGTGTGTTTGTCTGGGCTATGTTAAGTATATATGAATAAAAAGTCACTCTTGAATCACAAAGTCAAGTAGCTTTTGTTTGCCTGACATCTCAATCCGCCTCTGGAGATACATTCAGAGAGGTCTTGGAAAGTTTGTTTAAACAATTCGGTCTCTGGCAGATCTATAATTTCAGTATTCAATAAAAATACTACTGAAGTTTCAAACTGCACCAGATTTTATATCTTCTTAGACAGAAAGTAAAATAAACAGAAACCAATCCCGATACTGACAGGGAATGTTAAAAACAGTCTTAAAACCAATTCAACTTGATCAGAAAGGGTCAATTGAAAATATTTTTGATGGAAAATGCAGTTTCTGAAAAAAAAAATAATATTCAGCTTTGATTGGTAAAGTTGAAACAAAACCTTTCACTGTGGTTTGGATCTGACAGAATAATAATAAAAATCTCTTTTAAAAAATGAATCCAAAGTCTGTCAGGGGAGGCTGCCTCTAGTGTAAGCTGTTGTGCTTCATTTGGCTTCTGCAAGCTGTGGATCAATGCCACCTATAAACAGGATATGCCAACAATGCGTGGACAGTCCTGGAAACATCTCCTTCCCACGTCTTTTTCCTTACTTCTCTATTACAGACCTCTCAGGAGCTCTCTGCTACCTGTGTGAATGGCAGACATGGGGAAAGTCTTCTCTTTTAATTGAGTGGTTGCTGACAGAAACACCTGAGGGTTTAGTGCTTGTGCTTTGCATCGCAGCAGGGATTTTGGAGATAAAAAAGGCAGTCCTAGTTCTTCCCATTGGAAGGGAGAAGCAAGGAAGGGCTGATGTTCTCTAAATACAACAATCTACTTATGCACTAGTAAGTTTTGGAATTTCATAGCAGGCTTTCAAACCTGAAAAGTGGAGGGGAAGGCCATGGGGAGAGGTGCGCCTGCAAAGGAAGAATTTGTTTCTTAATGTTTAGAGCGGCTGGACTTCTATTTCAGCACAAAAGATGGAAGCTGCATCAGGAAGTTGTGGAGTTTTCAGTGCTGGATGTCTTTAAAGGCAAGCTGAATAGATTTTTCAGATATGACACAGTTATAACCGTAATCCATAGTTATAGCACCTCCCCTGGTGTCTTCGAGTCCGGGTGGGTGGTGTTGAGTTTTTGTCTCATGCAACTCATGTAGGCTGCAGGAGAATCTCATGCAAGATGCAGCTGAGGTGCTTCACATCTCCAGGTGTCTCTGCAGGCCATGTTCTCCATGTGGACTGTGCAGCACTGACAGATTCCTCCCTGCAGGATAACTTCATCCTGTAACCGTTATGCATGAGGAGAGACATTTTTCATCCAGGGAGGTGGTCCAACAAGACAAGGACATACTGTGTTACCCTGACAATTCAAGGGGAAACAAATTGAATCAAGTATGGAAAAGATCTCAAAACTTCATAGACATAGTTTTGTGCAAGACAGATGGGCAGGAAGAACATTGACATTGACCTTCTGTAGTAGTTCAAGTGAAAACTTAAAGAAACCAGACACTCCTGCAGGATGCAGGCTTCTTTTTAATGAAGGAATGACTCAAATCTGCAAATCCTTTTGCTAACCATGACACAAGCTTCCTTGCCGTCTTCATGTAATATTAAACTAATTTAATACATTAAAACAGTATTGCAAAAGTTGCAGTTGTAATATCTTTGAATCTATTTATGTCCTACTTGTCTTTCTTCTGCCACAGTCTGAAGTTGCTCACCTCTGCAATAGCTCTAGCTCCCAGCCATCTAAACTCCCTTTATGATCAAGGGAGACCAAAGCACGGCATCTCAAGCCCTTCACCCTGTACCTATCCCTTTGGCCAGACACCTACGTTACAGATGTTGATTTCTGGTGAGGTGAAGCTGCTCTGTTCCATGGCTTTTTACCTCAGCTATAACTAGTCAGAAAAGGATCAAACAGATCTTTTAAATTAGCCACCCAAAAATTGTTCAGTAAAGTTAAAAATTTTGTAACACTTTCTTGCTTTTTTTTTTTTTCCCCTCATAAAACATTTATTACCATCACTTAATTAAGTTGTCACAGACTCCAAGGTGTGTTGATAACCGCTTTACAGGTTGTCATTTGTGCTCTGATCATGTCTCAATGGCTTTCTCAGCTGTCTGGACTGAAGAGTTTGCCTGTTTAAAATATTTTGGAATCCATCCACTTTGGCTTTTCTCTAGATTTTTCATGGCACAGAAGAGCACAGTTGGACACTTATCCTACTCAGCGGAGTCCTCAATTCTGCTTCCATCTGGAATCACACACCAGTACTTGTGGGGCAGTTAACTTGGCCGAAGAACATATTATGGAATTGATCCTCTGAACTTAGTGAAAATCTGCTTAAAGGGTAAGTTCCAGTTGATCACAGTTTCAAAACCTCTTCAATTCACTGAGCAGCACTAGGAGGAAGGACCCATCCTTGTCTTCTCTGCTGGGCCAGGAAGACCAGCAGGATAGGAGACAACACTTACACCTTCTCTCCTTCAAGACACCACATCAGAAATATTAATGAAGGTGGCAGAGCCTTGGCAGCCTGTTCTTGGAACGGGTTCACCTACCTATGTCTGAGACCAGCCTTGACTGATTAGTAAAGTTTGTATGGTGTATAATGCTGTGTTTTACATTAGGTAAGCAAGAAGCACTGATACATGTGTTGCATTCCCACTAGTGCTTTATTCTTTTTATGTCTTTTATTTTACTGGTCTTGATAGTGGTGCTTCCAGATGGTGAGACCTAGGTGTTTTTTTCTGTATTTCTTTTTAGTGCCTCTAATTGAGGTAAGTCTAGTATGCAGATAGCTGGTAAAATAAGCTGCCTTTAAGTGGGAAAAACTGTGCTGTCTGTCTAAGTTCAAGTGCTTTTATGGCCATTAACTCCAGAGGCTATAGCTAATTGCTCTTTTAAATACAGGTCAGAACTGATGCTCAGGAGCTGTAGACAGGAGGGAATAGAAGCTTGGGTCCAGACTATCTCTTCATGTTGCCCAAGCATGTGTATACTTACAGAATAACAGTCAAGAGCAAGGACCTGGTGCATGTTGACTGCTTTGTGTCCCATAGTATCAAAACTCAGCCCTGGCTCCTTCCTAAATGCACAGTGAGCATGGAAGCTATGGGATATCTCTGCAATGGACACACGTGTCTGAGGGCTACTATAGAGGCACAAGAGTACCCTGTGCTTCAGGTAGCCTGTCTGTGGCCTTAGGTGCTGCTGAATTTTAGAGGTGGACCCAAAGTGGCTGTACAACATGATAACTGCTGGTCCTACATTTCCTTTGGGAGTCAGAGAATTGCTGCTCCCCCAGTGACTATAAATGACTTATTGCAGGGTCATCTAGAACATCTGTTGCTAAATAGAATTGTGAATTCTGTTTTCTCAAGTCATCAGTGTCACCAGGACCCCGGGACCATCTGACCTCACTCAATGCACATAGTACGTTAGACCATGATCTATATTGGGCCCCAGGGGACGGCAGGAGAGCGTTGCATTGGCAGGTGCATTGTCACAATCTATGAGGGCTAGGTTGTGTTTGTGAGGCTTTATAGACAATGTGTCTGCTGTGGCTTTTCTCGCCTTTATTGCTTTCATCCACCCCATCTGTTGATTCCCCGAGGAAGAAACTTGCATGAATCATCTGATGACCATTTTATAAGATTCATTGGTGGGGCTGATGTTCCACTTTGCCGAGCAGTGCTGGTGCTGCAGGGATATATCATTTCAGAGAGCTGTCAGTATTTCATACAGCCGCAGTCCTCTCTGCTGACTGGGAGTTATAGGAGTAATGAAACACTCTAGCGTTTCCATGGACTTCCAGGCTGATTCAGAAACCCTAAACACTAAAATCTGCCCTTCGTGCTATTGACGTCCAAGGTCCAAGTTCCCATCCAACTAAACTCCAAGCCTAAATTTCAGAGTGGTTAGTTAAATTGGACAGGTGTTTGGGGGCTGAGTGAGGTGGGAATGGGACGTAAAAGTGGTGTGGGTTTTGTAAATTGTCTGCAGAGGTTCCTTGTGCATGGGGTAGGCCCTCCTGCAGCCCGAGCTGTGTGGAGCAGCTCCAGCTGGCTGGCAGGTGTGCGGCAGCGGTGACCTGGTTTGGGAGCAACCTCTGCTGACCTCCCCGACATGCCAAGATAAAGCTCGGCCACATGTTCCAATGCACAATTTGTGCCAAAAGGTCATCGTCCAGGTGGTCTTCAAAAAAAGTTGCTCTTCTGTGGAAAAAATACCTTAAGATATCCCAGGAAAAGGGAAGACCGCTGCTCAAACACTTTTTTTTTTTTTCATGGATTAATAATGCAAAACAAAAGTGTTTAAACATCAGGGGAATCTGCTCAACTCTTAGTTATGTCATTAAAATGCTTTTGGGTGCAAAGGCAGGAAAGGGAAGCATACAGCTGAGGGTCCCGGTACTGCTGATTGTGCCAAATAAACCAAGAGGTAAATCCTGTGCTCCCACAGCCCGGTTTGAAGTACCATTGCTGAGTTTGAGGGCACTGAGATGTTAGTCCTGAGAAGCTGTTAAAAACTCCTGGCTGCCGTGGTGGAAGTGGAAAGGTCTGTCTGTATCGCATGGTGATGGCTTGTGGCTCCAGTTTTGGAAATCAGTTTTGGCTTTTCAGAGCACTTTTGAAGTTGAAGAGCACGGTGCTTGACTCCTAAAACCCAGGTACAGACAGACTCTTGATGTCTTTTTCCTATTTAATCATCCTATTTTATTAGGTTTCTCTAATGTTGGTGAAAGTTGAGTGCCTTAACAGAAGTCAACTGTCTAAATTCCCTGTAAATTGGGATCCAAGTCATATCTATCTGAAGAGGAAAACATTCCTACCTGACTTACATACCTTTGGAAGTGTTAGCTGTTATCTGAGCAATAAAATGTCTTATGGGCTCTTGAAAATTCCACATGGGAAAGGATATTTTATTGTATTAATCCCAATTTCTACATAGCTGAGACACAAGGTGATGCCTAACTGCAGTTAGAAATAAAAGCCCCATGATTACAAAGGCAGCTCAACACTCTTTCCTGTTCACTCTTTAGGAGGTTGGACCATATTTTTGGTGCTGCCATTCATTCCCACTTATCAAATTTCCATCAATAAACCTTCCAGTCAAGTCCTTATCTGCAGCTCATAAAACACTGCTCTCTGCCTCACCTTTCCTGCATGAGAAATCCGCAAGCATGAGTGCACACAAGTGACCTGCCAAGGCGCCGCTGAAAAGAATTTATAGGCTTCCTGCATATTCATGTGGTTACTTACACAACCTTCCACAATTGTGTTATTCTATATACCTATTCGGCTCCTTGTGCTTGTGGAGGTGAGGCTGTGGGCACCCAACATTTGCTGTGCTCCCATCCGTACGTGGTGTAGGGCTTCTTGTAGCCCTCTGCCCATGGGCACATCTGCAGTGCCCGCCCCAGCTGCAGGGGTACAGGGACCCAGCGTTGTGGCTGAGCTGCTGGCACCCGTGTGCATGCGTTTCCTACCACCTGATCTGGAGGAAAATGGCTCTGACGACTCATTTCTCACATGGTCATTTTTTCCGACCAGACCCAGTCATTCTGAAAGAGCAAGCTGCCAGCAGGCCCCTGCACTTGCATTACCTGCACAGAGTCAGCTTAGACCAGGGGAAATCCACCCCCCTTCCTCCCTCTGCCCTGGTGGAGAGAGGATGTGTGTCTGATGGGAAGCAGGACAAGGCAAATGTGCTGGCTGTTCTGCTTTGGTGGCCCTCTCTGGGATTTTCTGCTGGACTTGTAGTGCCAGAGGGGAGATGGGGTCCTGCTGCGGGGCAAGAAGGGGCACCCTCGGCCAGTGAATCATCTTGGCAGCAGTCAGACGTGCTGCAAGAAAAGGGAGATGCTGGTGAAAGACGTTTCTGAGATGCGTGTTCCTCTGTCAGTGGAACAACTGAGCATGTTATTCTTGTGGTATAAATTAAAGCTGCGCTTTGCGGCTTTGACTTGTACCGAAGCCAGACAGAGCACAGGGAGGGAGCTCTGAGTTAAGTGCTCGGATCAGTCATATTGTAAAACCCCAAAACTGAGCCAAAAGGCCACCTCGGTTCCAGCTCTGGAGGGGAAGCAGGAGTGCATATCATCTGTGGTCTGTCTTTGCTGGACCCGAGGTTTCATTCACGTACTCCAGACATATCGGGGCATCTCCCCCGACAGAGAGCTCCAAAGCTTGTTGTTCCCAAAGTGCAGCACTGGAGACATTGCACTGAGGTAAGAGCCAGAAGGGGCAGTGGGCAGCACATGTATGCTGACGTACTGAGTAAGATTTTTAAATTTTATCACTGTCTCCCTCTTGGCCCCTGGCACTATACTTCTAGCTGCAACGGAGATCTGGAGTCATAGTTTATGAAAGTCCACGTAGCTTTCATATTGCAGACTTATCTCTGGCTTCATGCACTTGGTGTGAAGGTACCTGCAAGTGCATCTGAATGTCTCTAAGCAAAGTGAAATGACCCTCTTTTTGTTACTTTATAAAGCCATATCATGCTCTCAACTTAAATGTTTCCTACAGATCCAGCCACACTATCTCAGGAGCACAAAGTAGAACCGGAAAGGTCCAAAGAGTGGGAACAGCTACAGAAGAATGAGGGCCTTTGGAGCAGGTCTTCTCTTAGGGTTTGCTCAGCTCAGCGTGAGGATCTTGACTCACTGAGATTTCACACAAAGTGAGAACTCATAGCACCAAAACAATCTGACCAAAGTACATTTTTTTCCCCAGAAAGTAGCTGAGGTCACTAACCTTATTGGCATGGGCTGTCACAAAGGTGGATTCAGAAAGGACTTCGACACATTGTCAGGAGGTCAGGCCCTGGAGATGGTTGAACAGCACAGGGGGCCAGATGCAACCCCCTGTTCAAGCTGTTGCTAAATTCCGCTTGCAAGAAGCTTGGGAGTTTGGCCAAGAGTTACATCCTCTCCTTCCCTGTGCAAGTCACAAGACGCCAGGCTCTGGATGGACCTTTGCTCTGAATCACATTCAGGCCCTAACATTTGGAGTTTACCTGGCAGCAAGTCCCGATGATGTAAGCAAAAATTGAAGTGCCAGCACTTGTCTGGGATGTGACATTTGTTTGGATTGTCCTGGTTAGTGTCATTTTCCTTCTGTATATTGAGTTATACACCCTAGTATTGTTCATGCGGTGGAACAGTCACACCCTGCTAGCATTTTTGTGGCCCACAGATCTATTTCCTTGATTCTTGCTCTTACACGGTCATGAGACTGAGTAGCGGCAGCTGGGCTTTGCGAAAACAAGTAGTGATTTTCTGCATGCACAGGAGGATACCTTCAGAGAAGTTTCAATTTCAGAGAGTGCTGACCTCCGATGCTCTTTTAAGATTAGGTCAGGCTGGACAGCTCAAACCAGAAGCGTCCAAAATCACCAATCACTTGAAAAGCTGGCACTAAAGCCATCAGAAATAAGTCAACCCTCGCATAAAAGCTGCAGATAGTTATTACCTGCATAAAATATGATTTGCAAGTTTGCTTTAATCATTATGCAAATGGAAGTTAAGCCCTCACTTAACTGTGATAGATTCAATGTCATTTATCCCGTATAACAAAACTGATTCATTAAAGTTTTCTGGCATTTTGCAATCAGTAAAGCCTGATTTTGCCTCTGTGATGGAAAAACTCACGGAATAAATACCGGGCTTCCCGGCGTGCATAACAGCGCTGGTGCAGCGTTTGTGTTTGTAAATGATCCTTTAATCGAAGAGAAGTGAAATAAGAAAACAACATAAATCTTTGAAGAAAGCTGTTAACTGGAAAGAAAGGTTAACTGGAGCTTTGGTTCCTCTGTGACTGCTGAGATGTCATTTTTAGCTGTAGCCACCTGGGCTAGGCATGCAGGTCATGCATGTGGTGTGGAGGGGTGGAAGATGAGGTATATCAGGTTTGCCTGCTCCTGGGTCGGGCACAACCCCCCTGGCCACCCCACTATTTCTGCATTGCTCCCACCAGAGCTGCAAGGACAAGGTCAGGAGAAAAGCTTCTTGCTGCCAACCTACAGCATTTTAGAGGAGCATACATCATCTGTGAGCAGAAAGTACCCCTAGATGCCATCTGTTGCTACTCGCTAACCAGCCAGCTTGGTGCTCTCTGAGCTTCTTCTTGCTGGTCACTGCTGGGGGGTCCCCACAGGGCTGGAGAAGATCAGAAGGAACGTCTGGCAAACACACTGCTTCCTTCCCGGGCTGTCTTTCCTCACTGCGACTGCCTTGTCCTGTAGGGCTGTGAATGCTTCCCGGAGGTAATTACACCAGTGAGCACCACATGCTTAATTTAGATGCCTCATCACAGCTCGAGTTCCCCGTGGAGAGCGCAGGGCCTTCAAGGAACGTGGCGTGTGTCCCTCCATTGTGGGGGAGATTTTCCCTTCCTGCGCATCTGTACTGCATCCATCAGAGCAGCATCCCAGCCTCCTGAAGTGCAGGGACACGTGCCTGGATGCTCACTGATGACACAGCTGAGAGCCCAGGCTGCACAGGAGCACCAGCAGCACCTCCCAGGGGAGGTGCAGGTGCTCTAACAATACTCACTGTATGTATTGAGAAACGCCATTCCCAGCCACGAGCCGGTACAGTGCCACTCTCCTGCAATCCTGACAGAGTTTGCAACACTCTGGTCGATTCACTAGCACTGTTTGTTTGAACAAGGAGCTCTTTTGTTGCTCTATCAAAGTCTCGCTGACATAGCCTGCGGCTACGAACAAATGTGTGGCTGCAAGCTGGAGCATCGAGGAGGCAGGAAGCGTGTTCAATATTGATAAAGAGCAGAACGGGGGCTTGTTTAAATTGCGCGCAGACAACTTTTCCATAATTAAGGGAGCAGCAGACGTGATCCCTTGCCTGCAAATGAAATGACTAACAAAAGCAGGAGACGCACACGACGCCTGCAAGCAGGAGTGATCATGAAGGGGACCGGAGATAGATTCCCGAGGACGGGCCGTACATGCCACTCATTCCTCTGCTCCCAGCTGGCAGCACGGGCGCGTGGAAAACTCATGCTATGTCCTCAGTCATTAAGCAGTGCATGCCTTGAGCCCTAATTGGATGTGCAGCCCCCTTGTACGAGGCCCTGCACAGCCCCTAATCCCCTTGTTCGTGCCAGAATGATTCAGCCTGCAAATGGAGCATGTGGAGTAAGGGACAAAATCAGCCTCTGCACACATCCTATGTTTGTTCCTGGGAAATGTGTGCCTGTGCTTTAATTCATAATAAAATGAAGACTTCAGGGCAGTGAAAAATGGGGCAAGGGAAGTGCTGGGAGAGGTAGCTTGCTTGCTGCTGGAGTTGAGCATCGTGTTTACTTGGAGTATTTCTTTGTGCCTGGTGCATGTTGGTCTCAACTGCGGTGTTAAAGACATGGTGGAAGAAGCTAGCCAGCTTCTTCCACATGCCACTTGCTCTGTTTTGCCCCTGGGAATAGGGAGGTGTTTCTTCTTTCAAAGCTTTGTGTGCCTTTCACCAAGCAGAAACTTGAAAATAGCTGAAAAATGCTGGCACATCTCGCCTCACCAGGCCATTTTTAGTCATGATCCCGTCGTACAGGCCATGCTGAAACACACTTGTCTCACCCTGGACCCCCCCTGAAGTCATGGGGATTTTGTTTCCAAGTTCTTCTGATCACTGATGGCTGGAGCACGCTGATCTGCTCACAGGACGTGGTCCAGCTCAAGGCAGCTTGCTCTCCGCACAGATCTCATCTCACACTGTTTAAAATGGGCACACGCACCCAGGTCTGTGCCAATGTTGTAATTTAGCAGCTGGCATCTTTAAATGCTTGCAAGTGGGATCAATCTTTTTTAAATCATTTATGCTTAATTATTGTTTCCAGCTAACTCTCTTGTGTTTTATTGCTAGCGAGCTTCTAAAGAATATTTTTAAGCTTGAACTGAAAAGCATAATGTCACCCAGCAAAGAAGAGCTTGTCGCAGTTCAGTTGGGAGAATTCTCCCATGCTTGGAGCTCTTGGGCAGGTTGATGGTAGGATCCAGGGCGTTGCTACTTAATGTAAGGTGTTCGGGTTAAAACACACATAAGGAAGTAAAGATTTGGGTCTTCCAGCACCCTTCCCTGAAAGAGAAGTAAGTGGTGAAGGAGCTGGTGAGCTTGGCTCTGGCAGAAGGTGCAGGATGTCACTTGTCTCTCTGGGTGTAAGGCATGGATTGCCTTTCATTATCCTGGAAAAAGCCCATTCTCCATGCTCACTGTTCAGAGACCCTTGCTGTTGTACGTGGCCAAAAGGAAACCACAGACTCAGAGATTTTTGGCACCCCTTTAATTTCTCATTTAGTAATTAGCATTTAATTGTTATTGCTCAGTATAATCACCTTTCCTGAACTCTCTATTTACCTGATGTATGGAGAGAACAAACATTAAAGACCCAGTTGATTTCAGCTGCCCAACATTAGTCATTCCCTTCTATTTTATAGCATAATTCAGGTTGGAAGGGGCCTCAGGAGGTCTCTAGTCCAACCTCCTTCTCAAAACAGGGTCAGCTATGAGATCAGAGCAGATTATTTTAAGTGCTGTGTTGAAGATTGTGTTTTTGTCACAAATGGTGTGTTTGCTGATGGCAAAAACATGTTCAGTGTTTGCATGCCTCCCCATGCTATACAGGAAAGGAAAGAAATGAAAAGATAGAGCAGGCTCCTTGCTCTCACCAGAACGTCCCCACTGGTTGTACAATGTGACATTTTGTTTATGAATGACTTTAGATGTCAATGGGTTCAGTTGCAACAGGCATTACATTATCAGCCTCCATCTACTGAGGAATGAAAAATCACGGATGCCAACCCCTCCTTCACTACAGAAAGCGTGAAGGAAGATGATGCTGGTAATTGGGTGTTTGCTGTCTAAAAGAGGAAGTTTGTAATCCATTGCTATCACTGACATGATGCCTCTGTAAACCCCTAAGCCACGATTTATCTCAGCCATTTAATATCTGTGTGGAGGGACAGAATGGCATATTCAGGATGAGCCATTATGATCTGTCTGTTCAGGAATACAGAGCGTTTTATAATCTTCTGTGAATGTTTTTTTACTTTAAATGAAAGAAATTAATGGCTAAATTCTGCACAGAAATAATGTCGCAAGCCTGATGTGGAGCACAGTTTGAAGGACAGTGCTACATGAAAGCTGAAATTGTCTTTCTCTTTCAGCATGGTATCTGTTTTCTTTTAATCACAGGAATGACGGACTAGAGTTTCAGCCTTAACTGTTAATTTCCTGTCTATTGTCTATTCAAACAAGATCCTGCTGTATCTGTTATAATAAATACATTTAGAGACAGGCTGAAACCTGGGCCTGCCCTCTACCCCTTTCCAAGGGCAGCTAATTCCTGCTATCTGGGCCACCCTTTCCACGCATTGCTCTGAAAGCAAGCGATAAAGCGACGTGCTAGGTATTAAAACAAAATGGGGGCTGAAATACTGAGGAAAGAGCAATAGAGCCAAGCTGAAAGGCTGAGGAACGGGCCCTGGCATACTGATAGGAAGGGCTGATAGAGCCATGAGAAGATACAGGTGGGAGAACAATGCCCACACGCAATGGGGCCATGACGAGGGCATGACCGAGCGGCAGCTTGCGACGGCGGGGCGTTGCAGAGCCCCAGCACAATCGGAGCAATAAGGATTTTGGCACAGCTCCCATGCATTTGAGAAGGAATTGCCGAGATTGTTTGAAAGCGGGTATTTATAGTGGCCAGAGGGTGTCCTGGGCTAGCCCAGCACTCTGCCTGTGTCCCACACTAACAGCAGCGGTTACTGGTACAGCAGGACAGAAATATTTAGGACAAATTGTTAAAATTAAAAAAAATAATAATTAAGGTGATGCCTATTTTATATTTCTTGTGAGAACTTTTTCTGCTTTGTTGGTGTTAGCAGATATTTTGGAAAACTTTAAAATAACACTGTGTTTTGTTCTGACACACCTACATTTACTCTTATCATGCACAGGGAGCTACTGGGAAGGAAACATTCTTGGTAAATGAGCTAAATAGATGTACGTAGCTCAATGTGATTTTTACCCCTGTTTTAAAGCTTACAATTCTGGAAAAAAAAAGAAAAGTGATCTTATAGGAATCCAAAACTGTAATGTTGAAGCTCTTGAATTATTCATATGATCTTATTCAATGCACTGTGATTATTTCTGATGCTTCAAACTCCTGGATAGCTTTTGATGCCTGTATTATTTCTATGTAAATTCCAGCCATTAGTTGGTTTTATCAATAAGGTTCAGATTGAATCATGCCTCCCCTGCAAATTAATGCAGACTTGACAAATGGAAGAGAAGATTTCAACTATCCAACCACAGGCTGTTGGATGTGATTTTAAAACAAAAACATATATGTATGTATTATTTCGAGCTTTAGAAAGTGGTATTTGAAAATATTGGCAAGTATAGGGACATTAGCAGATTGGTACATGTGGAAGAGTGTGCTAAATTGCAGGCTTGGAGAGGTTTTAAGATGTGCAGATAGTTTTAGTTCTGCCGTGGACTCAGGACTTCACTGCTTACTGGCTGGAGACCAGCAGATGTTAGACCAGCTATTGACTTATTTTCTCTATATCTAATCAAACCGCAAAAAATGTTTTCAAATAATGTTAAAGATCAGATTTAAACTCATGAAAGCAGGAAAATCAGGAGAGGGCTGAAACTGTCTCTCCAATTCGCCCCAGTGTGCCTTTAGGCAGCCTTTTGCACAAGTGGCATGTGTCATTGATTAAAGCCTACCCAGCTCAGAGGCCCACTGGGAGCAGCAGGACTCTGAAGGCTGAATTCTCATGCCCTTGTGCTTTATAGACTCTGCTGTATATTATTTGATTTTGTTATTGAAATGGATGGAAAGTTTTCTGATCAGAGTGCAGTCAAGGCAGTGACTGAGTCAAGACTGCAGGTACACCGTGTTGTACCTGCAAATCTGGTCGAGAAATTAATTCCCTTAAAGCCATGATGAAACTCATTTAATTAATAGTAAAAGCTTACATCTGATCTGGCCTAGTAAACTGTGGGAGATGCTCTTATGGTATGCAAAGGAAACCCAATTTCCCTTGCTATTAACCCCTACAATGTGTCCAAAATAAGTAGCAAATATTAAAGGAAAGCTTGAGCAGCTGAGGCCAATATGGACCATCAGGAAGAGCAGTTTTGACCTCTTCTAAGAATACATGACAGCAGGAAAATCTGGGCATGAATCTGGTCTCCTCTGAAGCAGAACAACATGTTTGGATCCATCTTTGCTCCAGAGACAAGTTACGCCTACCAGGTGGCAGACCCAGAGGCTTTCGTAAACCTGATCTCCCTCTAAATGTGCCATCCTCCTCTTCCATCACCCTTCCTTCGTACTCCTGTTTTTTAACCAGGTACTTAAATCTCCCCATAAAGACGATGATCTCCCCATTCCCTGGCTAGAACAAGAGCAGACCTTTTGAGCAAGCTGCAATGAAAAGAACAAGTCTAAATTTTCATGTAGCAGCGCTCCCCAAACCTGCGCACTGATCCTGCCTGGTCCACAGCTGGCCGGAGTGAATATGAGGGCTGCACACAGGCAGTTACTCAACATGCCTTCTGCAACAGATGCCTACAAGGCTTAATCCCCCTGCATTACACAGCATTGTGCTGATGACAGGTGCATGAAAAAAAAGGGGGTGGGATGGGGAAAGTTTGTTTCAACTAATTTCTACTTAAGCTGTTTTTCAGGGTTTTAAC
Organism: Anser brachyrhynchus; assembly: GCF_964034855.1. Lineage (NCBI taxonomy): Eukaryota > Metazoa > Chordata > Aves > Anseriformes > Anatidae > Anser > Anser brachyrhynchus. Next base: position 72,289,422 of record NC_137698.1, read on the forward strand.
AGAGCAAATGTTCTACAGCCTGTGGAAGATGGGAGCTGAGCTATCTCAGATTAATTTATGGTTTATACCCAAGTCTCTAATGATTAATTGAATCAGAGATGGCTGAGCAAAGGGATTCACCATCTCTCCTGGCTGGATTTTGCACAAGAGAAGGCCATTTGGCTTGTAGGAGCTGGGTCACAGTCAGTGGATTCAGCTGTATGCTGGGAAGGGGGGAGAGGAATTTAACCCAATTCTTCCCCTGATATTCTCCCATGGTCAGTGCAGGCAGCTCTGCCTTGAAGGGCTCAGGTCTTTTGCCTTCAACATCTGCTGTTGGTTACCATCCCCTTCCTGGGAAACGACTACAGACACACCAAAACTGCTGGACCACACAGCACTCGGGGGCTAGAGATGCAATATATCAGCTTACATTTGACTACAGCGGACTCTCCTGACTCATCTCACCCCCTGCACAATTTTTCTGCTTGCTGCTGCTTGGAAACAGGCTCCTGCATTTCTCTGGTCCAGCAGAGAAAAAATTCTTGGCTGCAAAGCTGAGTCTCACAATCTGGTCTACAGGCCAGCAAGCCCTGGCTGGCTTCCAGCCACAGGATCTTTCAGATGTGGGGATTTTCTGTTGAGGGTATTCTTGCTGCCTCTTCAAATATTGAGAGAGATGCATTTTGAGAGTGGTTCTTGCTGATAATCACCGCAGAAGGAGAGGAAAAAAAGCTTCCAGTTTCCTACAGGGGCTGCTCCTGAGCCCTGTGGAAGGCTGGAGGCTGAGATCAGCCCCTGGACCTGTGCCTGGAAATAACTGGCCATTGGTGTGCCTACAACATTTTGGGGCTCATCTGTCCAGCCAGAAGGGCAGCTGTTGCCTGTGTTTCCACAGGCCAGAGAGTAAAATATCTGACCAGATAAACAAGTCAAAAAAAAGGAGATTTTTTTTTTTTTCTCAATATGTTTATAGGCATATTGAAGAGAAAGGCTAACACTGTTCAGTTCTTACCATCTTGATTATTTTTTACTATTTTATGGGTATCTGAAACACCCCATCTCTATTTTTTTTTCTCAAATGCCACAAGCCTTACATGTTACAAGGGAAAGGCCTGAAATAGGCATTCATGTACTGAGGGCACCCAAAGAAATGTCTCTATGTGTGAGCAGTGTGTTGTTAGAGCATGCCGTGTGCTGCAGTTGGCTCTGCTGGCAGACACGACCTCTGTGGGCACCAGCTGCTGCACGTCATGCCCAGTTCCTCAGTGGCCTCCAAAAGACAGAGCCCTTCTCACCAGCTCAATGGGGGCTTGGTTCTCTCTCTGCAGTGTCAGGAGGAAAAATCGCCTTGCTGTGAGGGTGGTCTGACATGGGGACAGGTTCCTGGAAAGGTGGCTGATGCCTCCTGCCTGTCAGTGCTCAAGAGGCTTTTGGATGATGCCCTCAGAAATGTGCTTTAACTTTTGGTTAGCCCCAAAGTGTTCAGGCACTTGGATTCAATGACCTTTGTGCTGAACTTCCAGCTGACCCTTCCAGCTGAACTATTCTATTCTATTCTATTCTATTCTATTCTATTCTATTCTATTCTATTCTATTCTATTCTATTCTATTCTATTCTATTCTATTCTATTCTATTCTATTCTATTCTATTCTATTCTATTCTATTCTATTCTATTCTATTCTATTCTATTCTATTCTATTCTATTCTATTCTATTCTATTCTATTCTATTCTATTCTAAACAGGGTCATGTGGAGGGGGATGTGCAAACAGCCAGAGAGTTGCTCTTTCTGTTTTACATCTGGGTTTTGTCTTACTAGGAATAAAACCTCAATGAGGAGCTGCTTAGGCCCAGGAAGGGCAGGCTGGTCTGAAGTACTACAGAAGATGGGGTTGGTGTCAGTGCTGATTTCTACAGCAGAAGACTTGCTGGGTTATTCTAAGCATGGGGGATGCTTTTCCAAAAACATAGCCAGTTGTGCAAGTATCTGCTTCTGCGTGGTGGTTAAATCCTTGGGAGTCAAAGACTTATTTGGACAGATTGCCATATTGTGTATTCTGAAGTTCTATCTTTTGGGGTTAAATGGCCCATATGAGTCTCTAAGCAAATGCTTAACATTTATTTTTATTGTTTTGACTACTCCTGAATGGGACCTTGGAAGAGATCCATATATGCTCCATTTCTGTGTTGGGGCACAGAGAAATGCTGTATTGTATAATGAGTGTAAAGAAGTTCAAGGTGAAAAACTCATCCCTTGTCCACAGAAAAAAATGAAATTTATCAATGAGAACAGGTACCAAGAGTGTTGAAATGTGTCTGCCACTGCTCCAGGAGAGGCATCGTGCTCTTGCTTTCTGTGTTGGCTACACTGTTGAGATTATTATTTTGATTTCTGAAGGCAATCATAGGAACAGAACTTTATGTTTGAGAGAACATGGCTCACGGAATTGAGGGTCAGTAAATTTGTCACTATTTTGAGTAGAAACAAACTCCTAGGCTCTCAAAAGCTATGGATTGCTTGGACACTACACAAGCATGTGCTGGTAGATTCCCTTTGTATTTCTCTTAAAGTTTCTCCTTCTAACTACTGTTTTCCTACTCGGCAGCTGAAGTGCTACATTTTGTTCCTCTGTATGTTCAACTTTACTATTACTCAAAAGAATGAATGGCCATTATAATTACTGGATGATTTCAAAAAGTTTAGAAAAATTGCTTCAGGACTTCCATTTCAGAAGGCGAAGGTGGGAGAAATCAGGTTAAAAGCAATGGGCTTCAAGAAGACAGATGTCAATAAGCTCAAGTTTTGTAAATGAGATTTTCCAGGTAAGGCTAAGGGCATAAAATAAAGTTGTCAGTTCCTCAGAGTAAGCTAAGGGCACAATACAAACTCTCCTAATGCAAGATTAGGAAATTCGGAATTCGGTAGGTGCCAAGCTGGGTAAATCATGATGATTTTTTTTTTTTTGGTAGTTTGAACACCAGACAAACACACAGAAAAAAAGAAGGGGTCAGATTTCTAAGAATAAATCTGAAAGAACAGCACAAGCATTCAGGGATAAAACCAGAAAGGCTGAGGCACAAAATGAGACCTCAGAGATAACCAGAAATAATTCTGTAAGAATCATTAATAGAACGAGGAAGATCAAAGCAGGGATTGGCCTGCTACTCAATGGAGAATGAAAGCTGTCTGCAGATAATTACAGGAAGCTTGAAGAACACCAGAGGAGAAAAAAAATAAAAATTCCCAGAGTATCTTGGGAATTATAGTCCAGTAAGATTAACAACAATTTAGAGAGAAAAAAAAAAATCAACCAAAACAAGTTGTCTGTAACTGGATAAAAGTATTTGGAAGATGAGTAGCAGTCAATACAGGTCTGTCAAAAATGAGTTGTGTTCAACCATTTTAATTTCCTTTACTGCAAAACAAACCACTGTGGATTGGGTTGGGGAGGAACAAATGTCAGAAATCTTGATTTTAGGATTTCAGCAGCGCAATTTGCATTTGCATAAGCAAACCTAAGAATATGTACATTGGAGGAAGCTTCTATAATATGGGTGTGAAACTGGCTTGGTTACCATAAACAGAGCAGCTCTCAGTAGCTCATTGTCAAAGCAGAAAGAAGTGTCAAACAGGATTCCCATGTTGTCTATCCTGAAGTCTGTTCTGGGCAGTGCTTCATTAATCACAAAGGATATTCAGATGAAAGTTTGCTTGATAACTTTGCAGCAGACCTATTGCTGGGAAGCATTGCAAGCATATTGGCGAGAGGGGTTAAATTTGTGTGATAAATTGAAAAAATGTCTGAAAAAAAAAGGGGTTAAATTCATCACGGGATAAGCAAAAAGTACTCTTTAGGCAGGAACTCTTTGCTATGTAAATAGGCTGGGAAACAACTGACTAGAAAACATTTTTGCAGAGAAGTATCTTTGTGTTATAAAGGACAAAAAATTAGCTGCAAGTAGGCAACGGTATGCTGTTGTGAGAAAGACAAACATCCCACTATCAGGTTCAGACAGGAGTGCTCTCAGCTCTGCTCAGCATGGGAAGACGATGGCCAGGTTTGATCAGTGAGCTTTTAAGAGAGTTGTGGGTGGCCAGGACAGAGTTCATTATCCTCATCTGATAAAGGTTGTGGGGTTTAGCCTCTTTTTTTTTTTTTTTATCTTGGATCTATGAGTAAAAATAGAAGGACCTGGGGTTATGCACTGGCAGAAAAGAAGGGGTGAAGCAAGGCCTTTGAGTACATAAAAAGCCATTTCAAAGAGGTGGAAAAGTTTCCTTTGTTTGTGGTGGTTAGGACAAACAGCGATGGGCTTAAATTAACATAAGAGGAATTTAAACTAGGCATTATGAAAACATCTCGAAGGGTAAGGACAATAATGCACTGGAATAGATTGTTCAGAGGGGCTGTAAAGTTCCCATGACTGTAGGGTTTTTAGGAACAGATTGGACAAACATCTGTCAGAATGATATAAACCCATACCACCTTCGAGGAAAGGCATCTTTGATTCCTGCCAGGGTTATTGTTCGATGGCTCTCTGTGCAAATCTAGAGATGTAAGTGACTTACTGGGAGAAATTTCTTCTGGCCATGCCATTATCTTCTTCCTGAGAGGATAGTGCTTTGCAAAATTCAGTTGGTATATTGCTGTTCACTTAACGTGCAATTAAATACCGGAGGTCAGCAGGAGGAGGGCACTTGTCAGACCCATTTATAGGATGTCTTGGCTCCAGCTGATCAAAGATGCCATGATTTGGACAGTACATATTCAGTTAAGGCAACATGATGCCTTAACACGATGCTCTAACTCTTCTGCTTGCTATTCTCTTCTCTAAATATGTTGTCTTTATCCTAGAGAGCCTGGGGAGATGTAAATCTCTGAAGAAATTCTCCATATGCTGATGATTTTCAGGGAACTCTGCCATACATAATTTCTGATAGGAATGTTTGAATAGAGAATTAATTTACTTTGGGTCCTTGATTATTCTGTCTTGCAGTAAGAAGAGTGTTGGCATCAGGCTGAAAGTTAAACAAGGCGCTAGTTTCCCTTTTCTTTCTCTCTGATCTTCCCATTCACAATAGGACTGTCAGAAAGCAATGCAGATGGGATGTACAGTGATCCCAAAAAATTGGTATTGTGTAGCTGAAGTAATCGCTTTATTCCAGGAGCTTCTAATGAGTAATGAGGCCATGTTTCATATAACTCCTGTTAACATGGCAACATATGAGCATGCATCCGTCTACAAGCAGAGAGGCTTTAATAACACACGAGCAAATTACCTCGCACATTTCTCTCTCTGAAACAGCAGACTTCTCTTAGGAGAGATAAAAGGCAAGAGCCCTGAAAATTGCAGGAAAGTGTCATAAAGTGAGGAGAGGGATGAATTAATCAAAATCGTGATACTTGAAAAGATTTAGAATCATGGATTTTTGGACCAAAACATATAATCCAATTATAAAAAAAACCACAGCCCTGGCCATCGACCCTCACAGAACGACTCCTTTCTCCATGACTTCTGTTTGATTTCTGACAAGGGTCTGTCTTGGAGGAGGCATGATTCACCACACAACTGGAAAACTTGTTCCAGCTCTTTGAGGACACATGTTTCTAATAATGATGATCATTTTGATTTTACTTGTCTTCAGCTTTTGAGCAGTGAATCTTGCTATGTTGCATTCTCCTGGGGATGTTTACAGACTGTACCAATGCTGGAGAATCATATACTACTATAGCAAATGATGGGCTAAATTCTGTGTGCTTTCTTTTGGAAAAAGGGTTAAGTAAGACAATAGGGCATCAACTGAGAAAACAGATTAACTAGTGGTGGCCTTGCATGATACAGCAGTCTGCTAACAGGCACAGTTCCTTCCTGCATGGTAATGCTTTGTTGGTGTAAGAATTTGTTGCAGTAACTGGGAAGCTCTCTAGATAGAAGGTCTGTACCATGCTCTGGTGTTCCAAGGAATGAAAATTCTAACATTTGTAAGTGGTCCCTACATTTCTATTCTTCATCTTAAATATACTTTTTAATATTTTACTTCTTCTTTTTTTTTTTTTTTTTTTTTTTAAATAGAAAAATGGCTACAACAGTGCTCAGTCAAATTCTATATTCACCTTTTCCCTAGGACTTGGGATAGCTCAGAACTAAAGACTTTTCAGGCTCCTCTTACAGATAGCTGCGTGGTCTCTTAGCGTCACAGCTCTATCTGTCAGACTTGATTATTAGCCACATCTGAACTTTAAACATGAAGCAAAGTTTATTAAAAATCCGTGAATATCAGTTTTTGCCATAATTTGGCAAGTAATGTGGATAATTTCACTAAGTATTACAGCACCTTTAAAGATAAACCAACCCAAGGACTGCTTTCAAATGTAGTATAGATTTTGTAAGTACACTAAAATAGGTCACAGTGACCTCTTAGCTATGTTAGAAGATATTTAGATAAAATTTTAAAGGACCTGCAGTATTTGGCTATTCATTAAACGTATAAATCCATGTGATTTGTCTTTGCCCATCTGGAGACTGCAATGTTAATGAGTTAACTGCCTGAACATAGTCTCTATAGAGTCACTTGGATAATTTGGAGCAGTGTCATTTCAAACTAAGGATAAATACAGCTTTGTATAAAATGAGTTCTTGTTCCAGCAATAATTGCTTGTGTGCTATATAAGATGGTCCTGAATCGCCCCATCAGACTTATTCCCAGAGCAGTAAGTGATATGGATTTCCATAAAGAGGCAGTGCATCTACTAGTAGATTCACTAATCTAGGGGGGGTGTTGGCACATGGAGTCAATTTACTTTAGCAGTCAGAGACTCTTTTCATGGCAGAGAAACCAGTTAGTGGAAGAAGAAAATGTACACAACTTATATAACACTTCCATACTTTGGGTACCAGTAAAACGCATTTCCCAACATAGATAAGGTAATCTGTGGTTATTTTTATACTGTAGTTAATGATAGTACTTCACAAGAAATCATTTCTTCCTATTGAAACTACCTATGTGTCATTATGCTCATAACAAGCTTGTTTTTATAAGCTTCAATATTCAAATATAGAAATCCAGCTTCACCGAAGATGAAACTCACAAAAAATAACCATCTACACTCCTGATGTTTTGTGTCTTGACTTCATTGTCAAAGGTGAGTAAGATGTACATGAGATATCTGATATGTTTGTGGATGAGCAAAGAAAACATTAATATTTAACATTTTAAATGATGTACTAAAAATAATAATTTTGCAATAGTAATATTAGGATAATCTATGAATTAAGAAAAAAAATCTAACCGGTTGATCGTTAGTTGACATTTAAATCTGGTGAATTGCATTACCTCAGTTAACCGATAAAGAACTCCGTGCTTCAAAGTCCTTGAATGGAGAATTCTATATACAGGAAGGTTTGATACAGTGCGATCTGGCAGGTTAGACAAAAGTAAATTCTTCCCTAAACAGAGGGAAAAACTCAAAGCCTTTTTCTTTACAATAAAGATAAAAGTCAAATATATTCTGGGAATTATATCTGTAATGGAAACTTCAAAGGTAAGATCATATACCATACCACTTTCCTGTCTAATTGGTGTTTAAAAAAAAAAAAGACAGCTAGGTGAACCTCTGTTCTTTTATAATCCTGGGCAGTTGGGACCAAGATTTCACTTTCATTTTTCTTCTTCATTGCTTTTAGTTATCAGAAATAAGAAAAAAATCTCTTGTCTACAAGAATTCATGCTAGAAGAATCTGTTCTTCTTCAAGGTAAACATCACCAAATACCATGAAAAGCCGATGAAGACAATATTCAGATGGTGACTAATACTCCTCTAGGTTGGAGTCTCTCCAGAAGTCTTGAAATCAAAGCTGGTTGCCAGTCAGTGCGTGTTATGGCAAAATGCAGCTAAGAAGTGAACAAGACAACCAATGCATTTAATGTGACAGCACCACTTGAGGCATTTTAAGCTGCCCGAAGAGAGTTAAGTCAAGACTGGATCAAGCATTTAAATCACAGACAGACCTGCAAAACAATTCCATAACCTGCCAGAATAACCCTTTTGTTTCAAGCTAAAAAACGCCCTTTATTGAGCCTAAAGTGAATTAAGCAACACCACTTTCCGTCAAAAGTAACCATGATGCAAATGGTTTTATCTGCATGTAACCAAGGCAAGAAAACATTAACCAGCTGGTCCCCATTCAGAAGCATCTGTAACCATCTGGAGCGAGCCCCAGTCTGCAGTGCAGCAGCTCAGTGTGGGACCAGGCATGACTCAGTTTGCGCCTGCCAGAATCAACATTCACTGACTGGAACATGTTCAGACCCTCCTTTTAACAATTCTCCAAATAGTCTTTACCAAGCTTTAATGTAACCTTATTTCCACAAGCCGAATGGGAGCTGTATGGTTCTGGCTGGCAAAGGCTGGTGTTGGGTGGTCCCGTGATGTTGGTGGTCTTGGCACATGGATTTCACTTCTGGGAAGAAGTGATCTTGGGATCCTTTCTGCACAATGGCCATTCTTGCTGAGGTTGGGTGATTACTGTCATTGTGGGGTCAGAAATGAGAGAATAGCCAGTTTTGTGCTTGTATTTTCCCACTTGCGTGCTTTGGCAGCTTCATATTCTCATCAATGATGTTTCAGAAAAGGTCTGTGGTTAACTACAAGTGGCTCCTCTTATGTCTGTCTTCATGAGGGTGATGACTGTGCTTTGCTTTGGCTTTACTATTTGGTGAAAGTTTTCTTGTTTCATTTGGATATTGAGTTTGTCCACCAAATTAGTTAAAATGTGAATCAGACATCAGCAGATATGGCCAAGTTCACCCAGGTCTCCATCAAACAATTCTCAAGTACTGTACGAGATCAATCTGTTGTCTGTTGTGAGTGCATGAAGCCTTTGAGATGCTATGCTAACCCTCAAGTGCTTAATGGGCTTTCGGTGCACTTTACTTTTTGTCCTGTTGGTTTTGTACCTGTAACCGTGAATTGAGAGAGGAGAAAAAAGGCACAACATAGTTATTCATCAACAGTTAATTTTCATGTTACAATGCCTTTGGTGTCACCAAAAATGGACCTTTGTCCATATCTCTAAAATTTTGGCATGAAAAATAGCAAAAAAATAAGGGTTCCTGGGCCTTATCTGTTACATCAAAAAGTTAAGCTAGTAGTAAATTAGACCTGAAGAAAACAACGTTTGCTCCAAATGGTGAACCCTCTAGTTATGCATAGTGAACTCAATCCCTCTGAATCCAGTGCAACTACTTTTAAAAGTAACTGGTTATAGGTATAATTGAGAGGCTGTCCTAACTGGCCTGACTTTGGAGAGCTTCTGCTTTCTCTGGAAATGCTTTTTGAATGTTGCAGACACTTTTCTCAGTAAATTAAGAATCTCCATGTATCTTCTGCTAATTCTCTTTTTATTTAAGTGAACAGAGTTGAAAAGATGTATTGTACACTAAATTGTCATATAAGATAGTAGAATACAATTTTATTCAAGAAGAAAACTTTGTGCTCAGGCCACTTTTCAAAAGGAGCTGAATGAAGAATAAATTGTTAGGATTTAATCATTAAATATCCTGCTTACAACCTTTCATGTTCAATTATTTAGGACTTCTGTGAGAAGGACTGCATAAAAGATTGCTGTATGAATGCTCTTTTCATTGTGCCACAGATTTTAAACATGAAAATGATTACCCCTAAAACTATTTGTTCCTTTTGGGATTTTCGAGTCATCAACTTGAACTTTCTCTGGTTTTGCATTAGTTTGAAATAATACCGTCCAATTTATCTGTTGTTTACAAGGGCTTTTGTAAACCAAATCACTGGACGTCTCAAAAAAATTACAAAAAGCTTGCTGCAACCTGTAATCATAGAAGAATTCATATTATAACAGAGTAGGATTAATAATGCATGTAATTATAATATACAATTTTCTTTAGGCTTTTCTAATTATAAAAAAATTACAGATAACATCAACAGTGTGATTCTGAAATGCCTCTCATTTATTATGTAGCTCTCTTAATCAATGCTCTGCCACTGGAAATCAAGTCAGAATGTTATTATGGTCTCTCCTTCTGGATTTAATTACAGTAGTAACTCATGACTCAAAGTCTGAGAAAACACCATGCAGTTTATAGCTTTGAAGAACAGCTATTAATCCTGCCATCTACCTCCCAGTGCAAGCCAATGAAAGCATTTAAAAAATCTTTATGCCTGAAGATAAACACACATTTACACGTGGGCTTAAGGTGGAGGTGCAGAGAGCACAGGCACCATCTATTCTCCACGTGCACAGTAGAGCATCCTCTCCTGGGGAGAGGATCTGAGTATCTCTGAGCTGTTTGCCACACAGATTAAGGTATTAATCTGTGGCATTAATCTGCACTGTTAACATTTACAAGAACGGGTTCAGGATGCCAGCTCCTGTCCGTTGATAGCCTGGAGTCAGGGCAGTGCTTTTGCCATATAGATAGGCTTGCTGCAGATGTGCATCTGTGCCTCTCGTATGATTGTGGAATCAGTTTCCATCGTGAATTTATAACCTGACAATTAGCTGCAAATGGGAACAATGCACTCTTCCAAGAACCTGAATCAGTATTGGGAACTGCTTTTAGTTTTGGCAGCAGCCAGGGAGGATGTCTCTCCCTGCAAAACAGAAACATGCTCAGCCACATGCTGTTGACTGGGAAGCTGGAGCTGCCAAAGAGCTCTGGGTTAGGGTGAGGTGGAGCATACATAAGGGTGTACATGACAGCTTGTTTTTTGGAAGAAACTCTTAAAAAAAATCTTGTCTTCCAAAGGGAAGAGAATTTAAATACCAAAGACTAACATCTACCTGTGCCTGTGTCTTTCAAAAAATTATCTAAATCATCATTAAAAAAGTTTCGCTTGACCTCTCAAGTCACCATCTTGAATACCAGCTTTTTATATGCTCCATATTTTGAGAAAGAGAAAATTGAAACATAACCAGCCTGGTTATTTTATTGAGTGGTTTATTTGATCTCAGCAGGGGTGCAAGGACACCAAAGTCATCTGCTGGCTTTCCCAGCCACCGGAAGGACAGCCAGCCATTTGATGTTTGTCATTTGGGAAGCTGTGGGAAGGAACCAAGGAAACTTTTGCGCTTGAGTGCTGTAGCTCACATTTGCAAGGTTATCAGAACTCATCAGAAATGTGTTTTGTTTCTTTGTTCATTTTGGACCTAAATATTATTTCATCAGAAAATGCCAACTATTTGTAGTGGGAAGTATTGGCAGGAAAGGCTAAGCTTTGCAAATTGGTCTGATTGAAAGACTCTGACATTTCAAAATTGCTATTTTGAAATAGCCAAATGCCTTGTGGAAAGAAAAAAGAAAAAAAGAAAAAGGTTGGTATTTTACTGAAATTTTTCAAAAACATGGAGATGAAGTACTGTGACTGACCAGACTGATCTTTGTGTGTTTTCAGTTTGCTAGCCCTTTCCAAGTTTCAACATTTTGGCATTCATGGAGCATGCTTTTAAAAAATAAAATAAAATTGAGAGTTGTCTAGGTCAGCAGTTTTTGCCCAACCCTGGTTTCCAGCTCATGTTCCTGTTCCACAGAACCTGGGATCCATCTCACACCAGTAACCCGGACAGGAGGGACTGAAGGCACAGCAGGACTGGGTGCAAGATGTTCTTTGTCAAGCAGGAGAGAATAAGAGTAGGAACAGCACTTGGGTAGGAGCTCAGACTAAGCCTGCAGTTAAAACATCCCTGTACTCTCATCTTGTCTAAACATCAAATATGTTTAAATGCATGAAAAGAGGTGGTATGAGCACCTCTGTGCCCTTTCCTCAAAGCAGTCTATTAATCTAAGGGAAAAGTCTGAGAAAATATAGCTAATTAATTTCAAATACTGTGGACAGCACAATTTGTATTTTTTTTCAAACATTGGCATTGCTTAGGGTGAAACCTGCCTCAAAAAAGCCCTCTTCTCTCACACCCAAACACAAGAATATTCCATGTTTTAGACAATAAAATATACAGCCAACTCTGTTTTCTGAATGTGCTTTCAAAGTCATCACAGGAAATAAACACTACACGAAATAGAGGAAATCTATAACTCTGCCATATTTCCAGAAAAATCTGTGGGAAGAACCTCCTGAATTATGGATAGTATTCACTGGGGATAAGGAAAAAAAACAACGTTCCCTTCCAGCATTCAGATTTACTGTGGTAGAGAGCCATGTCCTTGATGGCAACAAGCCATGGTGTCATTTTGGAGCAGAAGAAACCAGGCTGGAGTAGGAGAGGGCTCCTGGCTGCAACAGTACGACGCTGACACATGAGGCTTTAATTTCAAGGCAGGAGCTGGAGCAAAAATCATTGCAAAATCCGGTTCCATAATGGTCTGTGATTCTGCTTGCTGTGCTTGACGTCATATTCGTGGTCTTGGTAGAAATGTCAGCTTGGTTCCATGCAAGATAGGGATGTGGGTGGAGAGCAGGCTGAAGTGAAGGAAAAGCAGGGATCCTTGATGTGTCATCAGGGAAATGAAGAACCCTTTCGTCTCTCCCTGACTAAGAAGAAATGATAAAGCATTTCTTTATACATTTTTTTAAAGTCTATTCTGTGTTTATGACTTGTGAATGCTTTATGACATGAACGTGAAGATTTCCACACACTACAGGTAGAGCGTCCCTGGGCTCCTCGAGGACCGCAGTGTTGTGTTGCTTTGTACCAGGTTACCCCAAAACTGCCTGATGAAACAGCTCACAGGCTGCGGGAGGTAATTTGCTCTGGGAACTGGGAGGAGAGCAATCCGTACAGAATCCTTAGAGCAAAGCAATACAAAGAGAAACTATTGTGGAGAGTAATTACCCTCTCGTAATCCTCCAGGCTCACGTTGCCACAGTACTGTGCCATGAGAGCTGTAAGAATTCTGAGGCTTCTGCAATTCCCTTTGCCATCTTCTGATGTGGAGGGGAAGGTTGTTTTTATTCGAAGGCGATCACTTACCCTTTATTTACTGTGAAGGATGGGGACGGGGGACTCAGACTCCCAAAGCTTTTCACAGTTGGTTTTGTTGTCTAATTATTCCGAGGAAGAGCTTCTCCCAGCAGCGGGGCTGTGTCCTCTGCAGCTGAGCTGAGGGACTCCTGCCCTTGCAGAAGGTCTCTCTAGAAGCCAACACTTCTCAGTGGGCTAACATTACAGCCCACGTGCCTGTTTCACTTTGTTTATTTATTTTTAATGGAATCACATGAATAAAGAACCACATCTTCCATATTGTCTTTTGAAGGTAGATAATTGTGTTGCTGTTGCATTCGCTATTGGCTTGTCATGCCCAAATGAATTTATGCATATCTGCCTTTCCCTTAAAAAAGCAGCCCTGCTGAGTTTTCCCAGTTGTTCAGTCAGTCACAAAACACTGTTGTTAGCAAGTGCTGCTTTATATTGTCTAAATAGACACGGTTCTTCTCTTGTTCCTGTTGTCAGGCATATTGTTAAATTTCTTTGAATTTTCAGTGAATTGAAATTCTCCATTCCAAGGAGAAAGAAATTATTACTTGTAATTAAGATTAATTGGATAGTAGCACTTTTGACTCTAGAGTTGATGACTTACCATCAGAGCATATCCTTTCATTGGTTTAAAATATCCCCATCGTTATTTTGATTTAGTGATTTTTACAAAAATGTTTAAATAGCAGTCCACTTAAAACAGCAGAAACACACACAGCTTCACAGGCTACCTCCTAAAGTTATAGATGACTAAATGTGAGCCTGTGCTATTGTGCAAAATCCTGCTGAGGCTAAGGAAGAGTCCCACTGTGGTGTGCTGGGTCAGAAACACACCAAAGGATCAGTTATCCTGCAGTGTGTCTGAGACAGAATTTCAGAAAAGATTTCCATTTGGAGTTGATAACATATGGAAAATAAGCGTGGAAAACTACATTTCCATCATGTTTATCTCCATCTTCCTGAAATGAAAATGATATTCTCCAGAAATCTCTGTGGTGCCATTCAAAGTTCTCTTCTGGTGGATGTTTGGAAGCACAATGGCATACAGAAAAATGCTGGAGACTGTCTGTGCTACACCCTGTCAAAACCCTTCCCTCCTGCCTGCTTTTGCCTTGCATGTGTCCAGGGGGATGATTTTTGTGACAAAGCAGAGCGAGGAACCACATTGCCAACAAACTGCTGGCAGACATCAGATGCTTTTTACTGATGGCAAGACTAAAGAATTGGGCTCGCATGGTTCAGGGATAGATGCTTATAAAGGTAGCATAGGAAACCCAGATGTTGAAGAAACTCTTCAGTAATTTGGAAGGTAGATTATAAAGTGGTGAGCTTCAAAGGTTAGAAATGATTCTTTGATCTTCAAAAGATTGTAAATGAGAGCATGGTGTCTGCTGGACTCATCACATGTCCAAACAATTACAAGAAATGTATATGGAGTTTTGAAGCACCAAAACCCTGCAGAAAAAGAAAAAGAAAAAGAAAAAGAAAAAGAAAAAGGAAAAGGAAAAGGAAAAGGAAAAGGAAAAGGAAAAGGAAAAGGAAAAGGAAAAGGAAAAGGAAAAGGAAAAGGAAAAGGAAAAGGAAAAGGAAAAGGAAAAGGAAAAGGAAAAGGAAAAGAAAAAGAAAAAGAAAAAGAAAAAGAAAAAGAAAAAGAAAAAGAAAAAGAAAAAGAAAAAGAAAAAGAAAAAGAAAAGAAAAAGCAAAAGCAAAAGCAAAAGCAAAAGCAAAAGCAAAAGCAAAAGCAAAAGCAAAAGAAAAAGAAAAAAAGAAAAAGAAAAAGAAAAAGAAAAAGAAAAAGAAAAAGAAAAAGAAAAAGAAAAAGAAAAAGAAAAAGAAAAAGAAAAAGAAAAAGAAAAAGAAAAAGAAAAAGAAAAAGAAAAAGAAAAAGAAAAAGAAAAAGAAAAAGAAAAAGAAAAAGAAAAAGAAAAAGAAAAAGAAAAAGAAAGAAAAAGAAAAAGAAAAAGAAAAAGAAAAAGAAAAAGAAAAAGAAAAAGGAAAAAAAGGACATTATTCAGACAGTCAGCCCAAAAAACAGCACAGATGTCTCAGCTGGTTTTAGTGGACTTTGTACAATACCTTATTGACTTAAAAATAAACTTCTTGAATTGCTAGCTGAATTCCTGAAAAATTAGGGAGGTGAAGTTTAAAAAAATAAAAGTAAAGATGTGGACCTGTAATAAGAAAGACTTCAGACTGTGCAAGTTTCTGAAAAGATCACAGCCTCAAAAACAAAGGAACATTTTTAGGTGGGAGGAAGTAATGAAAAACATTCTAAAATGTTTTTGTTGTGGTTTTCTGACTTTTTACCAAGTGCTCTAGGCCTGCATGAAATGCTGTGCTGTGGGGTGAATTTGTTTGCTGTTAGGTAAAGCATGTCTTTGTGATGGCAGCTGTGGGCAAACAAAACTCAGAGTCCTTAGATGGACCCTGCCATGGCCATCCAAACCTGGGAAGGCTCTTCAGGATAACATTTGATGTACAAATCTAGGATCAGCTCTGCAGTGATGCTTATCTACCTGGTTCCCAATGGAATAAGGCTAAAAAATTAAAAATACCTCAGCAGTTTTGGACCTGAATTATTGAAAATGCTGCAAGGGGCATATGTATGAGCAGTAAATGTATATCCTTTCCAGAGATGTTTGTTGGCTCATCAAAACCAAATTGCTGAATTCATTTGCGTATTTGCTTATCTTAGAGAGCAGAACATGACTGGAGGATATATCTAATCTGTGTGCCTTGCCTTTTCTTCTTAATGTCTTACCATCAATTACAGCATTAGTTACCCATGTTTTCTATTTCTAAATACATCTGGAGTTTTGTTTTTAATTATTCATTGAGACAGAGGCTTATTTTTTTACCATAGTTTCCAAGTGTGCTTTTAAAAATATTGGAGCCAACATGTGACAGCCAGAGGAAAAACAGGAGTGGACAATGGAGTTGGTGGTGTCAAGACAGCCATGTAAAGAAATGAGGTAAGATTCAGCATTTGCTTCTAACATGCCATCTCGCGGTAACCTATTGGAGTTTCGTAAGACAATTGCTTTTTATAAATGGGTTGTGACAAGCAATTACACACTGCTCCACACATCTTAAGAAAGGAAGAACAGAATAATTGAAAACAGGGCTGGGAGAGCTCTCAGGAGGTCACCCAGTCCATCTCCTCACCCGGATGGGACTGGCTTCATGCTAACCACTCCTGACATATGTTTGCCTCACATGTTTTCAAAAACCTCTGCTGACAGAGGTCCTACAACCTCCATAGGAAATGCTTTCAGGGCTTATCTCTGCCTACAATTAGAAATGTCTTTCCTACTGCCTTGCTTGTGTCCCCCTCACTGCTGGTGTGACACCGCTGCTTCTTGCCAGGCTCCCAGGGAGCACATGGGATGGTTATTTCCTTTATTCTGCAGCTACAAGTCTATCTGTTTGGAGACTGCTATCATGATTCCTCTCAGCTTTCTCTTTCCTAGACTAAACAAATCCCATCCTTTTAATCTTTCCTTATAGTATATGGGGTTTAAAACTTCCCTCATTTTCATTGTTTTCCTCTGGACTCAGACTAACTGGTCTGTGTCTCTCCTGAAAGCGTTGGCCCAAATTAGGCTGCCCCAGTTTCGGTGGCTGTGTTTTCTCATCCTTGTATTTGTTTATATTTGTTTTGCAAGGGGTGTGTTACCCACGGCAGCAAAGAGTTTCAGGAGCCTTTGTTAAAACATTCATTCATAAATGCCCTGTCTTGGATCCAATCTGATGTGTAAATAAAGCAGTATGGACTAGAGTATGGACAACATTGCCAAACTCCAGTAGCCCAAGGAGTGCTAAATTTTAAATAAAGAAAAGAGGAGGTGAAAGGTAGATGTTAAAAATACATTGTGGCTAGAAATATTTTTAATTCTCTGTGTTGGCCTCCAACCGTCCATGTCAGCTGAAATTTCTCAAGCAGCGCATCTGCAGATGTGACTTTCTGGTGCGAGCCTCTGAGCATGAGATCAGGTCAGGAGAGCCAGCTATGATGAAAGCTTCAGCTAACAGCCCTAAAAAAATTGTGTTGTATGTCTTATGGGGGTTGGTCAACAGGATTCTCCCCTCCTGGAAGAAATCCTGACAAATCTGGCTCCTATTATGCTACCTTAGCTTTGAAACCTCCTCTGATATTGGCAGCAAAATACCCTCTAGGGGTTAAGGCCATGGTGTCTCACAGTAGGTTTCTAGCACATGCATGGTTTAGGGTAGAAATGTGTTTCTCTTCCCACAGAAGCTGAAGGACTAGATGGCTTTTCTAGTTACACACCTCTCAATAAAACTTCTAAAGCCCTTGAGGTTAGGCAGCCCAAACCTCATCATCTGGGTGGGGGGAAAACATATCAGTAGATAAAGATTTGTCTTGTTAAGAACTCAATACTTTGTTTATTAATTTGAGGAAAAAAAAAAAAAAAAGGAAAAAGAGAAGAGAAAAGAGAAATAAATAGAAAAAAAAGAAAAAAGAAAAAAAAAAGAAAAAAGAAAAAAAGAAAAAAGGAAAAAGAAAAAAGGAAAAAGGAAAAAGGAAAAAGAAAAAAGGAAAAAGGAAAAAGGAAAAAGAAAAAAAAAAGCAATATTGCCAAAGAGAAATATGGAGAAAGGAGGAATTAACAAATTTATATTTCTTTTAAGATATTGGTAAATGTTTCATGGGTCAAAAAAGATAGGCCTCCCAACTTGTCTCACCAAGGCAACCAAGGTGGAGATCCTGAGCAGTCCTTAAGAAACTGGTAGAGAGAAAGGGTGGCTCATGCATGATGTGATTCCTTTTGTGTGGAGGTTGTTGCTGGCTATCCTCTCCAGCAGTAACGATGGGGCTCTCTTCAAAACAAACAATTATAATTGACTTCAGTAGCATGCATATAACTTTTTAGATTCCCAGAGCTTTTGCTGGGAACTGGGCTGACACTGCAGCTTGTGCTGGGTATCTGGAAAATAAAATGAAGGCAAATATCCTTGCTTTGAATATGTAAGGTTAAACTTGTTGCTACCTCTCTCAGTTTGGGGTTTCTGCATCCAACAGATTGCACATGCTTTTAAGTAAGTAGAGTTTTCTGTTTTGTGCAATATAGTGTAACAACACATGAAGCAAGAAGAAGAAAAGGAAACTGCGTAATACTGGAATTGTTCTGGTGTTTTCTCATACAACAGAATGGCAAATTGTTTTCCTTGGCTTTCTGGAAAATATCTGACCTTGATACTTCATATTCAATTTATGTAAACAATTACAAAAGCATCTAAGCCAAACAGAAAAGGCTATTTCTTGAAAACCTGCAGGGAATGCACATGGGAATTTCCCACATGCTGTGGCAATCTTAAAAATACCTCCTTGTAACCCCACGATATTAATGATTAACTCTGGAACTGTGAGTTTTTCCAGACTTCCAATGAACTTGGTGATTTGTGTGTTCAGCTGTGCTAATCGGGGAGGAGTATTAAAAAAAAAATCATTTACCTCTTCTAGTAACTTTCATGTAACAAACTATCTGTCACATTTTCCCCTTGAAATTCAGGGATTCCTGCAGATTGCACAGTTGATAAATATCACAGTGCGGGAAACACTGTTTTGTGGCAAAGCTGTGTGCTAAGATGCTCTTGCAAGAACAAGCTGGAACCAGTTTTGTTCACAAATTACTCAAAGACAGAGCTGCTTTGCTCAGGACACTCACCCACACAGTGCAGCACAAACCTTCAGAGATGGGCTGAACGTTGCTAATATCGCGTTTACATACATCTGAAATTCGGTATTTCAAGTGTTAGCTTTGTGATTTGTTTCCATTACATTTGCTGAAGAAGAGAGAAGCAGCGGAGTGCACTTTGAGAGGTGGTTTCCCAGAGCAAGCGGGGCTTCTTGTGCGGGCAGATTCACATCACACCAAATCTGTTCAGCTTGTGACATCGTGGGCAGCACTGCTGAAAACGGTTTGAGAGTGCAAGCTGTCAGATGAAGCTTTCAAAAGGTGCTGAGTGCCAAGCCCTCACCTTTCTGCACCAACAGCCTTTCTCATAGCAGTTTGGACTATTCACCCTTTTGGATCATTTTTTCTGCATCTATTCTGGTCATGTTTAATGTAGCAGTATGGTCCATCAGCCGTCCCACTGTGCCGCTTGTCGTGGTGATAATATTTTTATCATTAAAATTTCTGGAGCGCAACTTTTTAATTAATTCAGCTTGAGAGACTGGAGCAGAGCTGTCATGGGTGCCAAGTCAATGCTCATCTTTATGGGGTTGTGGAGAGATGGAATAAAATTGGAGCACCTTATGAACCAGCACACCTCCATTTTTGGGGTATTTTTAACATGATTAAATCATACATCATTTAGTCATATATAGATCATTTAATCTCTTGATAGATAGATACGGATATTTATTCAATTATATAGTGGCTCCTCTGGATGCTTCTTAGGTCCATATAAGTCACTTCTTATTTGTGGCACAGTTTTCCAGCATCCCAGGGACACAATCACATGCAAGTCACAACCACATGCAGTTTCCTAACAGTCTCAGCCACTGTGATTTCCTCCAGGTGCAAAGATGTGTTAGCATGTTTTTGTATGTGTGCACATGTGAAAGGGATGATGAAGAGGTGAATTTCTTTCTTGCGATTATCGTCTTTTGAGCCAGCACAGAAAGAACACAGAAGACACAGCTTTGCTAGGTCCTCAGTAGGTGAAATTGTTTGGTTTTGTGGGGAAATGTTTGGCAGAGTCCCTATAACAGGTAGGGGTGCGGGTTTCTTCACACAGAAGGTTTCCAGCAAGCTGCACTGAGAGCCATGTTTGACAATATCAAAGTGATTAAAATAACTTAATCTGATGAAGTCTTGCTAAGAAATGATTGTAGTTATGAATCGTGTATTATTTAATGACCATTCTTGACACGTTAGGTCCTGGGAGCAGCTCATTCAGTGAGTGCTGGTTTTTAAAAATCAGGTTGGCTTCTGCTCCTTCCAGTTGTGAGACATGACCTGGAAATCAGACCTGAGTATGTCTGAAAGTTTCAAAACTCAGAAAGTATTCAAAACCAAATCTCTAAAACCAGGGACTTTCTATCTTTCTAATATTTAAACACCGGTGCCAATATGAACGTGCAGTAATTATTTAAAGGCTAAACATGCATAGGTGGGTAACTGGCAGGCAGTTAAACCTCATCTGAAAAACTGCTGGCCCTTTCTAACTTATCTGTTCTTGGCCCCATAAGATTTGGGGCATAATTCATTGCTCAGTGTCTGAGTGCACACACAGTGCATATAAGTATCTGTATTAAGTTTCCTTTCTGTGCCTAATATGCAGAGGATATTTCTTCATTTCAGCCCTGTTATGACATTTACCTTTCTGTCTGACTGTAAGGGCTCACATGATCAGCATAAGATGTCCTGGATTTAGTTGTTGTTGTCAAGCTAGATGTTGATTATAATTTTTGTGGGGTTTGTTTTAGGGTTCTGACTGTGCTAGAGTACATGTGGTCAGGACATCTTGCCTCTGCAGACAGGAAGCAGATTATCATCTGGTCAGTATGGTACATCTCTCCCTATCTATCTGCTTGATTAATACAGGATATGGGTCTGCCACAGATTTTACCTTCAGATCTTGCCTTTTCAGTTGTCTCATGCTTTTAGCCCCAGAGAGCTTAATTTTCCTTCCAGATATGATTTATTTAACTGTTTCTTTTTTTCTTCAAAGAAAAGAAACCCAAACAAACTTAGAAGTATCCAATTACTGGCACCTAACTCATGAACTTTTCCCCTGTCCAGTGTCTTCCATTTCCCACTGCTTTCAGTCTGACTGGAGCCACATGCTGTCCCCATTCATAAGCTGGCCATTTCCTGCTGGAAAGGCACTAGGAAGTGTAAACATTTGAAAACCCCATGAATTTTGAAAAGGAAGACTTGGAAAAACTTGTTTATATACAGCACTTGCTGTACTATGGAACTATGGCTTATTATTTTCCTAGTAGACAGCACAGAACAGCGTAAGAACTTTACCTTACTGCCAACTGGTATGATAAAAGTGTATGATATGGAGCTTGTAGTAGAAAAGACACATTTAACTGTCAGGTTTTATCACTTTTACTATATTATGGATATTTTCTGAGTGCTCAGTTGATAAAATACCTAGCTGGAAATGAAAGGCCAGACTCCTTTCCCTGTTCTGGGCAGGCAGGCAAAGGTTTCACGTCCCACCACATTGCCCGACTAGGAGTAGTGCACCTTCCAAGGCAGTTTTTTAGGCTTCAGGCCAATGGCATCCTGGTCTGCATCAGAAATAGCATGGCCAGCAGGGCTAGGGAAGTGACCGTCCTCTTGTACCCAGCGCTGGTGAGACAGCACCTTGAATATTGTTGAATCGTCAGCAACCAGCTTTCACTCTGTACCCTGCCACAAATCAATCTCCTATGTTTCATTTCAGTGACGATAATTGCAGATATAAATTTAAATGTCTGCCCTCCTTTAAAGCTGTTGACTCCTCATTTCCTCTAATGTTTTCATAGCAGTTAGGCACTGCAGAAAATTTTTCTTTGACTCATTTAAGAATTTTTACAACTGCATTGACCTATAGGGAAACCTTTAAGAAAACCGAACACCTGATTTTACCTTAATTTTCTCAAGATTTTCTTTATGTTGTACACCTCTGTTCTGCCACCTTTTACTTGCTTGCCTCTCAATTGAAGGCTGCTATACTCCCTTAAATCCCTCTGCCTATGGGAGTCTTTTCAGGCTGCTGAACATTGTAATTAACCACTTTGGACTTTCCAAGTTTTATTGCATGTACATTTTGCTAAAATTCAATCACAGGTATGGCAAACAGGCTTCCAGATGAAGGCATATTGTTAACTAATGTAATGGCATTATACATCCAACAATGCTCCTTTTTAATGACTTTGCTTTTTACTGTTGCAGTGCAGCAGTCAAATATACCTTTTTTTTTTTTTTTCCTATGTATTTTGGCAAATGACAGGCAATAACTTTAAAGGTATTTGAGCTTCTATAGTTGAGCATCTGCATTTTATTGAAAACCATTTTAGTTACCCGATTGCAAGTCTCCTAAGGAGCGAGGAACCCCCAAACCACCTTTTAAATTAATGAGCTATGCCTGTTATTCCTGTGAGGAACTCTTGGCTGAAACAACAGGGGTGGCCTCGGTCCTCCTCTTGGTGGCAGTGGGGGCAGGTGAGCCCAGCTTCGCCCTGTACCACCAATATGACGGTGAGGTTTGTACCATGTTGAGGAGATCCCAAGCTGCAGAGCAACCGGCCTGATGGAAGGATGGGTCCCACCTTGCTGCAGCCCAGGGATGGGCTTTATCTGGGGATGGGGCAGGCTGCAGAGGGTGCACTGCCCACTCGAGTACTAAACTGGGTTGTGTTGACGCTGTCAAGAAACATCGAGGCAGGACTGGCTGTGTCACAGCACCATTTACAAAAATATGCCATATTACACAGACTGTAACAGGATTAGGCAAACCATGATAAAGTAAACCTTAAACACACAATACAAGGCATCCAGCAGTTCTTGCTGAAGTACTCTTGCAATGATCCACCCAGCTTATGTTTGCAATAAAAACATGCAGATAAGACACTGGTATGTCCTACCATGTGGATGGAATATGGATTTGAAGAATGAGTGGTGCTGTGCCTGTACATGAGCACAGGCTTGCTAGGACTTATTAAAGTGTTGTGGGTTTGCCTCTCTATGGTTTGGTCATGACCATGAATGAGACAGCTCAGCCAAGAGGAGCTACAGAGATTTCAATTCTGACAACATTGACTGGGGAAAAAAAAAATGATGCTGATATTAGTCATATAGAAATCTCTGATGATGCACAATAACTATGTATGAAATTACAAAGGATATGGAGTAATCAGCATGAACATGAGAAATTGGTCATGTAGGATTGAGAAACTGCCGGATGCAAAGCCAAAACGTTGATGATGAATGCACAGCCAGATCTATATTTGAATTAAAATTCTCATCTGTCCAGTGAAAGACATCTTTCCCCTTGAACGGGTCTGGAAGGGTCATACAATATCTGAAAGTTCACAATCCATAGCTGTCAGAAGAGGTTTTTAAATAAGCCAGCTGGTGATCAGATGCTGGGACTTGCTATTTATTTTGCAAATCATACCTGCGGACATGTTTCCGTAGCAAAGCCACTGATTGTGACAAATGTGTATAACAAGTGCAGTCTTCTATTGATTCTCACATTCTATTTTCTGCTTTTGGTGGAAACAGATGGAATTCAATTTTCTCACAATTACTATTAGCCAAGAATAACATCACTTAAATCAGTGCGGGGGAGGTGGAAAGTTGCAACTACAAAAACACACAGCCTGAAAAGCTGGATATTGAAATGTGACTTGCAAATAACCATAACTGATGTGTTAACCAGGCCCCAATTCAGAAACACACTTAAGCATTTTCTGGGCTTGTAGCAGTGTGTCCTACTGACATTATACATGCAGCCTTCTGCAAAAAGGATGATCCAAATTGTTTCTGTGGGTTACTCTCATGGAATGACTGATGCTTAAATGGTAAATTCTCAGAACATTTTCCACTAAAAATAACAAACCCAGGGCAAGGTTAGATGCAGCTGATGTTAATGTAAGCATATACAACTGTGCAAAATCTTTGCTTACCTTGCAAAACAATAAAGGGAATCCTTAAGAAATTAAAATATCCGTCTGTAATTAGAAAATAAGTCAGTAGTTAGGCATGTAATAAATCAATCGTTTCCAAATTTTGAAGCTGGTTTAGATCAGAATGTTGTAAATTTGTAGAGGGTGTGTTGCATAGCTAATATATGAGAACACACACACAAAAAAATCCCACACTGTGTGAAGGTTAAGGGTAAATCAAGTACCTGAAGTTAGTAAGTACTATAATTAAAGGTTTTCTTGAAATCCCAGTTTGACACTGATTCTTTTGCTTCATGCTGAGCTCTCAGATGACGTGAACACAGGTATTTCAGTTCCATTATTAAGTATGGCTTCTGGCTTTGTTTAGTAACTAATATGGGATTATTAGATTCATCCTAGGCTTCCTTCTGTCCTTTTCATTGTTATAGTATCTTAACAATTTCCCCAAACTACTCGATTTCTGTTCACAATGGCCATGTAAAGAGGCGTTATTAGATCTATTGTACAGATACTGAATGGAGCCGGACACTTCTGTGTCAAAAAGGCACCAAGATAAGAAGATGATGATCCTTTATTTCAGAGCCTTTAGTATTTTATGGTGCTTTATGTGTTCATAGCAAAGATTCATGGGAATCATACAACTGGTGTCTGAAATAAGGCACGTGAAAAAATAAGATGGCTTTCCGATGGTCATCTGTGAAAGACTTGCACCAGAAAACGTGAAATCTATAGCTTAATGCCCACTAAATCCATTTTTTCTCCAGGGCAGCTCCCAATATGTGCCAGAAAAAAGCCCAATAAACTCTATTTTTGCTCCTGCATACTGGAACTGGAGTTACATTCCCACAGTTTTTGGAAGTTGCACTTTAAATCCTTAGCAAGTTGACTGAAACTATATAAGATGAAGTGTCTGTTTTGGCCAAGTTTGGGCACATATTCATAAAAGCAGAAAAAATGCATGTCCTACTCCTGAAATGATGCTCCTGACATATTTCAAACATCAGAAGCTTTGGGGCTGGCTGGAATATTTCATTTTGTCTTTTCACATGGCCAGAACAATATTTTGCCTCAACTTCCTCCTAAGAAACAGCAGAGACAATTTTACTGAAAGTATTTCCCCATGGATATCATGGATAAAATAAATAAATAAATAAAATTAGGTGATTATGAAGTGCTAATCAAAGCATCTCAGTCTGAGTAGTCACATCTTGACCACAACCTGAACGTGGAATAATTAAAAAATGGAAATCTATATTCCTTTGTGCAGCATTTGTCACTTCCGAAGGCACTTGGTCAGAATGGGCAATTCATCTTTCAAACCAGGCAAAGAAAACATGAATGAGCTTGGCAACAGAAAACCCATGGGTACTTCTGGAGCTGACAATTTGGGGCATGGGAAGTGCTGGGGGGGTGGCACCCGACCCATCTTGGCATCCATCTGGCAAAGAAACGTCTGCAACCCCAGCTCCCAGCCTAAACAACTGGATTTCCCATCCCTCTGCACAGCCATTTGTACCAGGGCAGGGTGGCTGCACGCAGTAGAGGTCTGAGGACACCAAAGTTGGTCTCTCACTTCTCCTGGTTTTCCTCCACTCCCTTTGCCCCTGTGGCTCTTGTGATGACACATTTCCCCCCCTTGCAACCCTGTGCTGAAAGGCTGTAATTTAAGCCGAGGTTGCAGCGTTGCTCTCCCCACTGTTTTCTGTCATTTAAATGTTTCTCAAGAAATTACTTTGAGGGTTTTAAATTTCTCACATTAAAACCCAGCCGTGTGTCAGCATCTGATACATATTTAAATAAGTTTCCAGTGTCCTTGTTTAATTTGCAGCACTGAATATTCACAGAAGTCAAATTATGAAGCACATTGGCGTCAGGATATTTCCGTACCTCCCTGTTGTTTTTCACTTGTAGCTTCCAATTCTAACATCTTCGTTTGAAGAAACAAGTAAGGACAAAACAATCTGAGCTGTTCTTATTGTGAATGGATTTCTAAGCAAAGGCTTAACAGGCTTAGCATTTACGTACACAAGACCTGCAAAAATTGAGATGTTGAAATAGTCACAAACTTTACATATGAGACAGAAGCATAACTCTTTTACTACTCTTGGCATTGGTTAAATCTACAGAGGAAATTGAAGATTTTTATGATTCTATTAAAATTACTGTTCAACACATTCAAAGGGATGATAGTGAAACATAAAGGGCAGTGTCTCATACGTTACTGTTATCCTGGCAATATCATTTATATTGAAATTTGACTTGACTTTCAAGCACCATTTGAAAGGTTATTGCATGCGAAACTAAATTAAGCAATACAGTTGAAGTTTGCCCTTTTATAATTTAAAATAAGAACTACATTTTTCTTTCCCTGAGTCCCCACTCAAAAAAAAAAATCTAAAAACTGCCGTAGGACTGTTCCTCATCCTACCTCCCACCAGTAAAATCCCTGACTTGTCAGGGGGGTGGAAAGCAAAAAAAGCAGGTGAAAAAGCCATACCCTTAGGGCAGGGCTCTGGTGCCAGAGTTCACTTCAGCCAGAAAGCACATAAATGAAGCTGTTTCACCCTTACACTGGAGTACCTGTAATTAGATACCGCTCTTGCTCTCTGGTTTTTAAGTCTTGTATTTCCATCCCTGTCTCTATTAATTTTGGGCTGATGAAATCTTTTCCCATTCCGTCCCAACCTTTACCTCTTAGACTGCTCTAGTTATTTGAAGCACAATAACTTGTTTAGCTAAGTTAGCCCGCTGTATACGTATGAGTTGGATCGAATAACCCTGCTTCAGTCACCTCTTTAACTTTTCCAGGAATTGTATTAAAAACTAACATCCATCTCCCCAAGGGTTTGTAGTTTGCCTCAGCAAGCCTACGTAGTTTTGGTAAATAGCTTGGAAATTTTAGAATTCGCGTGAAAACATCCTTAACTGAGTGGGACCCCAGGAAAAAAAAATAAAAATCAGAGTCATCCTCATCCTGAGACGACCCTGGAAAATGCAACTTTTTATTGAGGCTAGCTACTTCAACAGAAACTGTCAGGCTTTTCTGAGAATCTCTCCACTGTGCTCCTGCCAACTCTACCACTTTGGGCATTAATCTACCAGATTTCCAGGCAGCTGGAACGCTCAGACAAATGGTCACTGTGCACGCAGTGCGGAGTCAGCCTGCGTGTGTGCACAGCGCCTGGGCATGCCAGCTACTGCAGACCTGTGAATATTGGCATGTCTGGGCCTGCTGGTGCTAGCAGGGGAGGCAGGATGAGGCCGGCAACCAGAACCTCAGTCCAGGCAGAGAAGATGGTGCTTTCAACATAATGCAAAGATGAGGCAGAGTTAAAAATAGGAATTTATGTTTGCTGCACACAGGCGGCTTAACAGAACAGGGAGGACCCATCAGAAGTTGCCTTTACTGAGAACAATTTTTGCTAAACGGGGAATGGATTTTCTTAGTTTAGGAGTTTAGCACAAGTGGAAAATTTGGAGGCAGGAAGGACTTTCCCTGAGGTTTATTGTTGTTGCTTTGCAGCATTTTTCAAAGAATGCATTGTGTTCTGTGGAAAAATGGAGGGGTATGAAAGGTTGCAAGAATCATATAAAACTATTTCCCCCCCTTCAATATATCTCCTTTAATGGAAATACTTGGATTTGACATTAGGAGACATATTCATATTTTCTAAATGAAGTTATAGATGGATGAAATGTATTGAACTGTCTACTTAACTTCCCAACCCAAAGAACCATGTTTCCATTGTATATTTTTATAACTACATGTGTGTATAAATTCATCCATCTCTATTCAATTTTATTTTATTTTATTTTTTTTGTGTCATGCTGAACAGTTCTGTCTCTACTCCCACCAAATTCCTGCTTCCTGTGGTTTTGAAAGTAAACAAGCTCAGAGGACATGAATGGAAGCAAATAATGTAAACAGGAGTTCTTGTGCTAATAGTACCACTGCTTTGCTATACTTAGAAGTGGAAGTCAAGTTAGTGGCTGGTGAAGCAAATCTCCTGCAACCAAGAAGGAAGCAGAAAAATAATCAACAGGCAGGTCATTCAGTCTGCAGAGGAAATCCGAGGTGCAGTTTCACAATATGTCAAGTCCACAACAATATCAGTTCAAAAGTTCCCCCTCTGCCTGACCTTGAACTTTTAGTAAGGCTTGGGAAAAGGAAAGAGTGTTTTAAAACCAGATAGTCCAATCATCTGATTTGTAGTTTGACCTTGCAAGAACACGTACTGATACAACTGGGGAAGTGATACTGAGAGGAAATGAGTCTGGACACAGAAAGGGCTCCATGGTGGAGCTACATGGGCAGAGCTTTCTGCCAAAGCCTGATATACTAGGAACAAAAAAAGGGAAGACAGATAGTCCATTAGCATGTCCTTTGATTTCATTTATCATATTTAGTGAGAGTTGGTAGAGCCAGAGTTCCTGGGCAGCCTCATTTCTGGTTGGATGGACTAATTTCTTCCTGATGAAACAGCTCTGGTGTCATCTCCAGTTGCTCCGCTCAAAGTGATGTCGTTATGCAAGAGCCATCTGCCAAGCTCAACTTTTTCATGAGCTGCTTTGGGACTTGTGAAAAGATACAAGAGTTTTTACTTTAGGAGAAGGTGGCAGCAATACCCACATACTTCAAGTTTTATTTATTATGGTTCATTAATAATACACTTCATTTTGTTATGCAGCTTTTTATTGTCCTTGACCGTGTGTTTTTTCTTGGTTACTTTGTTAAGCTTGCTGCGCAAAGCCTAATGTCGACAGCCACCTTGAGCAACATACAGAGATGCTTCTTTGCAGGTGAGAATAATAACATTCAGCAACACTGACATCTTGTGGCTGATGAGAAATGACTCGGACATGCCAGATCAGCCAGCAATGTACCTTCATCCATTGTGTGTATTCAGCAGCTCCTAAAATATGGTGGTGCTTAAAGGGATGAGTACCAAGAGCCCAGAAACCTAGAGGTTAAAAGGCAGAAAACACATAAAGGTGCCATTTTACTACTTGACTGAGCTGTCCTGTCTGTGTGGATAATCCGGTTGCATGCTAATCCTTTTGGTTAATCTTCTGCATGTGAATGATTCCCTCCAGAGGATAAGGATGGAGTCTGGGATGTTTGACGTGATGAGCAGAAGCTGAGACTCCCCGCAGTTGATTTTCTTTGTGTTTTTCCTCCTTCATTGGGAAACTGTGAGAGAAAATACCCCTGGAAAAGGCCCCAGGAGGGGTCTGTTTTATTACCTATTGTTGTCACTAGAAATAAGATCAGCAAAACCAGGCTATGAGTCTCGGCCTCACAGCCAGTGGAGCTTCTGGGGGAAAGGTGTGTCAAAGAGACCGTATGGAAAGATTTGTAGGAGCAAATCCTGGCTAGCTGGAAATTGGCAGGATTTTCTGCACATTTAGGCCACTGAGGTTTAAATATGCCATGTATAAAATGGCCTTTATGCTTTAAGGGTGGGTATGATGACAAAAATCCAGTTTACACTCCTATTGATTGTAGAGAGGGCAGATTTCTTTTTTAGGTTTAAAGATAGATGTCTGTGACTCGGCAACATATGATGGTCAGCCTTGGACTTTTCAGTTGTTAGCAGCTTCTTGGATTGCTTCCTTGTTTACACATGCTTTTGTTGATAATGAACATCTGTATCCACTTTATCATCTGAACCCAATAACAAAATGATTACTGAACATGAAGTGTTGTGCAATTGTCTTTTGCAAGTATCTAGAGAACTTTCACGCTTCCTTGAGGACGCTAGAGGTGGGGTGGCAAAGAGCAACTGTACACTGCTTACAGCCTGTGCTCCTTGAAATCAAAGCAGTTGGCTCATTTGGAGGCTGTATTGTGTAAAAACCTTAATGAAAGCTGTGGGAAGAAATTGAATAGGCCACACCTAGCTGGTGTTTGGGATTTTAGATTGATTAAGAAAATCTTTATAGCTGGCCTTCGCTTTTAAAAATCCAAGAAAAAAAATGAAGCTGCTTCATACTTGGGGTCATATTTGCTTATTGTCTTGGGAGATGAGGAAGAACATTCTTTTCCTATTCCTGGAATGAGTTTACTTTTTTTTTTTTTTTTTCCCTTCTTGCTCTTGTTTAGAATTGATTTAAGTAAGTTAACCTAGTGAGAATATGAAAACAAACAATATTAGAGGTGAATTCTGCAATTTTTAGTGTGTTTTGGCACTTTTTATATCACTGCATTAAGTCACCTGAAAGCACTGACATATACAAATGCTGTAGTTTAGTATACTACATAAAATTCTGATTTAAAACAGTTGAAATCATGTTTTGGAGAAAAATACCCTTTTATCTGCTCCGTTGACTTCACTCAATAATACAAGAGATTATTCTTAGTAGATAGGAACAATCTGCAGTGAAATCTATTATTCAATATAATTTAAAAGTTGGTATTGTGGAGCTTGCAAGAACCATTCACTCATACTGATGTTTTTCTCTAAAACACATCTACTTGTATTGTCTAACTATATTAAAATCTATCACACTGAATCACAGATGTTTGTTTCAAGAATAAAAAGTGCTCAATTCAGCAGAAACTTGCAGTAGTATGCTGAGTTAGCACCTTTCAAAATGCCAGCCAACTTGGTGTGAATTTTGTTTATTTGCTTTCTGAAATGTATTACACTGACTTCGAGAAGAGTAAATATCTCTGATCTGTTCCCCCTCATTTCTCAAACAGAACTTTCTTATGCTGTTTACAATACGCAGTTTTTCATTTATCAAAAACACAAAAGTGAAAGATATGCCAGTATGTAGCACTTGGTGATGTGTAAAGTAACATCACGTCCTATTTTACATTTAGAAATAACATTTTTTTCCCTAAACCAGTAAAGTTATTGCTGTTTTAACAGCTCATACCAGAAGCTAAACCTATAAAATTAATGTATCTTTTTGTGAGTTCTAACAGGGAACAGCACAAGCAACTCATTTTAAACTTGTGACCCTAACTTTGACACTAAGATTTGAAAAGAGGGCATCAAACATTAAATTATGAGTGAAAGGAGCCCTTCAGTCCCTTCATAATTCACATGCAATGAATTTGAATGGATGCATTGTTTCCGGAACTGTAAGCATGGGAAAATTGGGATATATGTTGAAAATTGTAGTATGCCCTAATTTGATCTTAAACAGTTACACTATACACAGTTGAAGCTTGGTGAAACAGCTGATGGTACAGACATGAGATGGTTTGGGTAAATTGCAGGCATTTCTAATGTAGGCTGTTATTTATATCATCATTAGGGAAAGCGAAGCAAAGAGATCCCTGAGACTTTCAGAGGTATTCAGTTGTTAGCCCAACTGTGTGTTTGTCAACAAGTCAACAACATTTCTCCATTGCCCAACAGCCCTACAGAATTCACCCCTTGTTGGAGCAACAGTGATGACATGACTGGATTGCTGCTAGCTTTGACCCCTGTTCATGTATTGAGCCTACTACCATTTTCTTCCCCTCTCACACTATATATATATATATATATATTTTATAACATATGGTCTTTCATCTGTAGGGCTAGAAAGCCAGATGTCCACAGCTCTTTTGGTCAATACAATCAGTTATGCTGCCAATCATAAGCCCTTTAAACACCGCTACAGAAAATTACAGTTTGTTTTCATATTCCTAGTCTAAACGTATTTACCAGACTCATAATGATGCTCTAAAACAATATCTGTACATTGCCTCGTCATACACAAACTGCTGTATTTTATTTGTTAAGTAATGGACAAGCAATGAAACAGCTGTTGAAACATTGCACTGTTTTTATTTTTTCCTCTCCAGCTGAATGACAGAATTTGCCAGGTCATTTAATCAATTTCATACTGATTTACACTTGATAAAGTTAATCATCTTAGCTCATAGATTTGGTAGCTAGAAAGACAGTGTTGTCTACATTGTAACGCTATACTTTAATCATTTAAAAATTAAAAACAAAAAGATCCTTTCCAGTGTCCACAACTGAGTAACCCAAAACCTGCTAAATTTTTGAGTGCCTGACCATTGGAACTAGAATTCTGAAATGACCAATTTATAAACTAAGAGGTTTTATGGAATAATTAATCAAAATATGGATCCAAATGGTAAGTTGTCCTCTTCTCAAAAGTGAATTATGTTAATCTAATCAATAGCTTGATAAGAAGGAAAAAAATCCATACAATGTTTAGAGCTGTTAATTTTTGTGTGCCTGTTTTTTAATAAAACAGCTGTTTTCTATATTATGCAGGCAATCCATGCATTGAGAAATTGAAAAAAAAAAAAAAAAGGGAAATTTCATTCTCTATCTCCAGTGTAAGCCAAAACCAATATAGATACTATTTACAATGAGATATAGAAGCATTTATAATGTTTTGAAGGAAAGTCACAAACTTAAACTTTGATTTGCATAACAGATCATGAGGGTGTGAGGAGGAAGAACCAATAACTAGTCTTATTCATTTGACTTTTATAAAAGCTCTGTAGCCCTTCATTAAGCAGGGTTTCCTTTTTGATACAAGGAATTTTGCCTAATTTGAAAATTAGAGCACAATCATTCCGAACCATGATGTGTGAAGACATGAGAGTCAGGTACTACTGACCAAAAGAGTTCAAAGCATTGGGAAGAAATGTATATGTCTAACATTTAAGCATGAGAGGCCACTCTTAAGTACCCAGCCTCCTTGCCCATGGACAGCAGAAGTCATGTTCAGCTATTTCAGTTCCTTTTAGAGTGGCAATCTGTGGGGATTTGGGCACCCCACAGTGGCCCCAGCAAAAGCTGCCAAGGCAAGCTGAGAGTTGAGAACAAATGCTCAGAGAAAGGTCACACCTTGAATCTCACCTCTCCAGATGCCTTGTTTATGGCTGCAGTGAAGTTGTCTTCATGCATTCTCCAGGACCTGAAGATAGACTGATTGTCTGAGATTTTTGGATATTTCTGTTCTTTTGTGGTTGTTACTTGTCCCACATGTATGCTTCTTACAAGATGCCCAGCTCAAGAATAGCCTCGGTTCTTATGAAGATAAATTGGCATTCAAACAACAGAAAACTTAGCTTTAAAATGTGTTCATTCAGAAGCTATTTTTTTCTTTCTAATATTACATAACAGCTTGGGGTCAAGAGAACTTGCCTGGGAAGTGAAACACCCAAGTTCAATTCCTTCTTCATTCTCCAGGTTTCGAAGACCTACCTCTCACCTCTTCTGGGAGCAACTGAGAGGATCTTGGCTGATGAGAGGTGTGACCTTCACACACCCTCTTTTTCTCTGTTCCTCTTCTCCTGTCCAGATGAAGCTGTGTTGTTATGAAGAATGAAAGTTAGGAATAAGAGGAAGACCTACAAGATTCATGGCCTTTTATTGCACTGATCAGGGCTCACACCTGGGAGAGGTTTCCTCTGCTGTGCCATATTAACCTTCCTTCTGCAAATGATCAGTTGTCCCATAATGTGTGGCTGGTTTTCAAGAGTAATTCATCATTTGTGTCAGAGGAGGGAGGTCTGCAGGAGAAACTCACAGAACAATAGTTTTTCCACTCGTTTTTTTTTTTTTTTCTTTCCCCTGGCTGGTCCATATCCTACAGCTTATTATGCAAAGATCTGTATGAGCGAGTGCACAGGACTATGTGGATGAAATTTCTCTAGTATTGTATTTCATATCTGAAATTATCTGTCATGTCATTTTCCAGTTTCTTTCATTGTTTTCCGATGAAATAAGAATTTGCTTAGGGTTCTGAACACCCTACTATTAAAATAACCTCACAATCTAGTAAAATAGGCTCAAGTCTTGTGATTTGAGTGAAACCCCATGGCATCAATGAAATGGCTGCTTTCAGGGAGCAAATTGGCATGAGTTTCCAAGTCACATATCAAAGACTGGCTTCACTTTTTATTTTCAATTTGATACTTGTCTTCAACGTAGACTTCATAAAGTCAGTACTACCTTGTGCATTCTTCATAAAGTCCACGTCAGGGTACACTCCAGAACAATGCCACACTTTATAAACTCAAAATTGTCTGTGCAAACTTTACTAAATATATGAAGTTGCTGTTGATGTCTAATCGCTCTCCAACAGACATACTGGACTAAT
Organism: Anser brachyrhynchus; assembly: GCF_964034855.1. Lineage (NCBI taxonomy): Eukaryota > Metazoa > Chordata > Aves > Anseriformes > Anatidae > Anser > Anser brachyrhynchus. Next base: position 72,323,113 of record NC_137698.1, read on the forward strand.
ACACAAAGGCATTGCTTTTCATCATGTCTGTCGGTTTAAAATAATTTTGCTTTCTGATTCCAGCAATTAATGTTTCATGAACTAAATAAAGCTAGGAAAATATCTATGAGGTGAGAATACCTCTGTTTTTGACTCCCCTAGTGCAAATATTCACACATATGGTATGGTTTACCTTTAACTGCAGAGAAGTCCCATCACCGGGGATGGGACTATACCTATGTAGAATTTTAGGTTGATAGATTTTGGTGAGTTGAACCAGGAGCTAGGAATATTTCAAACTATTTATTTTTTAAATTATTTTTTACTTTTTATATTTTTTAATATCTCAGTTCTGTATTCAGGACGGTAATGCTTACCTAAATATTAGCACCTGGTACTAGATTCACAAGAGAATTTATACCCCAAAGCTTCTAATCCCTTCTACTCTTAAAGACCCATTTTGCTGTCACTTGATAATTCTGCAGTACCCAACTTTCATTCAGAAAATATCACAGACCTCTAAACATTTACATGTGGCCATGCACAAAAGATTTGTCTTAATCTACAAAGACAGCCATGCAGTGAAAAATGCTTACCTTAAACCTGGACTCCCTCCAGTTCAGACAAGTCCTCTAACCCACCTGACTGTTGAGTAAAAGTGGGAAATGGCACCATTCCCCCAGGTTAATATTGTGCAAAGCCTAGTGTGGCACATACATTTTCAGAGTACTACCACATGTGGCCCTGAAGCCAAGTTAAGGGATTGCCTACTTTGCAGATCTTTTGGCTGCAAGTTCAGTGCTGAGTTGCTCGATAGTTTTCTTAAACCTTAAATCTTAAGACTTAAATCCTAGGTGTGTTCAGTAAGAAACATTTAAATAAATTTATAAGTCCTAGGGAGAACTCTAAGTGTTGCAAATCTCAGCATAGATCCCTTTGTGGCTCCACACAGTCTGCTAGTGCCATTCCATGTTATATTTTTGTCTGAACTGTTATTATTTGTAAGTCTGGATGGCACATGATAGCACTCTGTGGTTAGAGAAAAAATATTTCTGTTTTGAGTATCTGTCAGCTCCCCTTAATTTTGGGTTACCAGCCTTCAGGAGCATTTTATCTGCTATGGCTGTCTGGAGATGTTTTTTTCAAGTTGGCAGAAACAAGAAGCTGCATATAAAACTGTTGTTTGATACCTGCTGCTTTTCCCTTCTTCCAAAAAGTCTTAATTATTATGTTTCTTCTATATTACCGTCAAGGAGTTGCTGTATTCTTAGGAGTTTATTTATGGGTATGGTAGACACATATGTACAGCATCATTCTTGGTGTACAGCTATGACATTTGTACTGAGGTAGGGGCTACTTATGACAAATATCCTTAAGGACGGAAAAACCTACAAGTAAAACTTTAGGAGGTTTTAAACGATTGTTTTATTTTTGAAGTAAGATCTTGAGTATTGTGTTCATTTTTGGGTTTCCCAGCATGAGAAAGGCAATGACATTACCAGAGCGAGTGGGGAGTCCCTGGGATAGTAAGAGGACAGAAGAACGTGAAGTACAAGTAGAAACAGAGTAGGCAAAGGGGAGATCTTACTGCTGTGTCGAGCAACGTTACCAAGAATATAGAGAGGACACAGCCAGACTCTTCTTGGAGGTCTGAGACAAAAAACAAAAGCTGAAACGGGAAATTCTGATTAGATACAAGAAGACTTTTCATCGGGAGGTTAATTGCTCTGGATCAGGGACCCAGTGGGGTTTTGTAAACTCCACCTGTGGAGGTAAGCAAAACTCAAGTCGCTCTGTAGGTTGATATACTGGGACGTGCTTTGAACTGGTGGTTGGGCTAAATGACCTCTAGGGTCTCTTCCAACACACATAATTCTGTGGCTGTATAAGAAAAAGAAACTTTCTTAATTCAGTATTTACCAAATACGGAGTTTCAGTAAGTACTAAAAAAATATGTAGAAAATTGTTGTCTATCCTTGAAGAGTTCATGCTACAAATAAAGCAAAGCCTTATGTGTGTGGAGGGAACTGGAGGTGCACTGAGGTGAAGTGATTTGCTGAGGTCCTACAGAAATTCAGTGATGGAACAAGTTAAAGAATTATCTTAGTCTCATTCTTTCCGCTGTCTCTGTTCAGACCATGGTGTACACAGAAAGCATTGTTAGGTTACACAGGATGGAAGGATTGCAAAAGTAGGATTAATGTTTTGGTTTCTTCACTTTAAAAAAAGATATTTCTGTCAATGACATTTTGCAGCAGTGGAGGAAAAAGTCCTGCTCACAGGAGTGTAATATCCAGATAGACACCCTATCACTGTTACATGAAGCTTTTCTGCTGAAGATGCAAAAAACAGTTCTGGGCAAAGGGTTCTCAGTTAATTGTCTGTGCAGTCCCTAAATGGGTATATTTTGGCAGTTCTAGTGTTACAAGATGTAAAAATAAGTTTGTTTGCAAAAAAATGTTTGAACAAAGGAACTGCATCTGTCTTCTCTCTCAATGGGCCACAAGTTAAAATATAGTGCAAATTTTGAATAACTAATTTCCAAAGAGATTCACAGTGGCTTGCAAAAGAAGACAAATAAAAAATGACCCCTTTACATATATGATGCATTCTGTTTCTTCTGCCCTCCCTCCCCTCTCCCCCCCCTTAATAATTAGAAACATGGTTTCACTGATACACTTTACAAAACCATTCTGGGGATTCATGAATTTAAAAGAAAAAAATAAACTAGACGTGAATAATTCATACTTAAATAGCTCTGGGCCAAGATATTGCTTCAGTATTTCCAAGTATGCAGGTTTTATTATTCTCTTAAAGTATGAATAAAAACAAGGTTGTTTTATCACACTTGGACTAATCAATGATATGCCCAAAGCACAGTTGGCAGTAAATGATCTGTTTTAGTTTAAAACATTTTTTAAATCGATGTGTATTGTAAGAGAGTCATAAAAATCTTCACATTAATGATTTTTGAGCCATAAAAACAAGTAATATATATTTTTTTGATTTTTTTTTTAAGGCAGTAATATTTCCAAGTAAATAGGAGATGGGCCAAGCAGTTCCCTCTGAATTACAGTTCTTCAGGCTTTCACACTCTATTAAGGTAACCTTCATGAAATATTTCTACATTACACTTCATGATGTAATTTGAATGCATTAGAATTAATTTGCCAATAAACTGCAGGGAAAATATGGAATATGGAATATGCTATCCCCATAAGCTTATGAGCTCTCTCTATTTAGATTGGGTCACATTCACAAGGGTTTCCAATGTAAAGTTTGCAGGCAAAAGTGACTCCTGCGACTACAAGGCTTTATTCAGGAGTGTGTTCGTTGCCCGGGGAGGGAAAGCAATGCTGTCCGTGTCGAGCCACCGTGTCTGTGTGCTGGGTTCAAGGTGTTCAGCTCACTGAATGAATGTAATACACTGAGAACCCAGGGAGCCCCAGCTGACTTTGTGGGATAGAGACTTCTTTCCCAACCTCAGGCAAGTTCCTCCATGGCTCTTTTTTGCCAGCTAGTTTTCAGCAACATGTGTTGTGGTGCCAGTCCACCGCTGAGCCCGCTTCCCTGTCTAAAGAGTGGCTTACCTCCTGGTGAACATCCAGAGCTGGCCCTTAGCTGTATGGATGAGTGTTAGGCAACTTGAGCTCACCCAGTGACATCAGAAGGACTGTATGTATGCAATAAGATTTGCAGGGCAGTGCCCCTTGGGACAGTCTTCTTTTGTTTCGTCCAAATTCTGTGTAAATGTTTAAGGTTGCTTCTAATCTCTGCCACCCACCTTTGGTGCTGAGGGTGTAACACAACAGCCAGGGAATCACCCGGGAACATAGGGGAAAGCAGTGATGAAGTTTTCTCACTCTACCTCCAACTCTCATGCACATTGCTGGCAGCTTTGACGTCTGCATTTCTGAAGAACCTCTCACTGTTGGTTTTAGTTCAAAGGCAATAGATGTTCCATATGTGTTCACGTCAGAAATGCCATATTGAGGTTTGGAGAAGATCCATGTAAGGCGAGACTATGCTTCCAGTATTTCTGCTCATTGCCTTGATTATGGTCAATGAGAGTGAATGGAAATACTGACTGCAGGACATAGCTTGTAGTGAAAAACTGGCATGTGACATCTCATAACCTTCATAATTGCAATTTCCTTTTAAAAACATATAAAATACATGAGCTAAGAAGGTCAAGAGCTGAGTTTTTCTAATCCTCAGCATTTTATGCAAAATAACTGGCAAAAAAAACAGCTCAGCAAGAAATCTCACTCACTCAGGACTCGAACCGGACATGTCCAAATACCAGGAGACAAAATCCTGTTTTGTAGGATTTCCATGCATTAGTGGAAATGAAAGTACAGAAAACCTCAGAACCAGGACTATTCTCACAAGAGTCCTGATTTATTTATAGATCCAAGAGGTTTGCATCACCAGAATGAAGCTGGAAATCTCTCTTTCTACAGTACTTACACCATTTACCATAGTATGGAAGGTCTTACAGTCAGATTGTCTTAATCTCCCATTTGTAAATAGGGATAGTGAAGACATAGCAAAGGTTTTTAGCAGCCAGTTGTCTCTCCATGTTTGAGATCCACCTCTGATATCCTCAAAGCCACTGCTCAGCAGGAGCCTAGATTTGGTCAGGACCAAAGTGTTCAGGGATGAGCTCACCAATCCAGAATACATTGACCTGTCTCACAGCTCTCTGGAGATTTTCCCTGGAAAAATGTGTTATGCTGTTTGTCCAAGGTCCCACAGGAGCTGGTGGTAAAAAAGGCATCTGAAACGTAAAGGAAATTAGAGTTTGCTACCTCAGGCAGAACAAAGGTCTGGAAAGTTAAGAACAGCTAAAATGGAAGTGATGAGGTGAGAGGTGCAAGTGGTCACCCAGTTGCCTGGAATGGATATTTGTGCACTGTCATTTCCCCAATAGGTTTAAGAAATTGGAGGGCCAAATTTTGCAATGTTTGTATATTTTTTCCCCCTGCTGAAGGCAAAAACAGAAGAGAAGGTAGGATGTTGCCTGCAGCATTTAGAGATATTGTAATGGGCCACGGAGAGATGATCCTAGCTTGAGGTCAGATTAGTGGAAAACATCAGGGAATCAGCTGCTGAAAGTGTTTCTCCTGGCCAGTCTCACCTTGATTTTGTTTCAGGTCTCTCCTCCTATCACCTCCTACAGATTTTTATGTCTGCAGTCCCCTTACCCAGAGGATGATTTGGGGTATGAGAAGGTCTGACCAGAGACCTGAAATATGTTGGATGTACGTTTAAAAACAAATAAAAGCGTGCAGTTCATGATCTGAGATTGCAGCAGAGAGCTGGGGCTGATTCTCTTATCCATTCTCTTGTTCCTCTGGCAGAAAAACCTTGGCACTATGTTGAAGGAGCGTATTATGTTTCCAGTGGAAGGAAATAATTCCAGTCATTCTCAAGTAATCCCTCTGTCCACTATTGCATTAATACTACAGGTCCTTAAAAAGAGACCCATCTAACTTTCTTTGGCTAAAATGTGGTCACTGAATAAAGAGGCAGGAAATTAGAGATTTTTTTTCTTTGAATTTCAGTAGAAGCTATCTCCTCACACTCACTGCCAGAAGTCCTGAAAAAAGTTTCAAATTCATAAATAACATTTATTCTTATTGAAAATTTTGCAGAAATATTTGGCAGTGGAGAAAGACCAGTTGTAGATTCTTTACAGTAAAAAAGTTTAAAATGGAAAGTCTGACACATTCTTAAGCTATAATAACACAAATGGGATCACTATAATTTTCAGTTCTGATTATAGGTTATAAAATCACTGCCAAATACCCATATATTCATGAGCCTGCAGAAAACAATCTGCAAAATGAAATATGGAGAACTGCAGAAGGAAAGTACAGGCAGCTGTAAATATAGGAGATATAAAGATGAAGCCAAACCTAAAATCAAGATACTGTTGATAACTAGTCAGAGAAATTTCACACATACCCTATCAAATTGAATTTAATCACCGACAATTTCCATTATCTAAGAATACAGTGATTTATTTACGCACGTTCTAAGACAAAAAGCTTTTCTAAGACGGGATTAATTCTGAAAGCATATGTAAAGTACTAAACAGGAAAGAAATTATAGGGATGTTATATCCAAACTGAATAATATAAACCATGGAAATTCAGACTCAAGGTTACATCAAGGAAAAGGAACCAAGTTCTAAAAACTGTTTGTGTAAATATTCATTAGTTTTGGTCACATGAAAATTAATATTTTTCTCATTGGAAAAGATGTATTTTGTCGACAGTGCAGTTCAGAACACTAGGATTAAACACACAAAAAAGGGAAACTAAGGAAAACTGTTTTAGCATGAATATACTACTACTGTTAGAGCTAATATGGATCTTCTCTCATTGGATTTTGTGTTATTTTCTAACCGTGTGCAGTTGGTTTTGCAGGACGTTTGCTGAGACAAAATAAATAAATAAATAAAAACATGGAGCTATTCCATGGGTAGAAACAGCACAGCAAGTTGTCGACACAAATTTTTGCTATGATAAATTGAGGCAAAGAACCTCCCAAATGTAATCAGACATATAATAAAATGTAAGAAGAGGAAAAAATTCCAGTGTGAATTAATGGAAATTAAGAGATTGAAATGCATAAAGTATATTATTTAGAGCAAAACTCTTTCTGGATTGCAACCATCCATGGTATGGCTTTGATTGCTGTAGTTTCCTCAAAACTGACGTGTGCATTTCTTATTTTTTTCTTCTGGTAGTCTGTAATTTCATTTCAGTTTGTATTAGCTTTGCAATGAGCATCCTTAAAAAGTGATAGCAGCAGGAATGTTGACGTAGAAGTGGGACTCATAATCTTGAAGATATTGTAACTTCTCTGTTTATGAAACTAAGCAGTTCAGGAACTAATAGCTAAGGAACTATGCTGCTGAATCATTGCCTGCAACGTGTGCTTCCCAATTAAAGTAATATTAGTAAAGTAATTATTAAATTAATTATTATAAAATACAGATTATGGTGTGAGGACCATAGGAGGTATGGTCAGCTTTTTCTACCTACACGATAGCCATGCTGAGGACTGTATAACTGAGATGAAATTATTAAGGGTTCTGTGAGAGTCATTTTCCATAGGTCTGTTTTTCAGCAATATGAATTCTCTTCCCAAACCTTCCTTTTCACCCTTTCCCCATATCATTTCTACAAATTCCATTTCTTCTTCCTGCATGATTGACTGTGACTGCTAGTGGCTTGTGAAAGCTGTTTGTAGAAAACACTACACACTGAAATTCATAAGTAAAATATGTGTTTTAATAGCTGTAATTAATGCAGAGCTGCAAGCCCAGGTGGGACTTTTCAGCTGAGAGTTTTAGATGTTTCCAAATAATGAAGTCAACCTTAAAATGATGGGTAAATATAATCTTACCAAGAACCAAAGAAGAACCAAAAGTAAAAATAAGATAAACCTCATAATTCTGAGTTCAGACACTTGAAATGTTATATTGGCACGTCACTAGGTGTATGCTTTATTTATTTATTTATTTATTTATTTATTTATTCATTTATTTAATTTTATTTTTTTGACGCTTAATCAGGCTTGTGTCTCCAACACACTTCATTACAAAGGTCTTCAGATTCTCACTGGCAGGTCAGGATGACCACCAGCTGCTAGCATAAAAAGGTCTTATTGAGTTTATTAAATGTGGACGTTGCTGTTAAATATCAGATCTTCAAATAGTCTTGAAGGGAATTGCTCAGGGTCATGCGATGCCTCTGGGAAAGACCTCAAGCCTCAGTTCTTCGCTCTAAGCAGCAGCACTGTAATGCAATGCGCTCAGTTAATCACTTCTGGTTGGGAGTCAGAAGGTCATGCATAGAGAAATTTTCCCCTGAGCAAAGCCACCAGAAAATGAAATGTGCACACAGAGCTGGAGACTGGTCTTTTAGGTTTCTACTTTGAGGCTGTGAGCTTCTTCATAGAAATGATGCAATTCCAGAAACACCTCAGCTTTTGGTTGGCATAGTTTATTTAGTGACTCACTTTTTCAATAAATACAAAAATGTTAATGAAGAAGAATCCCAGACCTCCACATCATCTGTCTAAAACGGTAGCTTGGGGGAACCCACTGTTATAGCTTTTTATCTCACCCATTTTTCAGAATGAATTTTAGTACTAGTTCCACATCCTCAACCAGTCTGAAACATGAATTAACTATCCCTCCCTCTGCTGTGTTGTGCTATGCAATAGGCTGCTTGTTTCTTGTTCTTAGCTGTGAAACACGTCTTTTTCAGATCTCTTCTAGTGATTGCAGTATGCACAGGGTCCCTCCTCTTTTTGCGTATGTTAGGGAAGGGAGGGGAAAGATTCAAAAGTAAAGAATAGGGGACCTTGTGATTGCTATGGGGCAGGCGATGCTCCACACCCAGAAAGGGGCGGAGAGGGCTCCTCCTCATGCCCTCATAACATTCAGCCAAGCTGCTGTTGTGGCTGGAGAGGGTGTCTGAGCAGCACACTGCGGGGTTATTTAATAAATAATTGGGAGGTCTGGACTTGAAGGTGATCTTAAGGTCAGCCCTAAACATTGAGGGAAGCTTTTCATCCCTCTGTTTCTGATTTCATTATGTTGTAATTAGCTGAACAAGGATAGCATCTTCTGTGGAACAGACAGAAAAAAAAAAAAAAAAGAAAATAAAAAACCTTCTGTTTATTAGATTTGGTGCATTAAAGCAGAATGCTTGCCTACCTGCTAAAACCTTTATCTTCTGGCCTGGCAAGAAAAGTCTGCAGCACTCGGAGAATCACAAACTGCGGTGTGGTGGCTGGGGCACCACGTGTCTCGCTTTGGTAGCAGAAACAGGGGTGGGAGGCAAAGAGTGCTCCGACTTCTCACACCAACCTGCAGACCTGGGCGAGATGTGATCAGCCAGCACTAACCCAGCCTGGAGGGAGAGCTGTGAAAACATCGTAGACAAGTGCCAGATCTCCGTCATGATCCGTCATGAGCTGTCTTTTATGGGAGGCCCAGAAGCAAGTGAAAGACAGTGAGGAATAATCATGCTATCAGATTTTTGAAGATATTATGGCATTTTCAAAAATGTAATTAGCAGAAGTTTCTATGAATTCTAGAAGGAATGAATAAAGGAATATAATTAAGATGGTGTCACCCAAAATCCATGCATAGTGGAGGATTGTGCTTGGAACGGTTGGGTTTTGTGGATGGGTTTTTTTGGATGCAGGAGGGGAGACCAGGGGATCACCACAAACATAGCTGATAGATTAATAGATTAAAAAAAAAAAAAAAAAAAAAAAGGTGGTTGTGGGTTGTACTGAGTGAAAAGATAACAAAGAAGGAGAAGAGATTTTTATTTTATTTATTTATTTATTTTTCATTTTGGAAAAGGAGGAGGGAGGAGGTTCAGAGCAGGGTTTCTGAGACAGGCTGAGCATACTGAGGTAGTTTTGGAGGATGAGACTGTAAAGTAACACTCAGGAAGTGAGCTTTTGCTGAAGTGTGCTTGCAGCTTGCACAGCTGGGTGCCGGGGGAAGTCCTAATGACGGGAGGAGACTGGTTTCTGTGTTCTCCATGGGACTTGTTTCCAACTTTATCCTCAAGTATTTCACTGTTGCTTTGCTGGGATGAAACTTTTCTGCCTTTAAGCTGTCTGGTGATAAGAATCATGAGAAACGAATCTCAGAAGCATGAGACTTTTTTTTTCCTTTTTTTTTTTTTTTTTCTCCAATGGGATCAATGATTGCAAGTAAGATGATACATAAGAATACCCTTACTGACATTTAGGAAATCTTTAACTGAACTGCAAGGACCTGTTTGGGTATGATTTTAGGTGCCATAATGTGATGGTATATTATTATAAGAACATAATTTCCTGTGGTTGGTGACAGCCAGCCCCCCTTCGGCAAAGTTTATGTTGCGGAGAGATCCTTGAAAACTGGGTAACTTCAAACCACAGTAATTCATACTGGCAGAGTCTAACAGCGGCAGCAACAGTTGCTGCTGCCCTTTTTCTTTCTTTACTCACAAAATTTTTGCTAAAATAAAGTCTGCTTTAAACTAACCTGAGCTATCAGGACTCCAGTTGCTCTTTGAAGTCATCATGAGTATTGCTCAACTCAGCTCACTGTATGGCATAGCCTTTATTTAGCTCCTGCCAAAATTAACTCTGTTTGATTTTCTGTAAGTCATAGCACTACATCTGAGTTTTTTGGGACTCTATTTCTTTACATTTCTTCCAAGGTCTGGGTCTGCACTGTGGTTCTCTACCAAGAAAAAGGAGACAGATGTTAGATGAGAGGTACTCTAGAGGAAAAAAAGAAAAAGAAAAAAGCTAAAGGACGGTGAATATCAAAAGATGAGAGAGCATTTCTGAGAGTAATTGGGCAAAGGAACTCAGAAATGATATAATCTTAAAAAAATGCACCTTCTGTTTTCAGTTATAAGGAAACAAAACCAGTAACCTTGTTTTGAACTTTGTTTTTGTTTTTGTTTTTATACTTAGAGGTGCTATGCTTAGGAGAGGAAGGGAGATGTGATTTTATATAGCCTCCAGTAAGATGACATGTATTTCATACAATGCTTTTCTGTTCATTCTTTTTTACATTTATTTTTTTAAATATATTTTAGATTTTGGGTTACTCATACAAACGAATTTAAAAGAAATATTCTCCAGCAAATTTCAGCTGTCTCTCTAGTTCCTAGCATTTTAAAAAGAAACGTCCTCTGTCTTGTATATTTACATAAAGCCTGAATGCCAGATTTGGAAGATGTAATAAAAATATGTTTTTCTGGGATTTGTTCTTAGGGAAAGAGAATTCCCCATGACCAAAAATACCCCTGTAATAAGCATTTGCTCCGTGCTGGCACCACTGTGACCTTAAATTATGAGCTTGCCCCCATTTGTAGCCAGTTTCCCCTCTTTAAATGTACAGTTAAGTCATTTGTAAATATCATAACTAAATCTGGAAGTGTAATTTAGTGACTCTATTTGAGGATTAAGAAGAAGAATAACATTACTTAGAGCCATATGTAATCTTTTCTGCTTTGTTTAATTTAGTTTCTATGCTATGCATGCCTTATCTTATAGTCATTCTTCACTCCAGTTCTCTTGATACATTTGCAACAATATTGATAATACCATCAAAAAAACTATCCAAATGTTCATTTTCTTTGGGGAAAAAAAATCAAAGAAAAACACACACATGCCAAAACTATGTAATATAAAGTGTATTCATATAACACTAGTGACATAGGATCATTGTCCTTAGGAAGGAAAAAATGTTGCTGGATCATACTGCTCATTTTCCAAATAGAGAAGATTTAAAACTGTAGAAAGTAGGCATTAGATTTTACACTTGATCATACTAGCTGGTTTTATTAAGCATTTGGAACAACACTCTAGTTTTCTTTACCAAGAGTGCCAGAGAACTGAAATTCTCTGCTGAATATAGTCTACGTCATGGTGCCACCAGTCTTTATTTCATGAAGGTGTTATTCATCTATTTTCTTTTCAGAGGGAGTACCTGCCTCCAGGGGCTGTGGGCATATGATGTTTAGTTATTGTGCCAGAGAGAGGCTGACTGATTAATCTGCATATATTATTGTTCATTACAATACTCACAAGTTTTATTCTTGCTGGGCCCACTTTGTGGTCTATTATGGTAGTTTAATTCACACCTTATTATTTCCTCCAGACAGTGTGGATAGTGAAATAATTTTATAGTCCCAAGCAGCTGCTTTTGAAGTTTTTCTGACTGCTTTTCACATCAAATAGTCTTAATTTGTGGCCTGACTTTTTATTCTTTTCAGTGAAAGCCTACCCATTTCAGTATGAATGCATTGTACTGTCAATGAACATAATTCTTTGTCATATACTTGGAAGCAACTTGAGGCAGATCCTTGCCTGGTGCAAATACTCACAATCCCATTCATTTTCTGGCACCATTTGAGTTTATAGCAGCAGAAGACCCTTGTGAGTGTGTGTACACAATGCAAAGAGCTTGCTAAGACTCACAGAGTTGTTCATTATAAGACCATACCACCCTCACACACTAGATATAAATCAGTGAATTTTGCAGAAGACACTTTTCACCCTTTGCTCAGCATAGCACTGAGGCAGATGCACAAGAGGAAGTGCCTGAAAGATTACCAAGAACTGGGCAGAGCAAGGACTTCCCATAAAATAGTGGTGTCCTATGTCATCGACAGCTAGCTTTGGAAAATCTGAGAGCTAGGTAGAACGAGGACTTTGGAAGCTCAGCAGAGCTAACACAAAGCTGTTCCCAGCATTCCTTACCTCCCAAACCGTTCCTTCAGTAGTCTAATCCAATGCCCAGAAACAAATAGCCACACACAAATAAATCCTCTGGCACAGCAGGAGCTAAGAAACAGAAATAGCTGTGTCTCAGTTACAAGAAGGATAGATCTTCAGCCAGCAGTGGCCCCCAACCCAGAAGACAAATTAAATGCAGAGAGAAAACCGAAAGAGAGAGAACAATGTTTTGTTGGAAAAAAAATAAAATTAAAAAGATCAACCATCAAAAAACAGATGTAAGAAAAATCACTGTGAAACTTACACACGTGTGCACACACGCTCGCACATGGGACCAGTCTCATAGTAGAAACTAAAATAACAAAAAAAAAAAAAGGAAAAAGAAGAGATTTCTTAGGAAGTGACCAATTTCCCCAGTGACATCAAACACAGATTTGTAATGTTTTAAAAACCTTGATTTTCCTCTTTTTGGTGCTTATTTCCTTGCTGTCTTCATCTATTTTACATAAAAATCAACAGGAAGCCTGATGCTTGTTTTAGTAAGAGGTGAATCCAGCTTAATGTTTTCAAGTTGTCATGAAACCTAACCGTGTGCCTGTGCAGTCCAGTTTAAGATTTTTAAAAACCTTCACTATAATTGACAAAGGAAGAAATATAATATAGAAAAAAAGGCAAAATATCTTGTGCTTGAATTGACAGAACTGTAACTGGGATTGCTGTAGTCTTGCTGTGTTTGCAAAGCAATCTGATAGGTACTGGTCACTGAGCAGTTGTCAATGCAAAAAGCTGTACATGTAATTTTGCACTCTCACAGCAAGTAGCAAATTGTGCTGTTAGAACTGGAAGCAAGACTGCTATCTAATTAAATACCAGGGTGAATTATCTGGTGTTCAATAGTAAAATTAGGTTTAAATAAATTTAATTTTGACAATAGAAATTAATTGTTTTACTGGGCACAGGACTGAATAGTACTTTCTAAGGACGTCTGATCAACAGCAGTTCTAACACTGGAATTGGCATACGAGAAGCATTTGTCGACATGTAATTAGGACTCGATCTAATCCCCATTGAAACAAACTTTCCATTGATTTTAATAAGAAGTACATTAAAATCTGGACACCACAGTTCACAATAATGTGGTATCTCTGCTTTTAGAATTTGGCACTAGACCAAATTCTGTAATTTAGCTCGCTACAGGGAGTGACCTTACCCATATTATATGGTATGACAGCTACAAAACAGCTGCCATCAGCTTCAAAGAATGGTAGTTTTATAAGCTGGGAAAACAGTTTGTCATAGTGGATTGGTATATTGAAGTAGATGCAACTCCCGGAAACATCGCAAAAAGATAATTGCTCGGTAAAAAGACCACTGGAATACTTCGGTTTCCCACCTGCGCAAAAGAGCAGCAGTTTTAATGACTTAACAAAATGCTCTGCAGAAACTTTTCAAAGCAACTTACATGGCATAAAAAATCAAAGGCAAATTTCTTATATTCCTCTTATCCACAGTAACTGGTATCGTAGTAATCAATTGACAAAACAATTATTCACATCAGTGAGAGGGAGATACCTCTTTTACAATCTTCATTTAATCAAATTTTTAAAAGTTACTTATTTTAATAATGGTACCCAGTGTTCCATCTACATTTCTGTGAATATAACTATTCTTCACAGATCTTCTGTAGGATTGGTATTCTTCCAAGCTCAGTGTTTAAGCCAGTGTTTGTCTTACACTTATGCATGGAAATAGGTATCTGCAAAAAAAAAAAAAAAGGCTTCTTTTTCTTCCAGACCGCCTACAGCTACATCCATCAGAAAGCCAGGGCATTTGAACAGCACTTAAACATCTGTTATGTGGCTGACAGTAGCTGCCTACATAATTTCATTAATACTATCCAATGATATTTTGTCCTATGTCCTCTCAAACGATTAAAATGGGAATTGTGGAGATAGCTGCCACCATGCATCCTAACAGCCACAGAGGCTGGCGCTCTCCTGATCGGCAGAAAAGTTTTGCAGTGCAGATGTTCACAGCTGAGCCAACTGTCGAGGCTTTTTTTATAGCCAGGGGGAAGAAAAGGGGAATTTTAGGTTGTGATTCATCTCGCCCTGCAGTATACTACTAAAGTCAGGCAACTGAACTTCATTTTAAAACTGTGTAGTGACCTAAAAGAAACTGATGGTGACTGGCTTTGATATGGGCATTCACACTGTAGATATGTAGCGCAAAGTGAGATTAATCTTGCCCTGCTGAAGGGACTTGACCTGGCAGCACTTAGCACGACCCACTGATGCCCAGCAGCCAACAGCCAACAGTAGTGCAGGAACATTATTTAAAATAGTGCCCAATATTTTTTGTACAGGGAGAAGCTTTTAATTTACATTGTGGCCTAATGATCTGCCGTAGGTCTGGTCACCAATAAAATCTCCCTTACTGTAACAAGGTGCATTTTTGGGGTCATAAGAGAAAGTGTATTATTAATTCATCACTCATAAAAATTATTCCTGTAAATAAATGTAATAGTAGTAATCCCTACTGTCTCTTTAATGACTTATTTGCCAAAACCCCAAATAATTTAAACCATTTGCTTGTCCCAGGGACTGGATAATGCATGTAAAATTATCATCTTGGGCTTATCTTGGCATGTGCTGAATGGTGACTAATGTGTTCTTACATTATAGTCACAGTGCAGAAAAAATTGTGTGTACTGACATCCATGCTGCTGCCCTAGGTTGCTAGTAGGGTCTAAGAAAGTTAGTTTAGATAAGGTTTAGGTGATTCTGTTTTGTCCTTTAGTTACTTCTGTAATGAAGTGTAGAGGTACTTTAGGAAGAATTGGGTAGCTGAGTATACCCAAATGGAGAAGTTGTCTCAAATTTGTACTTTAGATGGTGGTATTGGTAAACAAAAATACTGCATATTGGGACAATAAACAAGATAAATAATCTTGAATCATTTTAAATTTGATTGGAAGAAAAACATTTTTGTAAGGACAATCATGTCTCAGTCTCTTGCAAAACCCCAGAGAGGATAGATTTGTGATTACTGAGAAGAGCTAGTGAAAATTATGCAAAGGTCTTGTCTTTAAGTGAAGAATGGATGATCACATTCAAATATACTGGGCTGAAGTGTTTCTTATGCATATTAGGGTCAGGCTGCTTATAGCATGTCTTGAAAACAACTGTACTGTTCTTAGGAAGAGTCAAACTTTATATGTCTACTGGTGGATTGATCTGTGCCTAATCTGTGTAGGCTCTATGACTAAATTACTAATTTCTTCAAGGGCACTTGGAGTACTTCAGAGCTGAAACAGTGCATACTTCTGAGATTTATAGGCTGAAGATGAATTTGAGCATGGGAATGGGTTCAGCCACATTTGGTGGTCATTAGGACTGCAAATGTGCTCCACAATGTGGGTGATGCCCCAGTAGTCACAAGGATTTTCCAAGACTTTCCTTGTTACTGTAGGATCTGGGCTTTCCTTCCAGAAGTTGTGCTGCCATCTGATGAGCATGTGTCCTGTGCATGAGAAATGGGAGCAGCTAAACCAGCCTTGCAGGGGTTATATGGTATTTTTAATAGACCTGCCTCCTGCTGGGTGTCTGAGGAAGAATCTATGGGAACTCAAGTATAAATTACCTCTGATGTTAAGCAGTTGCTCTATGAATCAACTTGGAGTGGGATTGAAAGAGTGATCCCTGAGAAGGGAGCAGAAAGATCTAATTAATAGATTGCAGTGCTGCAAAAGACTACTGTGACCATCTGATTCCATGTAGCACAGGTCACAGGTCTTCCCTGGATTCATTTTTACTTGAATGTCAGCATCTCTTTCTGAAAGCCATCCAATGTTGATTTATATGTTGCTAGTGCTGGAAAATCTTGCAGACATCTTTAGGCTGTGCCAATGATTAATCATCTTTGCTGTTAAAAAAAAAAAAAAAGAGGTCTGAATTTGACTGATTTCAACTTCCATGAATATCAACTGTGAGCTGTTTCAGACAACGTTGAGAAAATTTCCATTCTTTTGCTCCTCATCCAGCAAAAGGTATGGTTCTGTTTTACTTGGAGTATCTACAATATTTTGAGGTCAATGAGAAAGAAAAAAAGAGAGAGAGAAAAAAGGAAAGAAAGAAAGAAGCCAAAGGGCAGACAGTGCCAGTATGAGACTTAGGATTTCTTGCTGTAACACTGTCCACTTCACTAAGCTGACAGAAATCATTCAGAGCTGTTTTGGAGAGTTGTTAGGCACTTCATGATACAGCAGGCATACAGGGAGCTTTTAAAAACAACTCTGCACCCAGCTCCATGTGTCCATGGTGGATCCAGGCATGTCTGAAGAATCCAGTAACAATGCTTCAGTATTATGCAGCTCCCCTTCCCCCCCTACCCCAAACCTTTGATTTCTCTCTGCCTCAGTTCTCTGTTTGCAAAATGAGGAAAATCTATGGGTAACACATTAAAAGTTGTAGAAGTGTCCATGTGCAGGAGCAAAGGGGACAGTGGGAGTATGTGAGGTAGAAGTGTTGGCTGATAACTGTGCAAAGGAAGGACTTCCATGCCACACTTCCAGGTGGGAATCTCTGAAATCCACAGCTTTTTCAGGACTATTGTAACCATGCAATCAACCATCCATTTCTTTTCCAAATACCCCAAGGAAAGGGCATAACCCCCGCCTGCTGATCCACACTGCTGATTTGGGATCTGCTCCATGCCCCTCTGAAGCCAGCAAACAAGCACTTCTGGAGAGCGGAAAGGCCTGGGTTTTCCCCCAACCCGCTCCCCCGATGTCCTCTTGCTGAGGAATGCTTCATTCAGTGAGCCTGATCATTGAGGCAGTCTACATTTCTTGTCTGGCTGGCAAGTGATTGAACATCAATTCTCACCACTGGGACCATAATTATAGTAGCAATGAAAAGACAGTATAATTGATGTGACTGTCTTTTGGGTGAACTCAATGAAATTTCAGGTGTGACCAGATTGTTCCAATCAGGTTTGCTCCTTTTCTTTTTCTTTCTCTTGTCCTTTTTTTTTTTTTTTTTTTTTTTCCTCTTTTTATACATCTTTCATTTTGGGGGGCAAGTATGACCTTATTCTTGGATTTGAAGAACTCATTTGCTGTTTCTCTTTAATGAAGTTTTGCTTCTTCTAGTGAGAAACAAGGGCTGTGATACTTAATAGAGATTTTGCACCTCAAAGAATTACTTTTTTGAATATCTGAATATTTTGAATTTTTGAATATTGCTGAATATTCCAGAACTGCATCAAAAAAAAAAAAAAAAAGTTCATGACAACTAGGTGGTAAAAGTTCTCAGAAAGGAAAAGTTTGTTAGGAAATACAGAAATTCTTTCAAATGTGAAGACATTAGTATGGACCTGGTAAAGATCCAACATGAACGGGGATTTGCAATTAAGATAATTTCTTGTTTTTTTCCTCTTCAATTTTCACTTTGAAGGAAATTCTGCTTTTATAGCTTTTAGCTCAGCTGCTCCATTTGTCTGGGTTGTGCTGCAATGACAAAGATTAGGAAAAGGATGTTTTGGATTTTTTTTGCCTTTTTTTTTGGTGAACTGCCCCTGATTATGAAGCAGAATGAATTATTGATTTTTGAATGCTCAGGATTATCAAAAAGAATGTATTTGTGCTGTTTCAACAAATAATTTTTAAGATTATTTTATGGAAAAGCTTTGAGGGGTTAACTGCTAGTTCCTATGCACTCAAATACATTCTGCCCACACTTCATCCCTGTTGATCACTCAGGAAAAGGACCTGTTTTTCTTTAATGGGGACCTCGCCTGGGAATGGATGTCAGGATGAAGGCGTGTCTTTTATTCAGCTCTCTGTCAGAGTCCAGCTGACTAATATTGCAAGATAGTATTAATAATTTGTTGTCAAAACTTGTCAATCCAGAGAGAGCAGATATGACTCACTGGAAAATATCCCCATGAGAAAGAGACTTTCACAACTGCCTATCTGAATGCACGGAAAGATAAATGCTACAGTTCAGACTTTCCCTCCAGAGAGAGGCTGTTCTTCAGGAAAAGTCAAAACAGACACATGCTCGAAGTAGGCTCAACAGATTTTACAAGATATGACATAAACGACAAAGAATTTCTAGCAGTGGCTCTCTGTAGACAGATTTATGGAAGATCGAGGGCTTGAGGATTAAACTCTTTGTTGGCTGGGGTGAGACAACCTGATTATCCTGTCCAGCTGGAAAAGAGACTAGTAGCAAGGTCCATCTCAAGAAAATTAATCTAGTTAAGTGGTGCAATGCTGTCTTCAGCTGGCAGTGTCTGGGTGACACTGAACATAAACACTCACAGGTTGTGGCTTGCATTGACATCCTTAAGAGAACAACAAGAGGCATGAAGAAAATGGTACTGCGTGTTAAATTCATCACCGCAGAAACTGAGCAAAGTGAACAAAAAGTAAATTGAAGGGATGGTTTCGTATAGCAGGGAACTACGCAACTATAGGCCATCAGGGAGATGTGTCCAAAACGTGAAATGAAGATTAATGCTACGTTTAACACACACAAATATTTTTTGATATGAAAGTACATTGGCAGAAATGCATCTCAGAAAATTTCATTGCTAAAATTGTGTTTTATAGTCCATACTCTGCTGTTTTTTTATTTTGCATTTTTGCTGAAAGTCACACAGCCAAACAGATCTTCGTTGGCATCTAGAAGACTCATGCAGAGAAGCAAGGCGCTGGAAGGATAAGATGGGAAAAATTATGTGAGTAAAAATAAATGGGGAAAAATTGTGTTTAATGGCATTTTAAGAAGATGCAGATGAACCTTAACTTCATAAGACTTTTTTTTTTTTAAGTAAAACCACCTTGAAAAACATGATGATAATTATCTGTATTATTTTTTTATGTGTCACCTGGCAGAATGTCTGAAGAATAATTAGTTTGTGGATGCAGAACTAGAAGATGCTAAGGAGAAACACATTTTCTGAGAAGTAATGCTGAAGGTCAAGTCCTGAATGTATTTGTGTATTTCTTTCTAGCGCAACTGGGGGTGAAATGACACAGGTCAATATTGGGAATTTATATTGAAATTCTTG
Organism: Anser brachyrhynchus; assembly: GCF_964034855.1. NCBI lineage: Eukaryota > Metazoa > Chordata > Aves > Anseriformes > Anatidae > Anser > Anser brachyrhynchus. Next base: position 72,342,448 of record NC_137698.1, read on the forward strand.
CCTAACTTTTGTTTCTTTGAGAATTCTGCTGAATTCTGTGAGGCTGTCCACAGCGGCAGAAGGGAGCAAATGTGTTGCCCTGCTCCAGCCCTTGCAGTACACGTGAAATTTGCAGGTTCCACCAAATGCTGGGTGTGTTGTTACATATATTGCATATGTATTGCATAATACATACATGCATATGTATTGTATAAAACATATATTGTTATCCCTGACTTTCCTGCACTGCACTTTCCCCACAGGAACTGGTAGAACCCTATCTCCAAGGATCATCCTTGGAGGCCACTCAAGAGTAGTACCATCATGGCAATGCAATCTGGATGCATATTCTTTTCTCTGGCTTATTTCTATGGTGCCAGTAGCAATGTGCATGGTTCTACTTACCCTGCTCTGTCCCTCTCTGTTCCAGGGGAGAATCTGGCCCAGGGCATTCTTCTGTTCCACATAGCATGCTTCCATTTGCCTTCACCCCATAGGAGATGAAGAATTTCAGATTGATGGAAGAGCTGACCTGCTTTTGGGTAAGCCTATGAAATGTTACAGAGATCAGGGCTGATGTTGTTTTGGGGGGCTTGGGTAACTCTAAGTACCACCAGACCATACCACCCCAGTATTTTCATTTGCTGCTGCTGGGATTGGACTGTCCAAATGATGTGGAAAATGGAGAAGCCCCCAAGCCAGCTTTTGGTATAGTAACAGGGAAAGGTAATGCGCAGGATTTCCTGCATGTGCTTATCTGGGTCGAATGATGTGGAACAGCTTTAATGAGTAATTTGTCTTCTGAAAATGATTTACAAACCTTAATTAGAATACTTTCCTGTTATGTACTCGTCTTCACTAATGAACCCCAAAGTTTCTGATGAAAAAACCATTGGTATTATTATCTCTATTTTACAATGCAGGTATTAGGATCTGGGTGTCAAGCGGGCTGGAGCCTGTAATTTCTTTAGCTGGAACAGAGGACTCTATTGCTTCAGAGAACTGAGTCCAGCGGTATTTAACCAAGGCCAAAGGCAAGTCACAAACTGTTTTAGGTTTGTAATCAAAATTTCCTGGTTTTCAACCCTTTGCTCATTCCACTCAACCATACTGGCTCTTTGAAGTGCTAGCGGTGCGGAAGGAAGAAGATGCTTTATGATCCTTGATGACTATAAAGTAGCAAATAAAGCTCTAGGGTGCTTTCAAGCTCACAGTGATTTCATGGGGTGGAAAATTAATCATGCAGCAGCTACTGAAGAATATATTTTTTTTACATTAGCTGCTTGGGTCTTTTTCCAAACCAGAAGATGATAAAGCGCTTCCCAATACTGGATGAAGACAAAAGAAAGTGTCATCAGCACAAGCAGTAAAATAAGCTGAATAAGCTTGTTTGGACTCCTGGTTACTAATCTAATCCTTTTACAATCATTTTTGGCTCTAGAAATAAGAACTATTTGCAAAATAAACATTTTTTTTGGTGCCCCAGTCAGATTATTGCAAATGTTGAATCTAATATCCTTGATCTAGTCTTTCAAACTTCAGTGACTGCCAATCTGTACTTACTACAGAATGTCGGCGTATTCTGTGTAAATCTATAGACAGTTAAACTTTTGGAAAGTGCTTATAAATTTTTCCCTGCAGTCAATATATATCGGTAGATACAGCTAAAATAAAACACAGACAGTGGTTTGAGGTTTCTGGAGACTCCCAATATTCCTACTAAAAAAAAAATCTTAGCTTTATTTTTTCCACTGCTATTTCACAGACCATTTTTCTTACATCATAGATCTTTCCTGAGACCTCTAACATATTGCAAATATTGGGGGTCTCTTTGGGGCCCCAGGTCGTCTATATGGAGGATAATTCACAAATGCTCAAAGTTCATATGCACAGGGTTTATTTTCCTGCTGAAACTTGTCCTTATCTAAATGAGGCCATCTGGGGTTTCCGGCATGATTGCAGTCTCCTTGTAAGCCTGAACATTCCCCTTTTCATAGGCTGCAGCAGCCCATGAGCACTGGGATTTCATATGCTCTGAGCAAGGTCAAACTTAGCATTTTCCACCAATGTCATTACATCAGTGCAGCATGGATGAAGAATGGAAGTCATGCTGCTGTTACAGCAAAGCCAGCTCCCTGGTTTTGCAGTGCTGCCACCCTTTCATCATCGTGTTGCACCTCTGCCACCTTCCCAAAGCCTAGGTCAAAACCTAATACTGAACTTGGAAGGGAGGTTAACTTTTTGACTAGTACCTGTCTTCAACTTAACCGAGCACTTTTTCTTGAGATAAAGTGGAGCCTTGTTGCCAAGCAATTTATATTTACCTGTTCCTTGAGTTTCAGCAATAGAAGGATCCTTTTACCCTTATTAAAATTCTAGGATCAAGGCTGTATAATTACCAATATTTTTCTCTTTTAATTGCAGTCTCTTAGTCTAAGAAGGTGCTACACATCATCTGTGGCACCAGAACACTTCCACCACAGGCTCCTAGTAAGGAGAAAACCTGGGACTTCACCAAGAATAACTTAAAGCAGGAGAAAAAAAATGGTCACAAAATGGAAGAAATACTAAAACAAAAACAGACTTGGAGAAGCCCATTGGTCATCATTAGGTTTTTCACCTCTTCTAGTGCCAAGCTGTAGCATGTGCTAGATTGTGCTGAGGAGCTGTGTGCAGGCAGAAGGTCAGGAATAACTGTGGGGGTTGGCACCGGCTGAGTTACAACAATTCCCATGAAATACTTTGTCTTGCAGCCAGCTGTTTCCTGACGTAATCGGCCACAATCCTTGTTAGCCCACTGCCCAACAACAAATTTAATTTGGAGTTAAATAACTCAGCAAGTTGAGAAAACTGAATCATGTCTTTTTTTTTTTTTAAAATGATATATTCATGTTGTGTAACATGAATGCAGAACAAGACCTCATGATGTATTTTGTTACTAACTTTGTGTAAATTAGTAAAAGCAGTTCAAACTGTATATTATGTTGTGGTGTTCTCTGAATTGCTACTGTAGGACTTACTTTCATTGTATTTCATGTTCTTCATCCTGCTCAGAAGTGCGAATGGTATTTGGAGTTGAACAAAGAGCCTGTAGCTCATTTTCATAGCTGAATTCTTGACTAACAAGCATGGTCTAAGTGCAGACCCTTATCCACGACTTATGGCTACTGTTGCTTGTTCCCATTTGTGCAGAGTTCAGTGAGGGGAATGAGAAAATGGTGACTTATTTGCCCTAGTGCCTGCTTATTTGTGCATCCAAAATATTGGATCCAATACATCCAACACATTTCATTGTAGTATCTGACCCACTATGTATTCAAAACTAGATGGAGCTGTAATTCTCCCCCTCTATGCCTCATCTACTTGACAAAATGTGGTTGCTTATTTAGTAGATGTGTTGCAGCTTGGCTTCTTGTTGGGAAAAGATCTCAGCTGTGTGCAGCCTCTGAACAGTTTCCATCCCTCCCAGGAAGCAGTGCGCCCATTTACCAGTGCTTCCACAGAAAAGTAGATACCTTTGGGCAGCCATTAATGGGGAGAGAAGGAGCTGGTAATTAGGGTGAAATCCAGGGAGTACTTTGAGTGTCAAAACAATGTTGAGCCTATTTGGTGCAGTGCAGGGAGCAAGTGCAGAGGATGAAACCTCAAGTGACACTTAACAGTGGCTTCTGTTGCTAACTGTCTCGATGACTGTTTTTATATATACTTGTTTATTTATATAAACAAAAATAAACAAACAAAACAAGCAAACAAACCAGGTTCAGGAGCAGATCTATGAGAGGGAAGCCTATGGGGCATAAAAAAAGTGTTCTTCACTAAGCATGGGTCATTATATGGGCTCTTGTGCAATATTCAATCCCATTTTGGATGGAAGTATACATTTTTTATGCTGTCATTAAATGATCTTCCAGATGCAAGAGGAACACAAAAGACCTCTAGGACTGAAGTGACACTTAGCAACCTGAGGATGGACATTTAAATATTAGGTGATGCTGTGGAAAGTATTAGTTTTTTTGAAACATGTTATATGAATTCTTATCAGTATCATCTTGATCTTTTCTATAGCCAATGATTTTAGCTGCTTTCCCTCCAAGTATTTACTGCACAATTTAGGTAGTGATACTGGGTAGTGAGACAGAGAGAAACCCGAACACAAGTATGTATTGCTCTTCTGATCCCATCCCCAGGGAATCTATCTGCCTCTTCTCTTTACTCTCTACAGATGTTGAATAACGCTGGAGATAGGATTGTGGTTGAAAGGGGTTTGCCACTGAGGGCTCTGGAGAACTAAAAAGGAAGGATGTGAGACATTGCAAGACATCTTTTTTAATTTTTGCTGTCTCCTGGCGGTGAAATAAAGTACAATGCCAGTAAATAGCATGATTCTGTAGTAATTTGTCCTTCAGTAACATAGAACTTCTCCTTCAAAGTTGCTCAATATGGTATTTTCTTTCTCATGCTCTTGTGATACTATATTGAATTTCTGTTTCCTCCCCGCTTCCAATTAATGCAAGATGAGCCTTTTTTCAAAGGCCCTGTGGGAGTTAAGCACCCATTTCTCGGCAATTTTCCATGTGAGCTGGCACCAAATTTACTTCTGCAGTTCTTGAAATCTCACCCGTAGAGTTTGATCATAAACTAAAGAGTCCTCCTGGAAACTATGATTATTACAAAGGTTACCAGCAATAAACATTACTTTGTTATGCCTGTGACGTGTGTGCAGTTGATTCATAACAATAATGACACTTTTCACCTAGGTAGCACTTTTCATCTGAACTGAAGATCAGAGTCAGTATTTCCATTTTGTTGGTGTTTCATATAAATCTCTGCATTTGTCATTGACAAATGAAAGAGTTTCAGAAATGTTTTCTCCATCATTTGTCTCTTGGAACATAAACCAAACAAGGAAAGTTCGTGTTGTATCACAAAGAGTAGGAAAAAAACCTAAGTTTGTTGGCTCGGAGAGCTTAGTAATGGCAGATATGATGAAATAGCTGGGGGACACGCTGGGCCTCACACTAAGTGCAATGGAAGACATGCAGTCAGCGCGTGGATAGAAATGCCCTTGGTAGTTCCTGGGGCAATGTATGTGGGCCCTAAAAGCATAGCCTGCCCCTTGCCTTTTCAATGGTATGGTAAGTAGATTGTATGATTTTGCATCTGTGCTCTCAATGCATTCGCTCGAAATCAGCATGTAGCAGTGAATCACTGTGACATGATTTTCCTTTTTCAAGCACAGTGAGAAAGATATTTTCCAGATAGAGTTCAGCTTATTTTCTTTTATGTGTGATGGGAACCACACTTGGTATTTACAGACTTTTAAGATTTCCTTGCGACCACAGCTATTCAGGCTTTCATTACATGTGAATGAAAAGTGTCTAACAAACTCCTTCGTCAGCAAGACTGCAGGTAAAAGAGGAGTATGTGCAGAAGTAGCTTTCTGGGTGGATGTTGTGAAGCACTTCCTATGCTACCTATGCTGAGTTTCCTCTTCTCTGAACAGCAAAAATCTAGTAAGACAAAGTTCACAAGTAGGATTTTTTTTTCCAGGTTACTTTATAAGTTAAATTTAACACAACAATTCTAAAAGCATTTGCTTCAGGCATCACATAATCAGTTCTAAAACATCATTTGCTGTGTAATGCTATTAGAAATGGTTGTGCTAGGAGGTGCACGGTCCAAAGAGACGTGACATAAAATCTGGGAGGGAGGCAGAGTAATATGCTTCATTGTTAGGAACTGTATGGAAAAGAGGTTGCAAACTCCTGTCTTAATCTGAAAAATCTTTCCCAACATTTCTGGCAGATTTGGTCTGCTTCTCTTTCTGCCCTGAGCTTTTAATGTAAAAAAAAAAAAAAAAAAAAAAAAAAAAGTTATGTCACAGAAGTAAAAGCTACAAGAAAACCACAAAATAAAATTAAAAAAATATATAATCAAAAACATACCAGTGAATGACTGCTCTGTGGTTTTTGTAATGTGGACCCCATAGGAGAATGCAGTGTGTGGGACTTTGGATGTAGCTGTAATTCTGGAGCTCTTTTTCCTGACTCCAGTGATGTGTCCTCAGGGCAAAAGAGATTCTTCTCAAGAATGGTTTACAAATATTCAACCGAGCTTTTCCATGAGATGATGTACATAAAATACCCTTCAATAAAATGTGCAAAGAGTTCTCGATGGGGTACTCTCACACACACACACACAAAAAGAAAAAGGAAAAAAAGGGAAAAAAAAAAACAGCATCAACAACACAAACTGGCTGTGGAGACAGCTATGAACTGAAGCTTTTCAAAAGCCTAGAAAAATAAAATCATTCAAAGGCAAGTAGATCATATGAACCTTAGCTGCTTGCCATGAACTTGTATTACATCTGAGATTTCAAAAAACTACTGCTGTTGCACTGATTGTATGGTTATAAATCTCTACTCTTACAGCTGTGTTCTGTAGAAATTAGATTTGCATCTATCTGATCCACCTGTTGCCATTGTCACACAGTAAGTTGTAAAATTTACAGATTTTGCTATTTTTTTATCTAAGTTTTTGGAACAGAAGAAAAGAGATCAAAAGTTGCAAAAGGACTTGCGTGTTTCTTACAGGAGTAATAATAAAGTGTAAAAATAATATAAATATAAAAAAAAAAGTATAACCTAACAAAGACATACAAAGATGCTTTAACATACCGTTTTTCTCCTCAGCAAAATTTATAAAGGTGATAAAAGCTTTCTTTGCTGAAAACTTGTATTCAATCAGAAATTTCCAAAGTGACAGTAAAAACAGCAAGAACTTCTACACTGTATCATCTTTTATTTGTCCTGGGAGTAATCAGAGATCTGTGGGTGAGCTTAGAGCTGTTTGGACACTGCAGCTGAGGTTCAGAGGGCTGTTGTGAGAGGACAGAGGACTGCAGAGGTGTGGGTTAGGTGGAGGTAGTGAGATGTGGCATAACTGCTCTTGCAGAACGCTGTATCATGTTGGTGTGGATGTACCCATTGTCCTTCTGGGCAGCCTGGGCTAAAGCTGGGCTCCTGGTCTTCCCAGCATCATTTCTGCAAAGGATATAGCACTGGTAAAGACAGAGCAGGTAAGAGTGAGAGCGTCTTTAATCACAGTGCACCTGAATTTTATTTCCTTGGTGCACTAGTTGGACTCTTTCAAAGTGGGCTGTGAGGACACTTTTGCAATATAGAAATGCATAAAAAGTATGAAGGTACATAAAAATGCATAGACTATTATATTATATTATGTATAATATATATATATATATATACTATTATATATATAGACTATATATTGGAGAAATTTAACTTTGAGGCTGCCTTTACACATGCTGCTGTGCAGTTAAAAAGAAAGGTGTAACCAAATACCTTTATTTGCTTCAAAACAATTTGGGAAGGAAACCCCCCAGTTGTCCTTCTCTGATTTTGCTCAATTTATCTTGAAAAACGATGGTAATCAGCCCACCTTTGGAAGACTGGGAGGGCAAAGAAAGATGCCTGTTTTCTAACTAAAGGCAGAAAATAGTTCATTTTGAACGAAAGCTTCACTGTGAGGAAGAAAGGTTGTGTGGGGGCCCGGCTACGTGAGATGTGATGTCAGCCTACTGTAGCTGCTTCTGGCAACAAGTTAGTCAGTGTAGTGGGACCAGCAAATGGACATTGCAGTGCCATTTTGGGGGGTCATGTTGTCCTTAATGCTCTCCTAACATTGTTTCACCCTGTCTGATGACGGGATCCTTGAAAGGATCCAAAGAACTTATCTTAAAATAAGCATAACTTAGCTTAAATTGAAAGTAAACAAACAAACAAAAGATCCTCTTTTATTTCTCTTAATCTGGCTGGACATCAGAAGGCAGAAAAGTTGATTTTCTCGCTGTATTTCTAGACTTCTGATTTTATTGGTGCCTATGACAGGGAATGGAGTGCAGGGAGCAGAGCTGGCTCCATGAAGTCTATTAGAGGTATTGTCGTGCAGATATATTTTACCTGGAAAGCACATTAACATATGGGTGGAGATAGCCAAAGATTTTGGAATAAAGTATACAAACTTTGTTCTGAACTCACCCTTCTTTTGTACATTGGAATATTTATATTTTTCTTCTGATATCTCTTATATAGTGATTCCCTATTTTTTTTTTTTAGGAGGGGTATTTTTCTTTTTTTCACACATGGCTCATTGTTATGCACACAAACTTTACATATCTATTTTCTGAATAGTGTCAGTGTTTTATAAAACTGACTTAAAAGACCCCTGTTTATTAGAACAGTCCTAATTTTCTTAGTGTACACTCAGATATCCTGTGTGAAATGGAAACTGTCTTTGCATTCCTTTCCCTCTGCCACTTGAGCACTAGCTTCATGAACAGTGGATGAGAACTTCAGTTGTGGTTACTCAGACATATATCACTCAATTTTCTGTTTTTCTTGGTTAGTTTTATATCTTCTGGTATCTTTTTCTGCTCATCTGAGAGATATGCTTCCAGTTCAAAACAAGCACTGTTGTGCAATTTGTTGACAGTTGATTTTTGGGAGTTTGGAGGGGATGGAAACAGTTTCACAACATGGACTAAAAACAAACATGCATGACTTTTACCTTTCTGACCCATTTGCTCACCCGCTTCCTGTTTCCTTTATTGCAAAAGTTGATCTCATTAGAAAAAATAGCACAATCTCTCTTAAAAATAAAACAAATGTTTCCGGGCCTGTTTGTTGTATAGGAGGTGGGAGTTTCATGCAGAGCTACAGAATTGAAATGTCTTGTAGGATGTCTGCTGCTTTTGGAAGGAAAAAACTGAGGAGAAAATGTGTATCTGCTTTGCATAGCAGACAGTTCACAAAATGTTGTATTTATAGATACGGAAGCAAAGAAAACTTCACCAACAGATCATCTGGATCTCGGTTAAGGATTTTCAGTAATCTCCAAGCCAGTTAATGCTTCTGGCTTCCTGCGATGACATTGAACTTCGTCAGTTCACTCCATCCTGCAACAAATTTTATGAGTGCAGGAAGTTGTCAGTGGCACTTCTCAGGCTTTTTATAGTTAAACACACGTTTTTCTACAGGGATGCAATAGTGGGGAGTGTTTCAGAGGCTTGAGCTCTGTGACATTTTCCTTGACTTGTGCAATCTTGTGCTCAGTATTCGATAATCCACGGTTTTCATCAGCTGTCAGTTACAAGAACTTGCCTTGGGAGTTTCACAAATAAACTACAGTAACTGGGAGACGTGAAAACTGTGTGCAGTCCCTGAGTGCTCATGCCTTTAAATTTCCTTAAGACTCACACCAGTAGACTTTTGTATACAGAGAAAGCTACAAGCAATATAATCAATCATTCAATGAATGTGGGTTTCTGAAACAGCTGCATATCTGGATAAGCTGCTTGATAAGTTACCAGAGACAGTTTATGGGTGGTGTTTGTGCTCTCTACACATTGTGCTAAGTGCTGTTCAAACTGCCCTTGACTTCCAGCCAACAGATGGGAAAGTCATTAGCAATCAGATTTGAACAACAGTTGCTTTCTGTGTTTACAAAGTCCTGTACATGATCTGTATGTTGACGAGTTATACACTGAATGGAAAATGTCTGACATCTTCTCTATGCAATTTGTGTAAAAAAATTGCAGTAATCAGCACAGAGCTGATTTCGCGTGCTGCAGGTCTCTTCTCCATCGTACAGATGAGGGCTATAGAAACTGTCTAAAAGGGGACAGTTATGTGGTGAAAGCACAGGACCATCAGGAACAACAGCACAAGACCAGTTTGTGACTAGGACACAAAGTGCATACTCCTAAAAGCCTGAGCATTTCCTGCGCTGTCCCTGAAGTCAATTTCAGTACATGCAAGAATAGCACTACAGGTACAGAAATCTAAATAGTCTTTAGGCAGGTCTAATTCATGCATCCCTAGCACATAACCTGTGCTCTGCTCAGGCCTGGCAGAGTTGCTTGGGTAATAATTTCTCAAAAGTAAACTGCTACAGACAGTGGAAAGCGTTCTGCACAACTGAAACATAATTGACATCAAGCGTGGTATTATCCTCCTTTTATTTTTTTCTTCTTATTAACTTGATTCCTCAAGAAATAAACACATGGTCAGATTAATCCTACTATTCAAGGGTTTACTTTAGGGATGGAATTGGTTCATTATATTTAATTTATGGGTAAAGAATCTCCATTAGTTCGTAATGTTTCCCTGTGCTGTAATAATGCTCTCTGCTTTCTGAACTACTGTCCAGAGGCAGAAGCTGGTTAATGCAGAACTAATATTTTGTCAAGGTACCTGAGGGGCTGACTTGGTAGAAGTAAATCAGTTCAGATAAGAATTATTTCACCAGTGGTCGTTACAGACTGGTTATTTATTTACTTTTTGTAATCACAGTATTGAGAATATATATTGAATTATTCTTTATTGAAAAAAAATATATGAGGGAAGATTTTTTTCAAAGATTTAAATAGACTTAGGTGGTCAGCTAACTATTTTCAGTGACTCAGACACCTCTTTTTTTACCATAGAACCACAGAATGGCTTGGGTTGGAAGGGACCTTAAAGATCACCTCGTTCCAATCCCCTTGCCATGGGCAGAGATGCCACCCACTAGATTATGTTGCCCAGGGCCTCATCCAGCTTGGTCTTGAACACCTCCAGGGATGGGGCATCCACAGCTTCTCTGGTCAACCTGTGCTAGTGCCTCACCATCCTCAGAGTGAAGAATTTCCTCCTTTCATTTAATCTAAATCACTCCTCTTTTAGTTTTAAACAATTCTGCCTGAGCAAAAAGTTGCTCTCCACCTTTTCTATAAGTCCCCTTTATTAAGTACTGTAAAGCTGCCATAAGGTCACCCTTGAGCATTCTCTTCTTCAGGCTGAACATCTGCATCTCTCTCAGCCTTTCTTCATAGGAGAAGTGCTCCAGCCCTCTGATCAACTTCATGGTCGTCCTCTGGACCCACTCCAACAGACCCACATCCTTCTAACAGACCCACATCCTTCTAACAGACCCACATCCAGCGCACTGCTGGCTCATGTCAAGATTTTTGTCCACCAGTACCCCTAAGTCCTTCTCTGCAGGCCTGCTCTCAGTGAGTTCTTCACCCAGACTGTATTCATGTCTGGGATTGCCCCGACCCAAGGCTATTACCTTGTAATAACCACAGATATGACTGTCTCAGCTCTTTTCCCATGAGAATCTGAAGATCAGGTAATTATTTGAAAAACATATAGCATAATAGTTACCTGAGAGAGGTACTGTCTGGAGACACAGATTGCAGAGGCCTTCTTGAAACTCTCCTACATAAGAGATGCATGGTGTAACCTGGCTTTGAATTATTACCAAATAAAAGAACCATTTCAGCCTGATCAGTACAGTGATTACACTGTTTAGAAACAAGTCAACAGCCAGGAATTTCTCAGTTCTTTCAGGAAAATTTCTGCAGATATTTTTGTTCCTCCTTAGCAAAATGTATTCTGAAAGCATTAATGTAAACACGGACATACTGTCTTTAAATCAAACAGATAAGACCATTCTTTTGTTTGTCATAGGTGTTCAATGAAACACCTGAAACAGGTGTTTAAAGGGAAAGCCAGTTGCTGAAAAAGCATTTTCATTTTCCCCTGATATGTTAATATGTTTTAGGAGTAGGACCCTGAAACATGGAAAATATCAATGAGCTTTGCATTCTTTCTGAGTACCTATGATATCAAAAGAGCTGGTGGAACAATAGTTGAACAAAAGTCAGCAAAAGCTACAGTATTACAAAAGCAGAGATTTGTGTGTAAAATTATTTTCCATTTATAAAAATAAAACTCTAAACACATTTGCCAGAAAATTTGATCCTGATACTTCAGTGCTGAGGTTAATGAGTATTTTTCTACTTAACAGGTGATGAAGTCCTTGGTTAGAAACAATCCATCTTTTCTCCCTGTAAATATACATAGGCAAATACACTCTCATGCAAGTACCTACTACCTATGCAAAAGGGATTGAGAACATAGACATTTAGTTATTGCATTGACCTCCATGAAATGGGGAAATTTTCAAACACAGTCTGTTTTTCAAAGCAGAAGCCCAAGCCCAACAATGCACTCCTCATTCTCCATTCAACCATGAGACATCATTTGCATCTGTGAACAGTGAGTGCAATATGCTACCGGCACGAGTAAACCAATTTCTAATTTCTTCACATAAGCATGACATTATAAAGCATAAGGAAGTAGAAAAGCAGGTCATCTGTGTTGGCAGGAGCAGGTCTCTAGATGCTGTTCCCATGTGTGCCAGAATTTTCTTGCCATATTTCTCAGGTAATTAAGTTTGTTTATGGGAAACCTTGTTCCTTCTCCTGCCTGTCCCCTTTTTATAGTGATTTTGCCCTGAAATCCCGTGCTGAATAGAGATGGGTATCAGCACTGCTATACCTCTCTTACAAAGCCGCAAACTGGGTCAAAGACATGATGTGTCACTGAGATAACTGATATCAGAGTTAACTGAATAAAAAGTTTCTGTTGTTATGCTGGAGACAATCCTTTAACACAGATCCAAGCATTATTTTTGTAACTGATGGTTAGTGGTCTAGTAGCTTTGCATCTGTACCTTCAGCACCTTGTCCTTTAATGTATCCTCTGACCACAGACTGACACTTCACGTCAAATTCTGTGAAAATGAACAGTTAGAAAACTGACTCTAGGCAAGAAGTTTAAATCAAAGGTGTTTATTTATTTATTGAAAGATATTTATTGAAAGAGTGTAATGTGGAAATATTTCCAAACTAAAACCTCTCACTTCATGAACTTTTATTACCAAACCTTTGGAGTCAGCATTAATTTCTAATACAGTTTAAACTGAAATCCTAGCTCTATGTGCCCTGAAATTACGAGAAGCTTCTGATTTAGACCTATCCTTAACTACTTAGGATAATATAGCTTTTTTTTTTTTTTTTTTAAATTGCTAACTTCTGTAAAATGCTGATCATATTTTCTTCTCCATGCATTTCCATTTGGAATTTTTGATCCTTGTGTTGTTACATGAGGGCATTAGGCCATTTTCTCTAGGTGTAAAAAGTATAGGGTATTATCCAGATCTTAGTCCCATATAGTGCTGAATGTTCCAGCCAGTATCCAGCAAAGCACGTAAGCACATATTTAGCTTTCAGCACCTCAGGACTCTCTTTCCTATCAATGGGCTTACTCAAGAGTTTTGGGGGCCAGAACTCCCAGCATCCTGCTGAATGAGGAGATTTGGATATGGGAAGACCTGCTCATCTCCTGATCTTTGAGATATTCTGATATTTTATGAGGAAGAGAGTGAGAGCCAAGAAATATAAGCCTA